>NC_090281.1:636500-953500 GCF_037392515.1 Haliotis asinina
TGAGATGGGATACAGCATGTATAAATGTAGACGCAGCATATAAGATGGGATACAGCATGTATAAATGTAGACGCAGCATATGAGATGGGATACAGCATGTATAAATGTAGACGCAGCATATGAGATGGGATACAGCATGTATAAATGTAGACGCAGCATATGAGATGGGATACAGCATGTATAAATGTAGACGTAGCATATGAGATGGGATACAGCATGTATAAATGTAGACGCAGCATATGAGATGAGATACAGCATGTGTCACAAAGACGCATTTATATGAGTGAGCGTGAGTGTTTTACTCCTCTTCCAATACTTCTCCATAAATACCAGCTCTCTCGGATAGTATTTAGCATGTTTTATGAATCATTTAGTATGATGTGTAGCGGAGAGAGCAGCACTGATAATATGTGAAGTAAATATGCACAGTATCGAGTGGGATGCATCAACATCTATAAAACATAACGTTTTGAGATGAGATGAGATACAGGATGTATAAATGTAGACGCAGTAAATGAGATGAGATACAGCATGTATAAATGTAGACGCAGTAAATGAGATGAGATACAGCATGTATAAATGTAGACGCAGCATATGAGATGAGATACAGCATGTATAAATGTAGACGCAGCAAATGAGATGTGATACAGCATGTATAAATGTAGACGCAGCATATGAGATGGGATACAGCATGTATAAATGTAGACGCAGCATATGAGATGAGATACAGCATGTATAAATGTAGACGCAGCATATGAGATGGGATACAGCATGTATAAATGTAGACGCAGCATATAAGATGGGATACAGCATGTATAAATGTAGACGCAGCACATGAGATGGGATACAGCATGTATAAATGTAGACGCAGCATATGAGATGGGATACAGCATGTATAAATGTAGACGCAGCATATGAGATGGGATACAGCATGTATAAATGTAGACGTAGCATATGAGATGGGATACAGCATGTATAAATGTAGACGCAGCATATGAGATGAGATACAGCATGTGTCACAAAGACGCATTTATATGAGTGAGCGTGAGTGTTTTACTCCTCTTCCAATACTTCTCCATAAATACCAGCTCTCTCGGATAGTATTTAGCATGTTTTATGAATCATTTAGTATGATGTGTAGCGGAGAGAGCAGCACTGATAATATGTGAAGTAAAATATGCACAGTATCGAGTGGGATGCATCAACATCTATAAAACATAACGTAAGGTTATAAAACAAGAATAGAGATATATAAAGAATGAATGCATAAAACATGAAGTAAGGTGCATAAAGTGAGAAGTAAAATATAAACAGTATGATGTACGATTTAATATGCAGGAAGAAGCATATGTAAGGCCTGACAGTCTGTGTGGTCAGGCGTGGATGTTCTACATCTGTACTAAAATGAAACAGGATTCTGCTGTTTCATATGGGATATGACTCGCAGTACTATCAAGACAATCTACAGGCCATATCTTCAATAGATGTCACAGTTTATGGTATCCTAATCGACCTGCTGTGTTAACACTTAGTCTGTTGACAAGCGTCGAGTTGGTCCTTTTGAAACAATTTAACGTAATTTTATTCAGTACTAAAGAATGCAGATTAAAATCTATGCAACAATTACCTTTTGTGCTGTCTCTTTAAAGTCGGATACCAAAACCGAATGGAATAAAAAGCGACATTTTTGTTGCTGCAAGTCAGAAACATGAGCTGCGTGCTGTGGTGTATTCAGGTAGATAGGCAGAGGGACACAAAACACGTTACAACAATACTTGTGTTTCAAGATGAGCAAACATGTAATTAGCTGGTACCTGAAAGTGCAACCTATTAACAACACGCTTTGCAATTACCCAAGTGTTGATGTAGACACATGGAGATGTCAGCTCCATGCAAGGAACAGGTACATGGAGCCGAGTACCAAGGCTAGAATTGTAATGACTGTTCAGCCCTTGTGGACGTGGTCAGTACCCTTGTGGACGAGTAACTTGTTCAGAGGTTGTGAACGCTTGTATAAGAGACAGAACCAGGACGAGTCGACCCTTGTCCGGGATACGATTCCGTGAGCTGACAACACCATATAGGTGTCCTGGCCAATTTGTAGAACGGGCCTCACGTTTACATTTCCGTCTGCTGTTATAACAAGACACTGTGAAATCACAACACTATTGTTCCAGGTGACTTTCAATCAAACTCACTCACGCACTCTATGAATATGCTATGGGAGGCCAGCTTGATTCAGGTACTGCCGTAATGAGAGGCTGTCACGGCAATCCCGTCACTTCCGGGAGAATGCTGGCTGCAACCTTGGCCATGTGCGTCTTTTACCCGCGTTTCCGAGTGTCCTATTTGTCACGGACACCCGCCACTCTCCCCGCTCCTCCAATTTCCTCATCATTATCAGTTCTTTTCGCAGTCCAGTGACCACCCCTCCACCGCCACATCACTCACTCCGCCCGGGAACTAAACACCGCCATCACGTGACCTGTCGGCTCCACGGACAAGGTGTGAGTTTCAACAATTTTCGCAGTTATCCGATTCTGCGCATTAAGATGTCAGACGGAACTTCCCCCCGTGAGCTCACAAGACGAGTTAAACTGTGACAGTTTGTAAAACACAGAGACGGTCACTTCCTTCTACCATTTCCTCATCGTCTTCCTTTCTTCTCTCATTTCCCCTCCTAATCACCTTTCTCACTCTCCCTGTCCAGAATGTTATTGGTTTTCCCAGTATCTTCCTCTCTTCATGTCGCTCAGCAAAAAGAGAACAACTATTCCTCTTTCATACGTTTTCAACTAAAACTTTCACAGAAAGGATCAACACCATTCTCAAGTCTCTGGTCTATCTGTTTCAGTCACCTAATCTCTCTATCCCTTCGTCCTCGCTTTCCCTCACTAATCTCTCTGTTCCTTCTTCCTCGCTTTCCCTCATCAACCTCTCTGTCCCTACTTCCTGGCTTTCCCTCACCAACGTCTCTGTTCCTTCTTCCTCGGTCTCCCTCAACAACCTTTCCTCTCTCTCCCTACTTCCTCGCTTTCAATCACCAACGTCTCTGTCTCTACTTCCTCGCTTTCCCTTACCAACCTCTTTGTTCCTTCTTCTTCGCTTTCCTTCAACAACCTCTCTGTCCCTTCTTCCTCACTTTCACTCACCTAGTCTCACTGTCCTCTTGTACACTCCACTAGTCTCACTATCGCATCTTGTCCTGCACTATCCCTACCCCATCTTCTACTCTATTCGTCTCACTAGCCCCTCCTCCGTTCCACTGGTCTCACTAGCCCCTCTTCTACTCCACTAGTTTCGCTATACCCACTTTTACTCTTCTAGTCTTACTATCCTCTCTTCTCCTCCTCTAGTCTTGCCATCCCCTCTTCCCCTTTTCTAGTCTCACTATCCCCTCTTCTACTCTACTAGTTTCTCTATCTCCTCTTCCCCTCCTCTAGTCTCACTATCCCCTCTTCTACTTTACTAGTCTCACCATCCCCTCTTCTGTTGTACTAGTCTCACCATCCCCTCTTCCTCTCCTCTAGTCTCACTATCTCCTCTTCTGGTGTACTAGTCTCACCATCCCCTCTTCCTCTCCTCTAGTCTCACTATCCCCTCTTCCCCTCCACCATTCTCACTACCTTTTCTTCCCCTCGCTCCCCTTAATCTACGACATAACAGTTTCGTGACGTAATTAAGATATTTGTCCAATGTTATTTTTCTTTATGATTTCTCAGCTTGTGTCTGACAGATACCACAAACAATTTCCAGTTCAACATGATACATATTTCCCCTGCTTTCTCCTAGCCGGAAATATCATCCAAGTCCGTGTGCTCTCTGACAGTACCGTAGACAATGTAAGGGAGTTTTTATTGAAGTTTGACTAGAATATTTTCAAATATATTGTCAAAAACGTACAGCCTGTCATGGACGGTCTAAAAGTTAAAAAAACAATGATGCCTAAAACAAAATAATCAAAACGTCTGTTCAAACGTTATTTTTGGATTTCATTTTTTATTGAATAATCTTTAGTGTGATGGCCACTTCACTCGATACTGGTTTTACTCAGCCAAACGTTCACTGCGAATTTGCAACCAAATTGCGCTATTTGCCCGTTTCCAAACTTTTCTATTGGTTTGCGGCATGCGAGGCCATTGCTCCCTCTTTCCGCGCTATTTCGCTTCAATTTCCGGCGAGTCACAGCGAAAGTGTTGAGCTATTTAGACAACTTCCTCTGCCGATTCATCCCTGAATGCCGACTCTTTGCCTCCGAGAGATTTAAGATTCGCTCAGCTACTGTATCCTGTGGCGGTAATTAATCTATACACAAGGTATTTGCCTCGCAATTAACAAGACAAAAGATTTGTAATACCTTAAGGAGGCGAGATGAGATCATCTAAGTGCCTCCAGTATTCTTCATGCAGGCGATCCTCACACTCTTTCCTGGAACACAAGTCGGCGAGCTCCGCTTGACCATTTCCAGGCACACCATGAGCACCGCAGGATACTGCCATTATGAACAACGGTGTATCTACAGTATCCTCTCTGTCACATAGCCGGGTAATCTGTGCTGTACACAGGGAATAGGTGTATCTGGACACTCTGTCACATAGTCGGGTAATCTGTGGTGTAACACGGAGTACATGTATATACACGCTCTGTCATATAGTCGGGAAACCTGTGCTGTAACACAGAGTATATGTATCTGCACGCTCTGTCATGTAGTCTGTAACCACGTGGTATAACAGGAAGCATCTTGCTGCTCTGTCATGTCGTCTGTGACCACGTCATATAACAGGAAGTATCTTGCAGCTCTGCCATGTAGTCTGTGACAAAGTGGTATAACAGGGAGTATCCTGCTGCTCTGTCATGTATCTGTGACAAAGTGGTATAACAGGAAGTATCTTGCTGCTCTGTCATGTAGCCTGTGACAAAGTGGTATAACAGGTAGTATCTTGTAGCTCTGCCATGTAGTCTGTGACAAAGTGGTATAACAGGGAGTATCCTGCTGCTCTGTCATGTATCTGTGACAAAGCGGTATAACAGGAAGTATCTTGCAGCTCTGCCATGTAGTCTGTGACAAAGTGGTATAACAGGGAGTATCCTGCTGCTCTGCCATGTATCTGTGACAAAGTGGTATAACAGGGAGTATCTTGTTGTTCTGTCATGTGGGCTGTGAGCATGTGAGCATTTTCCTTTATTTACTGAGAGAGTAATTCCATAAATGCCGCGTCACATATGACCGCTTTCCTAATGGCAGGGTTAGGGTTACCCTGGTGCCGGGAGAGTTTCCACGGTCAGAAGGGTACACCGCTTTCTTAATGGCATTGTGTCTGGGTAACTACCTGGCAGTCGGGACAGTTTCCACGGTCAGAAGGATCCACAAAGGTCGTGACTTTGAGAACCAGTTGTCCGACTTCAAGGTCCATAGAAGCGGCGGTACCTGAGTGGCTTAGATCACTGACACGCATGTACTATGTATGCATCAATAATAATCTGTTGTCAGATATGTACTATGTATACACGAACAATAGTTAGTTGCCATACATGCACTATGTATACACGAACAATAGTTAGTTGCCATACATGTACTATGCATACACCAACATTAGTAAGTTGTCACATATATGTTATGTATACACCAACAGTAGTTAGTTGTTGGACATATACTATATCCACCCCAATAGACGTTAAGTTTCACACATACATGTACTGTGTGTACACAGACACCGTTGACAGTTTATCATACGTTGTCCTGGCACGTCAGTTACCATGAAGACGGATGCTAATTGTTCACGTCATGGCAAAACGATCAAGCGTTAAAATTTCAAACCTAATCTCCTGAGACATTCCCTACGTCCCTACAGTCATGCATTATTCAGAACATCGAGGTCAGCTTAGTCTGTTATTTGTCTATGTCCGGGGATACATAGGACTGTCGACATCTCCACTATCGGTGTTTAAAGTTTAATCGTAAGCTCAGTCGACGAGGGACGGCACTAAACACTGTTATCACTTCGTGCACACCAATCATTTATGCCGCTATTCATAACATGCCGCGTGGAACGCTACAGTGTTTTGACGCAATCTAAGTTCTTCTCGCGATCGGACGTGTGAATAGCATGGAATATCCGAGACCGATTAGACGATACAAAAGAACTTTAGTTAGTGATCATAGGGAGGTTAATATTTCATATGGGCGATGTGACATGGATTCGATTTATATGAGCGAACAATAAGTGAGAAGCCAAGTGTATAACGGACGGGGGCCCTGTGGGGATACAGAAAACCCCGCACAATACACAACACTTTTAAACATTTTTAAAGATGCAAGAGAAAATAGCGAGCCACCGACTGACGCACCAGTGTGACTATTACTGGAATTTTCCGCCAGATTAGTTGCATTCCCTGCTATCTTAACGCTGCTCGCTACAGTCGCTGCAATGCTCCCTAATAGTCTAGTTCTAATGGTAACACTCTATGCCAGCTATTGACTTACATTAGGACATTACAAGAGCCTCAATGTCCACTTTACAGAGTGTCCACATACACCTGTGTGTAATAGCGCGTGGTCTGCTGGACAAGAGCACGTGCTATATGACAGTACCGCGCGCCGGAGACTTTGCTGTCATCTACTTGTGTACAATAAAACGGGTGGTGTGAAGGTCTCCTGTTTGAGTGCGCCGAGGTGATGTAATCAGTTCCAGATTTGTAGGGGTCATATGGACGGTAGAACGTTGTACGTAGAGCAGTATGACAGTGCAGAACGTGACTTGGTTACATTTCCGATTCTTGACAACTGTCAGTCAAGTCTGCTAGTCTGAATACCTGATCCCCTTAGTCGCCTCTTACGACAAACAGGAGTTACTGAAGATGAATTCCTACCAGGACTTCACGGGTTTCACTTGTGTGGAGGTGGGAGACATTGTGAAACATGACGTTATTGTTTGAGTTATTGTGAAACATTATAACATGTTCACTGTTCACGAGGGGGACATGGTTCATGGTGCATGGTTTTTGTAGCCATAGTTAGATTTTGCAGGCAAGAAAAACAGATTTAGAGTTAACTCCCTTCCATCGATTTACATTCGCAAAAATCGGTAATTTCTGAACATCATATGTTATTCCTTTTTAAGTGGCATTATTTATAAGTTGGAGAGTAATGTGTGGACAAGCTTTATGGAAGAAGATGCATCGTCCTGTTGCTGTCCATGTGATTCAGTGTTAATCGAGATAAACAGTGCGGCATTGCAAGGTAGAAAGAAACTTTACTCGCTGTAAACGGCATAGATGGCAAAGGGCTCGGCCAATCAGAAAGCGACACTGTTTTGTAATGCTATTGTAATTACTTACAGTAATTGTTGCTTTGTAAACCTGGTAAACTTGCTGGCTTTGTAAACCTGGTAAACTTGCTTGCTTTGCAAACCTGGTAAACTTGCTTGCTTTGTAAACCTGGTAAACTTGCTTGCTTTGTAAACCTGATGCAATAGTTAGTTATGTATAGTTACTATACTGTTTGATCAGTCAAAAATAAATCAGTCTTGTCATCTTTCAGGAGGAGACAGTCTACACTTGCTTTATCATATGTTGCATTTTAGCAGTTAGTAGACCTGTCAGCAATACTCACGTGCCTACGTTTGAGACACTGTCACATGCCGACATCTGACACCTGTCAGCAGTACTCACGTTTCTACATCTGAGACACTGTCAGCAGTACTCACGTGCCTACATCTGAGACATTGTCAGCAGTACTCACGTGCCTACATCCAACACCTATCAGCAGTACTCACGTGCCTACATCTGAGACATTGTCAGCAGTACTCACGTGCCTACATCTGAGACATTGTCAGCAGTACTCATGTGCCTACATCTGAGACACTGTCAGCAGTACTCACGTGCCTACATCTGAGACACTGTCAGCAGTACTCACGTGCCTACATCTGAGACATTGTCAGCAGTACTCACGTGCCTACATCTGAGACACTGTCAGCAGTACTCACGTGCCTACATCTGAGACACTGTCAGCAGTACTCACGTGCCTACATCTGAGACATTGTCAGCAGTACTCACGTGCCTACATCTGAGACACTGTCAGCAGTACTCACGTGCCTACATCTGAGACACTGTCAGCAGTACTGACGTGCCTACATCTGAGACATTGTCAGCAGTACTCACGTGCCTACATCTGAGACACTGTCAGCAGTACTCACATGCCTACATCTGAGACATTGTCAGCAGTACTGACGTGCCTACATCTGAGACATTGTCAGCAGTACTCACGTGCCTACATCTGACACACTGTCAGCAGTACTCACGTTTCTACATCTGAGACACTGTCAGCAGTACTCACGTGCCTACATCTGAGACACTGTCAGCAGTACTCACGTGCCTACATCTGAGACACTGTCAGCAGTACTCACGTGCCTACATCTGAGACATTGTCAGCAGTACTCACGTGCCTACGTTTGAGACACTGTCAGCAGTACTCACATGCCTACATCTGAGACACTGTCAGCAGTACTCACGTGCCTACATCTGAGACATTGTCAGCAGTACTCACGAGCCTACATCTGAGACATTGTCAGCAGTACTCACGTGCCTACATCTGAGACACTGTCAGCAGTACTCACATGCCTACATCTGAGACACTGTCAGCAGTACTCACGTGCCTACATCTGACACCTATCAGCAGTACTCACGTGCCTACATCTGAGACACTGTCAGCAGTACTCACGTGCCTACATCTGAGACATTGTCAGCAGTACTCACGTGCCTACATCTGAGACACTGTCAGCAGTACTCACGTGCCTACATCTGAGACACTGTCAGCAGTACTCACGTGCCTACATCTGAGACACTGTCAGCAGTACTCACGTGCCTACATCTGAGACATTGTCAGCAGTACTCACGTGCCTACATCTGAGACACTGTCAGCAGTACTCATGTGCCTACATCTGAGACACTGTCAGCAGTACTCACGTGCCTACATCTGAGACACTGTCAGCAGTACTCACGTGCCTACATCTGAGACACTGTCAGCAGTACTCACATGCCTACATCTGACACCTATCAGCAGTACTCACGTGCCTACATCTGAGACACTGTCAGCAGCACTCACGTGCCTACATCTGAGACACTGTCAGCAGTACTCACATGCCTACATCTGAGACATTGTCAGCAGTACTCACGTGCCTACATCTGAGACACTGTCAGCAGTACTCACGTGCCTACATCTGAGACACTGTCAGCAGTACTCACGTGCCTACATCTGACACCTATCAGCAGTACTCACATGCCTACATCTGAGACATTGTCAGCAGTACTCACGTGCCTACATCTGAGACACTGTCAGCAGTACTCACGTGCCTACATCTGAGACACTGTCAGCAGTACTCACGTGCCTACATCTGAGACATTGTCAGCAGTACTCACGTGCCTACATCTGAGACACTGTCAGCAGTACTCACATGCCTACATCTGAGACACTGTCAGCAGTACTCACGTGCCTACATCTGAGACATTGTCAGCAGTACTCACGTGCCTACATCTGAGACACTGTCAGCAGTACTCACATGCCTACATCTGAGACACTGTCAGCAGTACTCATGTGCCTATGTCTGAGACACTGTCAGCAGTACTCACGTGCCTACATCTGAGACATTGTCAGCAGTACTCACGTGCCTACATCTGAGACACTGTCAGCAGTACTCACGTGCCTACATCTGAGACATTGTCAGCAGTACTCACGTGCCTACATCTGAGACACTGTCAGCAGTACTCACGTGCCTACATCTGAGACACTGTCAGCAGTACTCACGTGCCTACATCTGAGACACTGTCAGCAGTACTCACATGCCTACATCTGACACCTATCAGCAGTACTCACGTGCCTACATCTGAGACACTGTCAGCAGTACTCACGTGCCTACATCTGAGACACTGTCAGCAGTACTGACGTGCCTACATCTGAGACACTGTCAGCAGTACTCACGTGCCTACATCTGAGACACTGTCAGCAGTACTCACGTGCCTACATCTGAGACACTGTCAGCAGTACTCACGTGCCTACATCTGAGACACTGTCAGCAGTACTCACGTGCCTACATCTGAGACACTGTCAGCAGTACTCACGTGCCTACATCTGAGACACTGTCGGTATTCCTCACATTACCTCTATGTCGACTTGCGAGACACTATCAGCGGTGTATATATACAAGTTGTTGAGAAACTGTCAAGAAAACCGCATAAAGGCGGGAATATATGGATATGTACGTGTATGTTATGGTGAGAATATACACCGTCGCCTGGTAAAGAAGTAAGGATTTACTGATATACATAAGTTGACTTTTATAAGTTCTAAGCTTTTTACTGGATCACTGTTTGCACTACTAAGTCATCGCTGGCAGCACTGGGTTGTTTGCAATATCGCCTCCTTGGTCTAAGTACTGAATCATTCGTCATGCGACCAGATGATTTTTTGCACTGCTGAATCATTGTCCAAAACAATGGATCTTTGCCAACAGTAATGAATCACTATTCAGTACTGGATCCTTGCTTACAGTACTGAACCCTGAAGGATCATTGTTAACAGTACTTGATCATTGATTAAATTACTGGATTATAGTTTGCAGTCATGATCAGTACAGCACTGACTCAGTACTGGATCATTGCTTATACTAATAAACCATTGCTCCTAGTATTGGATACCTGTTCACACGCCCGAATGTCTCTATACTCTACTGGGCCATTGTTTCCACGACTGGACAATCGTTTGCACTTCTGAACCATTGTTCTTAGTATTGGTGTATTATTCTCACTACTAGATGATTCTACTTTGTTCACACTACTGGATGATTCATTGTGCAAACTGCTGCATCAATTTCCCGCTAGTGGATCAGTGCACACAAAAAGCCCAGTTTCCTGGACTAGCTATTATGGGCAGCCCAACTGCGTTCTTCTGATCCACGTGTGACCACCCAGCCTATAGCTTATTGCTATATAACCCTACCTCGGGGCGACAATCTTTTCACCTGCATGACTGATCACGCGCCAAACGCAATGAAAACCAGGTACCGGGAACCTGGTAGATGATAGTACGTCCTCTGGATGCCGCAATTATAAACATACATGTAAACATCCCGGAGGTAACCTGGTGCGTTGGAGGAGAGATATACTCCAATGACTAACTCCCACTTCCATGTATGCCTACGTGAACCACCTCACCCATGTAATGGTGGGGTTAGTGTTGGTGGTAGTGCTGTTGGTGGTGGCAGGGTTGGTGGTGGTGGTACTGGTGGCAGGGTTGTTGGTGGTGGTGGTGACAGGGTTGTTGGCGGTGGTGGTGATGGTGGCAGGGTTGGTGGTGGTGCTGGTGATGGTGGCAGGGTTGGTGGTGCTACTGGTGGTGGTGGCA
The DNA here is from genome assembly GCF_037392515.1 of Haliotis asinina. Classification (NCBI taxonomy): domain Eukaryota; kingdom Metazoa; phylum Mollusca; class Gastropoda; order Lepetellida; family Haliotidae; genus Haliotis; species Haliotis asinina. The sequence goes on from NC_090281.1 coordinate 647,899, forward strand.
GGGCTGGTGGTTGTGCTGGTGATGGTGGCAGGGTTGGTGGTGGTACTGGTGATGTTGGCAGGGTTGGTGGTTGTGCTGGTGATGGTGGCAGGGTTGGTGGTTGTGCTGGTGATGGTGGCAGGGTTGGTGGTGATGCTGGTGATGGTGGCAGGGTTGGTGGTGGTACTGGTGCTGGTGGCAGGGTTGGTGGTTTTGCTGGTGATGGTGGCAGGGTTGGTGGTGCTACTGGTGGTGGCAGGGTTGGTGGTGGTGCTGGTGGTGGTGCTGGTGGCAGGGTTGGTGGTGGTGCTGGTGATGGTGGCAGGGTTGGTGGTGGTACTGGTGATGGTGGCAGGGCTGGTGGTGATGCTGGTGATGGTGGCAGGGTTGGTGGTGGTGCTGGTGGTGGTTGCAGGGCTGGTGGTTGTGGTGGTGATGGTGGCAGGGTTGGTGGTGATGCTGGTGGTGGTGGCAGAGTTGGTGGTGATACTCGTGATGGTGGCAGGGCTGGTGGTGATGCTGGTGATGGTGGCAGGGTTGGTGGTAGTGCTGGTGGTGGTGGCAGGGTTGGTGGTGCTGCTGGTGATGGTGGCAGGGCTAATGGTGGTGTTGGTGATGGTGGCAGGGTTGGTGGTGGTGCTGGTGATGGTGGCAGGGTTGGTGGTGGTACTGGTGATGGTGGCAGGGCTGGTGGTGATGCTGGTGATGGTGGCAGGGCTGGTGGTTGTGCTGGCGATGGTGGCAGGGTTGGTGGTGATGCTGGTGATGGTGGCAGGTTTGGTGGTGGTGCTGGTGATGGTGGCAGGGTTGATGGTGATGCTGGTGATGGTGGCAGGTTTGGTGGTGGTGCTGGTGATGGTGGCAGGGTTGGTGGTGGTACTGGTGATGGTGGCAGGGTTGGTGGTGGTACTGGTGATGGTGGCAGGGCTGGTGGTGGTGCTGGTGATGGTGGCAGGGTTGGTGGTGGTACTGGTGATGGTGGCAGGGCTGGTGGTGATGCTGGTGATGGTGGCAGGGCTGGTGGTTGTGCTGGCGATGGTGGCAGGGCTGGTGGTAGTACTGATGGTGGTGGCAGGGCTGGTGGTGATGCTGGTGATGGTGGCAGGGCTGGTGGTTGTGCTGGCGATGGTGGCAGGGTTGGTGGTGATGCTGGTGATGGTGGCAGGTTTGGTGGTGGTGCTGGTGATGGTGGCAGGGTTGATGGTGATGCTGGTGATGGTGGCAGGTTTGGTGGTGGTGCTGGTGATGGTGGCAGGGTTGGTGGTGGTACTGGTGATGGTGGCAGGGTTGGTGGTGGTACTGGTGATGGTGGCAGGGCTGGTGGTGGTGCTGGTGATGGTGGCAGGGTTGGTGGTGGTACTGGTGATGGTGGCAGGGCTGGTGGTGATGCTGGTGATGGTGGCAGGGCTGGTGGTTGTGCTGGCGATGGTGGCAGGGCTGGTGGTAGTACTGATGGTGGTGGCAGGGCTGGTGGTGATGCTGGTGGTGGTGGCAGGGCTGGTGGTGGTGCTGGTGATGGTGGCAGGACTGGTGGTGATGCTGGTGATGGTGGCAGGGTTGGTGGTGATGCTGGTGGTGGTGGCAGGGTTGGTGGTGATGCTGGTGATGGTGGCAGGGCTGGTGGTGATGCTGGTGATGGTGGCAGGGTTGGTGGTGATGCTGGTGATGGTGGCAGGGCTGGTGGTGATGCTGGTGGTGGTGGCAGGGCTGGTGGTGATGCTGGTGATGGTGGCAGGGCTGGTGGTTGTGCTGGCGATGGTGGCAGGGCTGGTGGTAGTACTGATGGTGGTGGCAGGGCTGGTGGTTGTGGTTGTGATGGTGGCAGGGTTGGTGGTGATGCTGGTGGTGGTGGCAGGGTTGGTGGTGATGCTGGTGATGGTGGCAAGGCTGGTGGTGATACTGGTGATGGTGGCAGGGTTGGTGGTAGTACTGGTGGTGGTGGCAGGGTTGGTGGTGATGCTGGTGATGGTGGCAGGGTTGGTGGTGGTGCTGGTGATGGTGGCAGGGTTGGTGGTAGTACTGGTGATGGTGTTTAATTTAAACTTTTTTGGTAATGTTTCCTCGTTGTTACCGACAGAACTCGGACAAAGGGGGCCTGGAATACTCTCACCCGGCTGTACGTAAACGATACTGTCTATTAAATGCAACCAAGAACAATGTAATGTTTGCCGCAACGGATTAGCTAACACCTTCCGTAATTTGAAGCGAACCCATTCTCTTCGGTAAATTTCAGAAATAGTCCATATTCCTAGTTTAGTTACCTGTGTAGAAAATATAGTTTATTACATAGTAAATAATGAATAAGTTCGTTTCCTTTACTTTACCTAAATTCTGCATTAGTTTCAGCAGTCTACCAAAGTTCGAGATGCTGCATCTCACGTCAGTAGACGACATCCACGCTCATATCTCCTACTGAACTTATCCCACTACTTGACACATATCCCTAACCTCACCTTAACACCACCACTTGTATGTTCCTCCCGCCACCCTCAGCAGATCACGTGACAGAAGTTCAGGCCGCCCACTCTGAGGTATCACGGTCACTATGTTAACTTGTGACATAAAGATACAGTCACTCAATACAATCCACCCATGAAAAGCACTTGGTATTGATGCTGTGTCCTCGCAACACATCTCATTGCCTTTGATTGACATTTCAATAAAAGATTAACCTCATCTAAAGGGCTGCTGACTGTATGAAATTTGGATTTAGCAAGAGGGAAGAATGGCCTGGGCAGCACAGCCCATAGCCCGAGGCCATGCAGCAGATTGGCCCGTAACGGAAAATCATTCTCCACAACATACAACTCCTAACGTAAGCACAAGACTCAACGAAAATGCAATTATTTTGTACAAAGAAAGCCCACGTTACCGCCGTGGAAGAGTCTCAGCGTTGCTCTGGGCTGCGCTACTGGATACCGCGTCTCATTGTCTCCAATCAGATTTCTCCTCAACACAAACCAAAAGTCGACAGAATAACATTCTCTTTCATCGGTGAAACTGACGGGACTGCTGCCGATTGACTCATGCGTAATATGTATGCCTCAGAGTGTATGTGGCGAGAGGTGGGTCTGTTTGATCATAGCTGTATCTGTCATACGTGAGGTGCTTATCGGTCGTCAGAGGTGGTGCTCTGTGATGAGAGGTGGTTCCGTGCCGTGATGGATGGTTTTCTGTTGTTAGTGGTGTTACTAGGATCTATGTGTGGTAGTTAGCGGATGTGTGTGTGTGGTAGGTGGATGTGTGTGTGATGATAGGTGGATGTGTGTGTGATGATAGGTGGATGTGTGTGTGATGATAGGTGGATGTGTGTTTTGGTAGGTGGATGTGTGTGATGATGGGTGGATGTGCGTGTGGTGGTAAGTGGATGTGTGTGTATGTGGTGGTAGGTGAATGTGTGTGTATGTGGTGGTAAGTGGATGTGTGTGTGGTTGTAGGTGGATGTGAGTAGTGGTAGGTGAATGTGTGTGTGTGATGGTAGGTGGATGAGTGTGTGTGGTTATTGGTGGATGTGTGAGCTAGTGCTAGGTGGATGTGTGTGTGTGGTGGTAGATGGATGTGTATATGGTGGTAGGTGGATGTGTGTGTGATGGTAGGTGGATGTGTGTGATGATAGGTGGATGTGTGTGGTGGTAGGTGGATGTGTGTGTATATGGTGGTAAGTGGATGTGTGTGTATGTGATGGTAGATGGATGTGTGTGATGATAGATGGATGTGTGTGATGGTAGGTGTACGTGTGTGTGGTTGTAGGTGCATGTGTGAGCAGTGGTAGGTGAATGTGTGTGTGGTTGTAGATGGATATGTATATGGTGGTAGGTGGATGTGTGTGGTGGGAGATGGATGTGTCGGATGTGAGGTGGATTTGTATTGTCATGGATTGATTATGTGTGGGAGGTCGGAGGAAAGCGGTGAGTGTGTTTTGGTTGGAGGCTCTTTGTGACTGGAAGTCGATCTCTGTGGTGGTAAATCGGCTTCTGGTGTAAAAGTGTGTTTGTATCTTGTGGGAGACGGAAGTGTTTGTTTTACCTGTTCTATGAGTCTTGGAGCAGACGTCGAACCGAACGTCCGGATTCACCCAGTCACCCAGTCACCCAGTCACCCAGTAACAGTTACAGCAGAATTTCTGCATGTAGGTGTAAACTATTGAACGAGGGATAGCATCACGTCTGTTTAAGTTCGTGCTTATACTGATAAAATGTAGATTTCAACATTTTCTCTACAAATGGCTGTATCATTGTCGATCCAGGAATATCAGGGAACGAGGGGGGACACTGATCGAAGTGAGTTGTTTGGAGTAACAGGACGTATGGCAGGACAGGTACTGCAGGCACAGTTGCAGGGTGACAGAAGCTACAGGATGTATGGCAGGACAGGTACTGCAGGCACAGTTGCAGGGTGACAGAAGCTACAGGAAGTATGGCAGGACAGGTACTGCAGGCACAGTTGCAGGGTAACAGAAGCTGCAGGAAGGAGAGCAGTGCAGAAACGTTGCAAGAGGGGTGGGAGGAGGAGCAGGGGAGGGGGGTCTGAAGGAGTAGGAGGTATGAGAGATTGGGCTTGGGTCGATGTGAGGGACAAAACGTGGATTGGCGTGGGACATGGGACATGGGTATGTGATTCGAGTACTGGAGTACAGTACCATCTAAGTGTGTTGTCTCAATGTCGGTGGATCGCCACAGCCGCCATAGGTTTCATTCCGTAAACACAATAATCTCCACACGTTTAATTGTTTCGATATCAATAAAAAAAACTTCCATATTGTTTTCTTGAACACATTAAAAAACTGTATACCATACTGACGGCCATACAGACAATCAGCAAGATGTCAGGCATATTTGACATATTGCAGCACACACTGGGGGCGGCCATACAGACAATCAGCAAGATGTCATGCATATTTGACATATTGCAGCACTCACTGGGGGCGGCCATACAGACAAACAGCAAGATGTCATGCATATTTGACATATTGCAGCACACACTGGGGGCGGCCATATTGATCAGACTAGAGTCGCGACACCGCAACGTTGGCAATTTGCATGTGTTTTGATTATGACAAATTATTTATTAATCACTGCCTTATGCCATGGTCTAAAAGTTGTTTTTCATCATTTAGGAGCTGTTAACAAAGGGGTCAAGTGATGGTGATAGTTGAGGTGGGACACAGCTTTCATGTTGACAGTTACACGGGGAGACATGCATCTGTGTGCAAACTTGCGTTCATGAGCAGTTACCGCATTTTCGTAATACGTAATGTCCGGTACTTGATCGAAGTTACTCAGACGATAGATCATGTGTTAGTGGTGAATGAGGATGTATTTCCTGGTAGAGACGATAGATCAATTGTTAGTGGTGAATGTAGGTGTGTTCACTGTGACATAATAACCTCACTTGTGCCATTACTGAGCAGTGGAGCTTACGGTGACAATGTGTCCCATTAGGCAATGTGTGAGTGAGTGAGTAAAGTTTTACTCCGCTTTTAGCAATATTCCAGCAATATCACGGCGGGGGACACCAGAAAATGGGCTTCACACATTAGGCAATGTAATCAATTGTGAAGGAATTGCTGAATCAGGGATCGATCTGTTCTGATCATATGTGAACTAACTGAAGAAACAACAAAAACAATAATTTAAATAGATTCTTCTTTTCTTTGTGTATTATCTACTCAGCAAAGCCTGCAGCTTTAGATATCTTTGCTGAAGTAAGCGTGTGCGAGTGTGTGTGGCTGTGCGTATGCGTGTTTCCGTGCGTACCCCTTCTTGTGGTCGTGTGTTCTGAGCGGGCTTATGATATACTGGCAGCCAGAACCGTGCTTCTTCCATTGATGTCTCCCAACATTCGCCATTGTTTCCCAGTTGAGTCAGTTACTTGCCCAGGCCAACATGCTGGACGCGTGCTAATGTGCTGGTGTTTCCGTGCTGTCATGTTGTTGGCAGGTCACTCGAATAATGTTAGGATTACATTGACTTCCCTCCCCCTTCCATAAACGAGAGTGAACGTATCCCTGCCTCGCTTCATGCGTTTGTCAATACACACTAGTACCGCCCTCGCCCTCAGTAGCCGCACCCCGTGCTGAGTGATTGGCTCAATGCGTGTCAATAGAGTTGTTATTGACGCACATGGACAGGTCGTGGCGAATAACACGGTAAAACATGATAGATGTCCCACCGCTCGACGCGCATAGTCGAGATAATTTGCAAACAAATCGAAATTGCAGTGATCGGTGCTGAAGAGTATTGATTACCACGGACTGTGACAATTTGCGCCCAGTAAGTAGCGAGAGCGCCGCCCAATAGGCCTCACATCAGCCGCTGCCTCATTATCGCAGCAGAACAAGCGCAAGACAGGATAAACTGAAGGGCAGTGGTTGGTTGAAAGCTGATTAAATCTGATTATCAAAACTAGTGTTTCTGGCTGGAATGAAGTCGTTTTACAACCCAGTCACAGAGCGATGACCGCCACCTAGAACCTTCAGTAAGATTTTCACGCAACGCTGGAGTTTCCAAGTGAGAGATTTCTGTATTTCTTGTGGGAAAAACCATTTCTTGTGCGTTATTTGAATAGAAGTATTGGTCGTCTGCTCATTCTCCTTACCACTGACATTGTACATCTACTGGAGTTTGTAACTGTACATCAACCATGTCCGACTCTAAGTCAAGTGTCGCCTTCAACCTCAGCGACAGCGAGGGCGACGGAGTAGGTGATGACAAGTGTGAAAGTCCTTCAACAACAACAACAAGGGCAGATAACTCTGAGGACAGAGAGTCACCAAGGGGTGGTGTCAAATATTCACCACCCAACAGCAAACCCTCATTTCTTATATCAGACATTTTGTCAGACAAAGGCCCCCCGAGGTCAGACACAGTGTTTCCATCAGTCAACCCCCATCTGTACAGACATCGGACCGACCCAACACCCGAACTACAGCACCCAGACTACTTCATCAGACAACCGGAGGACGACGACAACGACGATAAACTTAGTGACTGTAAGTATATGCCAGCAGTTATACACTCGCCTTATAGTGAGACAGTTATACTCGTAGAGTATAGCATAGGATGATAGTTATTGTACACGTATAATCCAAAACTGTGGGATAGGTCCTGTCCACAGTGAATCAAGACGATCAGAGGCAGTAACTGTTGACCGGTCTCAACAACAAAACAACAAAACAAAACCACATGGTATCAAGTGTGCAGATACGACACATTTTCATTTGAGATGTCCCACTCTCTTACACCTCGCAATCCACTTTCCTTGGAGGCTAAACACGGAACGGTTCAGTCACCCTGTCACACACCCGACTTGAGCCGAACCTGGAATATTCACGCGTGGTGTCGTTGTTCATACATCTTATTCTGGCAGCATCTCCGAATTGTTTGCCCACACTAGAGGAGAAGAACATGCTAGGGGAGACGAGGGAGCATGTTCATGCGTGAAAGTCCTTAAAAATGAAAACAAATGCGTAACTACATAATAATGCTTGCCAAGCAAATCCCAAACACATCGGAAAAAACATTTGACTAATTCTGCGTTATGTTAGTTTTCAATACATTACACTTTTACTGGAACCAAAGTGTTTATTGTTTATTTAGGGCAACTTCTCCTCGTTTATCGCCCTTAACAACCAATAAACAATTTGTAATCCAGAAGAAAAGTGTCATGTATTTATGTTCCTCCATTTCTCAACTTTAGATATTGATCGGCTTTTTAAATCCTAAGTTATTAATTGTTGATCGGCTTGAAAGTGTGCTTGTGCGTTCAAAGCTGGCCAATCAACCCCCTGAAATTAAAATGAACTGTAGTCTCTTAGTATTGTTTTCCTTGAATAATAAATTAAAACCAGGTCTAGTTTGTGAACAAAGAAATTGTCAACGAATTTGTAGAATAGGTTACAAACAGGGCATGAAAAAGTACTTTTCGTAAATGTTTGGTGCTTTTATTCCTTTTAACCATTATTAAGATACCTTAAACCCTTGTTATATAAAACACGAACACAATTGTGATAAATGTTGTTTCAATGATAACCAATCGTGTCATAATTCACTGAAAACGACCAACACAGAAGTACAAGCAATGTTCCAGTCCGAATAAATTTCACAAATATATATTTTCGAAGCGAAACTGAGATACCTTTCATGAGTTATTCACAAATATTCGTCTTCAACAATCTGTTTTATACATCATCGTAAACCTTTACTGACGTTTGGCTACTATTCACATTATTATGTATTATTGTACAATTGTATTGAGTATTGTTGTAGAATTACCTTATATCCCCGTTCTCTGTCGAATAATAACAATGTTGTGAGAGACGCCACGGGTATGTCGGAAACATCGGTCCTTACATTTCGGTATTTGTTCCTTCGGTTTGATCCGCGGAAATATTTATGTTCCAACGAAATTTTAAAGCAAAAAATAAATATACATGCAAAACACTGAGAGAAAGAGTTCATTTTGTATGTGTGTTAATCTAAATTATTTCGCACCTGAAGTTCAACTTTGTGGAGATAATTTTGAACGTATGACAGAGAGATAGTTTTATGTCACGAAAGAATATTTTCCGTAAACGAGTCAGCAATAAATAAACGTCTCACCCAGGACGTCACCCGACTGTGTGAACCAGTTTGTCTTTGTGGGTGAATGTAGCAGATTTGGGAGTTGTACTTTGCAATCCATGCAAGTACAACAGATGAGTCTTGTAAATCAGAATTGTAAACCTCTGTAAAGTCTCGATTTATTTCTGTCATCAGCGTCCGACTATCGTATAGATGCCGTTGTCTTCCATGTCGGTTTAATGCCGGTTGATACAAGTCTGTGTATTATTTAAGCATTAAGTGGAGAAGGCATATGCGAGTAGTCATCCATTTTCTCAGCGGATATTTTCTCAGTGATATAACGGTGTCGCATACATCCACGCTCTATGGTAACTGTTCGACAAGCCACTTTTCACACAGAGAAATCGCTAGTGCCGCGCGGTTAACAATGAACAGGTTTAACATACTTTAGACGTAATACCAGTTTCCGATGATGAACGTATAAATTATTTACACTCCTTAAACCTTAGATAAAACTCTCCATCCACCCGCATCCACGTCATTTATGTTTAATGTGCATGTCATTGTACACAAGCCAGACCGTTTCCGTCTGGGAAATACATAATTTTTCTGATCTCCAGGCACTGCCACGCTGTTGCAAAACAACGGCTAGTTTCACGCGGCAATATTTGTATACAGGTTAAAATTAATTATTAAAGAAATTCCCGTAGAAACCCGCTTTGATCAGCAATGCACTGCTAGTTTGAATCTGCCGGCGTGCAACTCTTCTTCAACTTGACTGCCTGATGCCTTGGCATGGAATGTCGTATTTGGCAATTAATGAATCTTTCAAAGCGAACCTACCCGTCCTAGTTATTTTATACAATTATTTTCAATAACAAAATATGTGGCGTGTGATGGAAAATACATATGCCAACCATAATCTCAACATGTTAGCATAAATAAAATAGTGAAAAATAAATAAATAAATAAATAAATAAATAAATAAATAAATAAATAAATAAATAAATAAATAAATAAATAAATAAATAAATAAATAAATAAATTCTGTCTCCCTCCTGAACTGAAGCTAGCACGTCCCTCCCCCTCCTATTTTAGAGGTTGTGTTTATGCCCCCGCATGCCAACATACTATTTCCTCTCCATTTGTCGACAGTTCCTAAGTTGCCAACTCGAGGAAATGATTGGTGATATTCAAGTCAAACGACCCTGTAAGTTGACAAATCGCCGAGCAGTTGTTGAGGAAAGCCAATACTAACTGATCTATCGCGTGCAGAGCGGAGACATATCACACTACCCCACATCGCGCCGGTGTGACTGAGCCCTCAGAACCCGATATGTACCCGGGAGGGTCTCCTCTCACCCAGGGTGTACCAGCTACCTATGACCGTCATGGACTCTCCTGGTTAGCGTCGTCTACAGGGTACAAACCTACACCTGACGGGGTCAGGACCATGACTGTGGGCACAACGATATGGGAAGGGATAGGGGGTAGAGTGGGACTTTTTTGGGAAAGGGAACATGTGTAAGTTTGGGAGCAAGTCATGGGTTAAATGGTGTCCTGGGTACCCGGTGGAGTCTGGGGTGGTATGGGTTTACGGGAGTCATGGCGATCCGGGGGTAGGTTCTATGGTGTCCTGAGGACTCGCGGGTGGAAGTGTGGGTGGGGGAGGGGGAAAGGGTAGGTATGGTGCTCTGGGGGATGGATGGTGAGTGGTACCCTTGTCATCTCGACCTGGTTGTTGGATCTCAGGGGATGAGGCAATGAAATGGGCGGCGAGGCCCTACACATGGCGTGGACGATGCAGGTGGGGAAGGGGAACAGGGGTGCGATTACTGGCTTATCGACACCATCTGTCCTCGGTCAGCGTGACTGCAGAATTGTTGGTAACCAGTGCTGAGTGTGTGTGTGAGTGTGTCTGGTGAAGGACTTTCTAACACGAAGTGCTCCCCTGCACGACACATGTGACCCCGTCCACATTCCGCTAGGACGCCATGCAGAGGCTGAACAACAATGTTCTCTCTATAACATTAGATCTGGTCCCATATTTTTGTGCGGATTTTAGACAGACTGTATATTGCCAGGCCTTAGATGGATACACACAGCCGCCGCCCTACCCAGGCCTTAGACAGCACCTACGGGGCTTTTGTTATCGGTCTTTATTGGATGTTATCGAAATAATTCGTTATGTACAATTTTATGGAGTAATTTATCCCTAGTTAGGTGACTGAAAGGCATTCTCAAGACACATGCTTGTATTCTTTAGGTCTTCGGTTCCGTCTTAAATCAAAACTTTTCAAATGACTTTGATTACGAGCATGCCCGTGAATTCCTGCTTCGCCCAATACAGAATAGACACTATACATCATAGGAATCAAATATGGTACTTAACATTTTTATAATCTTGTATGAATAGTTCTTGTCCTCGAAATTGTATTGGTACTAGTTTCTACACACATAGATACATGTGAAGATACTGCTGCATTGGTACATTACATCTTTGAAGTGTATCGGTACACCTTTGATCATGTACAGATACACGTGATGGTAATGGTACTAGTATGTCCACATACTGATAACCTCAAATTTTATTGGTACTAATTTGACAGAATATGGATGTCATTGGTCATATGTTTCATAGCGTTATTGATGTGCAGTTACATTTACACGCGGGCGGAAGTAATAGTAAGGCCCGCCCCAGTAATAACGGACTATCCGACTCCGTCGTTTGTCCATGGTGAATGGGGCGTGGTCAACAAGGATGTTGGAAAGCTGACGTCGCGTGGTCCGTATAGGTATTGTTAATTCTTGCTAATTGTGGGGGAGTAATTCTAGTGCTATGTCTGATAAGGTGTTGACCATGACATGCCGTATCACTTGCGTTGACTCACTTTCCTGAGAAATGTCAACAATTTCTACTAAGTCTTCCTCATTGTCCCTGCTGAAATGTTGTATGGCTGTGAGTGAAGACAGTATGTGAAGCTTTGTTCTCAAGTCCTCTAATTGCTGGCAGCACGAGAGATGCGGGCAGATATAGTCGACTCCAGTCTGCACAATGAGTTTTGTTAAGCGTTATCTGGAGGACAAGACAGCGCGGCTCCAAACTCTCCACTCTCTACCAGCCTTTAACGTGCACGAAAATAGGATAGAACTCGAAACCTGTTATCTTTTCAAATTTAAATGTCTATTACCTCCTAAACATGTAATCGGATCTGTGTAAAACGTTTTGTCAGCGCGTTAAATGCTGTCTTTAACTACCCTCCCGCCTTTGACTCGCTATCCCAGCCATCTACAACGATGAAATCAGATAAGTTGAGTAGAAGTACGAGAACAGTTGAAAGAAGTCGCCCCTGATCGACTCGCCACACGGTGTGCAGCTAATCGCTTAAACCTGATAATCCGTGAATCTCTTTGTGGTGTAAGAGGTCTCTCCGCTTCCCCCATTGCGCTGCGTCGTATGCCTCGATGACGGCACAGGGATCCCTTACCTGAACTAGCTCTCTGACAGGTGTGTTAATTACTGGACAGGTGTCGTGTTCAGGTGTGACTGGTGGATCTGTTTATCGTTACGACTACACCAATTAGAGGCCGTTAAACTAATGAGACTATAAACAGACACGGTTGATATGGTTTAATTTCCTTCAAAGCTCCTGGTACAACTGCAAATATTGCAATTCACGCACCACGACAGAGGAAGGCAGCAACGAGGTACAGGGTCAGGTTTTGTTACGGACGATGTTTATTCCAGGTACAATATCGACAGGACAGGATACACCCCTTCAATACATCCGGGTGGATGCGTACCTCGCATTCTCACTACCTTACCTCGTTCTGTTGTGACATAGTCAGTGATGTGGTCAGTGATGTGGTCAGTGATATGGTGGGACATCGTAACCTGGGTACACCCTCTAAAAAGTCAATCTTAAAGTTATCAGATTCTTGGTCAGCGTAACTGCTTCCAACACCAAGTGACCGTTCGTTTATCTGTTCCCTTAGTATTCTGTGTTTAGCCAGGTTGACTGAGTCAAATGGGTTGAAAGCCTGTTGTTAAGAGTAACTCGTTTCAGGACATAGATGTTTTATCAAGTTTCCCTATAAGTCCCTTGATTTATTGGTCTTTGAAGCAACACTCCACTCATGCCTAGTGGAACAGGGTGAGGACGTCAGTGTCACATGGTACTAGTACAGAATGAATGAGTTTATTGACAATATGGGGGCCACTGACCCACTATACAGGTGCAACATACAGGATAAAACATTATGAAGTGCCTGATATATATATAATACTTGTGACTGTATAAAACGCCAATCGTAATTTAAATCCCAGGAATACATACTTTGCAAACAGTGGTAATACATGGGTATTTGGGGGTGCAACCATTTACATGTGAAGGAAATGCATAGTAACATGCAGGAATGATAAAGGGACTAAGAGCATCATGATATGGACACACGACACAAACGTGATTCTATGTTCCTAACTACACACAAAGGACGGAGCCTTTCTTCTCTATTTGAACCTATTTTCTGCCTTCTTGTATCAGTAACTTGTGATTAGAGCAGCGGTGAGATAAAAGCTCAAGACGATAAACATTTTTCACAGGTATACACGACAGGTAAACTTTCAAAGCATGCCTCCTGCATAAAATAACGATACAAACTTATGATACTTATCCAAACCATCAAACCAGTGTTGCTTATCTATATCCATACACCCATATACTAGTACAGGTAGTAACTGAGAAATCTTTCTGTTATAATTTGGAAGAAGCAATGTTCCCGAAAATCCTGGAAAGAATTTTTTTTCATTTGCCGAAAACAAATGAATTTCTGGAAGTATTGGCCTAACACACACGTTGGCATATGTTCGAATTAATTTTCTGTATCCTTTACAAAACATGATACGAATGTTGGCTGCTGCAGGGACGTAGATCGGTCCACTCGGCATAAATAGAAACGTACAGACAGCTGGAACCTGATTCAATATACAACCCTATGTTTATCAAAGCCTGCAAATAACCAAGCTTAGTGACATTTCCCCGTAATGGATATACGTACATAAGCAACATGAAACTTCTTTTATAGACCATAGTTTAGAAGGTGCAATATAGTCTACTACTTTTATAGACCATAGTTTAGAAGGTGCAATATAGTCTACTACTTTTATAGACCATAGTTTAGAAGGTGCAAATAGCTGAAAGAAAGAATTTACTGTACATGGAAGTCAGATGCATTTATTAAAATATCTATTTCGGTGTACAGATGTAATTAAAACACATACATGTTTTTGCTGTTGTAGAAACCCCCCAAGTCTGTGCCGTCTCCATCAGTAAACATATTCAATATGTAGCGCTCTACGGCGACCACTAATTTATAAACTTCTAAACGATTTATTCTCCGATCATGAAGACACCATTTGTTTTGTTAACAATTATTTGAACTGTAAAGTATGTAATGAAGTGATTTTGTTTCCAGTGTTACTCAGTTTTGTCCTGTTACACACGCCGCTCATGTCTTCCAGTCCTGTGCCAGCAGTGACACGTGCATTATACATAACATTACATGTCTGTTTCAACAAAACACTCCTTCTCCAAACCTTCCCCTTTCCACAAAACATCTGGGGTCCCTTCCACAAAACATCTGATCGTTAACACACAACAATGAGGATGGACGGATGTTCGTACTAATGTCAGACGGATTTATAAAGTTCCTTAGCAACAAAGGGTTAGCAACAGTTTGAACAATACCGACTCTGTGATGGGCACCTGCTTATGAATTAATGCATGAAAACACACTTTTTTAAAAAAAACAGAATATGCGTATATATCGAATAACCATATGTCCTGACATAATATCAATAGAAAGAATCGGAGGTTCTTACCTGCATATGTAAGAACAGATATACATAGTACGTGTATTTACGTGTAATTATGTGTATTTATCTGTCTTCACATAAAAATATTGCATCTTAACATGTGACAAAAACTGATACAAGTTATTTGAGACCAGCCATTTGTAGGTTCCATGTTCAGCTATCCGCTGACTAATTTGTCTATTCCAGCAATGCCCGAGACGGACGCTGCGGGGTGTCACGACCACTCCCACGACAACCCTAACTGCCCCTCTAAGTCTAAGAAGCCCCGCAAGGCTCGCACGGCCTTCACTGACCACCAGCTGAGCTGTCTGGAGAAAAGCTTTGAGAGACAGAAATACCTCAGTGTCCAGGACAGGATGGAACTTGCTGCCAAACTCAACCTGACAGACACCCAAGTGAAGACGTGGTACCAAAACAGAAGGTGAGATCAAGTATAGAGTACTCTCACTTTATCGGTGGAAGAGTGATATCTCAGCTGCGAACACCCTCATTGTGACTATGGGCGAGACATATCTCAGCTTCGAACACCCTCATTGTGACTATGGGCGAGACATATCTCAGCTTCGAACACCCTCATTGTGACTATGGGCGAGACATATCTCAGCTGCGAACACCCTCATTGTGACTATGGGCGAGACATATCTCAGCTGCGAACACCCTCATTGTGACTATGGGCGAGACATATCTCAGCTTAAACATAATATTAACAATTAGTCCTAACCAGCTTGACCATGTATGCCCGAACTGTCGTTTTGCTTATAATTGAATCCTAAATCTGAAAATATTTTGACATCACAGTGAAGAGCATGTTAGAGCATACACTATGCTATTAAACTATTCCTGTCTTCCCACCTCAACAACTATGATCATCATAATAATAGCAATGGTCACATAGTGCTAGAACACCCGGTATACCATTCAAATAGTTTCTGCATCACCCATAATGTTATTAAAATAAATCCTGTGTTACCACATCAACAACTATCATATTAATAAGAATAACGACGACCTTGTGAAGAGGGTGTTAAAGAAATCATCTAACACATGACTTGAGAAATCAGTCAGCCACTCTCCATGCTCTTCACCACACTCAGGCGACCTGTTAATGATTATGATGATTATGATGATTATGATGGCAATGCTCTGGTGAGACATGGCGAGCTAGTCACGTGATTGTGGACCAGGTGTTCCACCATCAGCTGGAGTGCTGACAGCAATATATGCAGGGGCATGTGGATAAATATTTTCATCATCTTAAGACCGGCCTAGGTGTTCCCCGGCCAGGAACAGTGAGAGCCATGTGTTGCCTGTGGCGAGACAGTTACTGAAGTCTCCTTCAGACAATCGGGAGGTTTAATCATGGTTTAGACGTTATGTTACCGTCAATATTGACTTAGCTTACTATTTGTAGGGGAGAAAAGTGTCCCCTTTGCAACTGTGTCGAGCCAGCGAAGAGAGCAGGCTTAATGTTATTCCACAGATGCACCATCTTTGATGCTACATAAAGACCGAGGGAAAACATTCTGTTTAAATAGGCGGTCTCGTTTAGCAAAGATAGCGTCATGTGTGGTACCCTCCGAGATACACACGGTGTTAAACACCTATACACCCTCCAGTTGTACTCTAATATATATATCCTCTTGACGGACTCAAGTAGCTTCACACCTCACTGTTTTCCAACCTCACTGTCTCCCTTGTCGCCCCCCTCCCCATCCCCCAAGCTGCAGCGGCGACAGCTCCGACACCCCACAGCCAGGGTGAGTCAGTTCGAGTGGCCTATACTCCCTGATACCCGTCGATACCCTTCAGTATAAATAATGTGATTTACATGCGTGAGTGTATCATTGGTTGTCGAAACAGTAGGCTGTTGGTAGGTATGTAGAGTGAGTGTAGTAGGCTGTTGGTGTGTCTTTAGACTGACTGCAGTAGGCTGTTGGTGTGTGTGTAGACTGATTGCAGTAGGCTGTTGGTGTGTGTGTAGACTGATTGCAGTAGGCTGTTGGTGTGTATGTAGACTGATTGCAGTAGGCTGTTGGTGTGTGTGTAGACTGAGAGCAGTAGGCTGTTGGTGTGTATGTAGACTAAGAGCAGTAGGCTATTGATAGGTTTGTAGAGTGAGTGTAGTAGGCTGTTGGTAGGTATGTAGACTGATTGCAGTAGGCTGTTGGTGTGTATGTAGCGTGTGTGTAGTAGGCTGTTGGTGTGTGTGTAGACTGAGAGCAGTAGGCTGTTGGTGTGTATGTAGACTGAGAGCAGTAGGCTGTTGGTGTGTATGTAGACTGATTGCAGTAGGCTGTTGGTGTGAATGTAGACTGATTGCAGTAGGCTGTTGGTGTGTATGTAGACTGAGAGCAGTAGGCTGTTGGTGTGTATGTAGACTGAGAGCAGTAGGCTGTTGGTGTGTATGTAGACTGATTGCAGTAGGCTGTTGGTGTGTATGTAGACTGAGGGCAGTAGGCTGTTGGTGTGTGTGTAGACTGAGAGCAGTAAGCTGTTGGTGTGTATGTAGACTGATTGCAGTAGGCTGTTGGTGTGAATGTAGACTGATTGCAGTAGGCTGTTGGTGTGTATGTAGACTGAGAGCAGCAGGCTGTTGGTGTGTATGTAGACTGAGAGCAGTAGGCTGTTGGTGTGTATGTAGACTGATTGCAGTAGGCTGTTGGTGTGTATGTAGACTGAGAGCAGTAGGCTGTTGGTGTGTGTGTAGACTGAGAGCAGTAGGCTGTTGGTGTGTATGTAGCGTGAGTGTAGTAGGCTGTTGGTGTGTATGTAGACTGAGAGCAGTAGGCTGTTGGTGTGTGTGTAGACTGAGAGTAGTAGGCTGTTGGTGTGTATGTAGACTGATTGCAGTAGGCTGTTGGTGTGAATGTAGACTAAGAGCAGTTGGCTGTTGGTGTGTATGTAGACTGAGGGCAGTAGGCTGTTGGTGTGTGTGTAGACTGATTGCAGTAGGCTGTTGGTGTGAATGTAGACTAAGAGCAGTAGGCTGTTGGTGTGTATGTAGACTGAGAGCAGTAGGCTGTTGGTGTGTATGTAGACTGATTGCAGTAGACTGTTGGTGTGAATGTAGACTGATTGCAGTAGGCTGTTGGTGTGTATGTAGAGTGAGTGTAGTAGGCTGTTGGTGTGTATGTAGACTGAGAGCAGTAGGCTGTTGGTGTGAATGTAGACTGATTGCAGTAGGCTGTTGGTGTGTATGTAGAGTGAGTGTAGTAGGCTGTTGGTGTGTATGTAGACTGAGAGTAGTAGGCTGTTGGTGTGTATGTAGACTGATTGCAGTAGGCTGTTGGTGTGAATGTAGACTAAGAGCAGTAGGCTGTTGGTGTGTATGTAGACTGAGAGCAGTAGGCTGTTGGTGTGTATGTAGACTGATTGCAGTAGGCTGTTGATGTGTGTGTAGACTGATTGCAGTAGGCTGTTGGTGTGTATGTAGAGTGAGTGTAGTAGGCTGTTGGTGTGTATGTAGACTGAGAGCAGTAGGCTGTTGGTGTGAATGTAGACTGATTGCAGTAGGCTGTTGGTGTGTATGTAGAGTGAGTGTAGTAGGCTGTTGGTGTGTATGTAGACTGAGAGCAGTAGGCTGTTGGTGTGTATGTAGACTGAGAGCAGTAGGCTGTTGGTGTGTATGTAGACTGATTGCAGTAGGCTGTTGGTGTGTATGTAGACTGAGAGCAGTAGGCTGTTGGTGTGTGTGTAGACTGAGAGCAGTAGGCTGTTGGTGTGTATGTAGACTGATTGCAGTAGGCTGTTGGTGTGAATGTAGACTGATTGCAGTAGGCTGTTGGTGTGTATGTAGACTGAGAGCAGTAGGCTGTTGGTGTGTATGTAGACTGAGAGCAGTAGGCTGTTGGTGTGTATGTAGACTGATTGCAGTAGGCTGTTGGTGTGTATGTAGACTGAGAGCAGTAGGCTGTTGATGTGTGTGTAGACTGAGAGCAGTAGGCTGTTGGTGTGTATGTAGCTTGAGTGTAGTAGGCTGTTGGAGTGTATGTAGACTGAGAGCAGTAGGCTGTTGGTGTGTGTGTAGACTGAGAGTAGTAGGCTGTTGGTGTGTATGTAGACTGATTGCAGTAGGCTGTTGGTGTGAATGTAGACTGATTGCAGTAGGCTGTTGGTGTGTATGTAGACTGATTGCAGTAGGCTGTTGGTGTGTATGTAGACTGATTGCAGTAGGCTGTTGGTGTGTGTGTAGACTGATTGCAGTAGGCTGTTGGTGTGTATGTAGAGTGAGTGTAGTAGGCTGTTGGTGTGTATGTAGACTGAGAGCAGTAGGCTGTTGGTGTGTATGTAGACTGATTGCAGTAGGCTGTTGGTGTGAATGTAGACTGATTGCAGTAGGCTGTTGGTGTGTATGTAGAGTGAGTGTAGTAGGCTGTTGGTGTGTATGTAGACTGAGAGCAGTAGGCTGTTGGTGTGTATGTAGACTGAGAGCAGTAGGCTGTTGGTGTGTATGTAGACTGAGAGCAGTAGGCTGTTGGTGTGTGTGTAGACTGAGAGCAGTAGGCTGTTGGTGTGTATGTAGACTGAGAGCAGTAGGCTGTTGGTGTGTGTGTAGACTGAGAGCAGTAGGCTGTTGGTGTGTATGTAGCGTGAGTGTAGTAGGCTGTTGGTGTGTATGTAGACTGATTGCAGTAGGCTGTTGGTGTGTATGTAGACTGAGAGCAGTAGGCTGTTGGTGTGTATGTAGACTGAGAGTAGTAGGCTGTTGGTGTGTGTGTAGACTGAGAGTAGTAGGCTGTTGGTGTGTATGTAGACTGATTGCAGTAGGCTGTTGGTGTGAATGTAGACTGATTGCAGTAGGCTGTTGGTGTGTATGTAGACTGAGAGCAGTAGGCTGTTGGTGTGTATGTAGACTGATTGCAGTAGGCTGTTGGTGTGTATGTAGCGTGAGTGTAGTAGGCTGTTGGTGTGAATGTAGACTGAGAGCAGTAGGCTGTTGGTGTGTATGTAGCGTGAGTGTAGTAGGCTGTTGGTGTGTGTGTAGACTGATTGCAGTAGGCTATTGATAGGTTTGTAGAGTGAGTGTAGTAGGATGTTGGTGTGTGTGTAGACTGATTGCAGTAGGCTGTTGGTGTGTATGTAGACTGAGAGCAGTAGGCTGTTGGTGTGTATGTAGCGTGAGTGTAGTAGGCTGTTGGTGTGTATGTAGACTGATTGCAGTAGGCTGTTGGTGTGAATGTAGACTGAACGCAGTAGGCTGTTGGTGTGTATGTAGCGTGAGTGTAGTAGGCTGTTGGTGTGTATGTAGCGTGAGTGCAGTAGGCTGTTGGTGTGAATGTAGCGTGAGTGTAGTAGGCTGTTGGTGTGTATGTAGACTGATTGCAGTAGACTGTTGGTGTGAATGTAGACTGATTGCAGTAGACTGTTGGTGTGAATGTAGACTGATTGCAATAGGCTGTTGGTGTGAATGTAGCGTGAGTGTAGTAGGCTGTTGGTGTGAATGTAGACTGATTGCAGTAGACTGTTGGTGTGTATGTAGCGTGAGTGTAGTAGGCTGTTGGTGTGTATGTAGCGTGAGTGCAGTAGGCTGTTGGTGTGTATGTAGCGTGAGTGTAGTAGGCTGTTGGTGTGTATGTAGACTGATTGCAGTAGGCTGTTGGTGTGTATGTAGCGTGAGTGTAGTAGGCTGTTGGTGTGTATGTAGACTGAGTGCAGTAGGCTGTTGGTGTGTATGTAGCGTGAGTGTAGTAGGCTGTTGGTGTGTATGTAGACTGATTGCAGTAGGCTGTTGGTGTGTATGTAGAGTGAGTGTAGTAGGCTGTTGGAGTGTATGTAGACTGATTGCAGTAGGCTGTTGGTGTGAATGTAGACTGAGAGCAGTAGGCTGTTGGTGTGTATGTAGCGTGAGTGTAGTAGGCTGTTGGTGTGTATGTAGACTGATTGCAGTAGACTGTTGGTGTGTATGTAGCGTGAGTGCAGTAGACTGTTGGTGTGTATGTAGACTGAGTGCAGTCTGTATATAAGGGATCACCCCACACCACATTTACCACATCCACACCCTACACTCCTACTGATATCTTCGCAGGCCCTCCCCTCAAAACCCACCACCACCAGTATGGTGAAGGAGCTCGGTGGCTAAACGTCGAGCCAGATGATAAGCCCAGGAGCACATGCGGGCACCTGCTTCTAACGATCCCACATCAACTGTTAAGGAAGGAAATTTCCTCTTAAGCATTTCAGACAATTCTAATTGTAAGGATCTCTCAGTGTTTCTAAACGCTATGCGATTTCTCTGTTGTTTCCACGAGCCCTTCACGTCCACTATTTATTCATACCCCTCCTACCCCTGCTGGGCAAATTAGTCAGTTTCTCGGCACAGCCAAAATTCACTGGTCGGGGATTGGCAAAATTAACGACTAGTATTTAACGATAATGTAATAGCATTTAATTATTCCATGCACTGGTGATAACATCTCTTCTTGTCGACTTGAGATACACGATTCCGGCCCCTGCTCCACGCTCCACCGACCACTGATGGGTTGTCTCCCTTGATGCGTGTAGTGATCAGCGCCCCACAACCTGGCCCGACATATGGGACAATATAAACAGATACAAGACACGCCGGGTGGATTAGGGGTGGAACTAGGGGAGGGGTGGCTCATCTGTATTTCTCAACCTGCTTTAACATGTATGAGAACTCAGGCAACAATGAAATACAGGGATGGACTGCTTGAGGGTGGGGCGGGTGGGGAGAACGTGTTAAACCCTGCAGTGACAGACGTTACCCTCCAGGACATTAAAATAAGAGGTCAAAGGTGAAATTCATCTCGTCACGGCACGAGCGTTCAGCGGACGAGCAGCTTTTCACTTAGGCAATCCTCTGCACACCAAGGCGCAGAAGCAGCAATAACAATCATAGTAAGAAGAGCAAATATTATGGCACAATGAATTTAATTAATCATCAAAGGAGTATTTTGAGGTCGGGAACTACAATCATGATATTTCTATGAATACCAGCTTCCTTTATTTCTTGCCTGCGACGTTCCGATACAGAGATTCTTGTACCTACTTGTACCGAGTATTTGTATCGAAACGTCAACCACACGAAATAAAGGAAGTTGTCCAACGCATTGTCAGCTGATGCCCAGCTCTGACACAAACACAGTATGTTCGAACCTAGAGATACATCCACGGTACGACCCACAATATGTGAAGGCGTCAATATATTCTCGGCAATAGCTCCGTAATACTGTCTCAGGCATATCCAAGCCAACAGATCTTGTTTTAATAACACCTGGGAGACTAGGCACAGTAGCATCTTTGATAAAACCAATGGAATTAGTTACAGCGTGGAATGTTCTGGTCCTTGTAACAACAGTGGTACTGACAAAACTCGGGCATGACTACATGTCACGTTTGCATCCCAAGCACAAATTGTGGGACTCGACATTGGTCTTGGTGTCGAAGGTTACCTCACTTGGGTCAGTTGAACTTGGGAGAGTACTTGAGGTCACTGCCGGGAACACAGTCCTTCTAACACGTAGGGAAATACAGAAGGCGGCAGTGTTAAGGGTGTCCGCACATTCTCGGAAAGGTTTTGGGTTGGACAGGGGCCGTCTCCCTGTTTCTTGAACTGAAACATGGTGGTGCGAGGATCATCCGAACCATCAATGCTTCGACCATTTTTTTTAAAGCAGAATAAAGTGCTACAACAGCAGCAATTAAATATACACCGTGCAGTAATAAGGCACCGTCGTATGTTGAAAATAAGATGTAATGCTTCAGACAATTTAGGGTATAGCCATCAATTTAAGCTTCTTTATCAATTGACAGTTTTACATACACCAGACCTTTTGCATTCTTTATGAAAGAACATGTCGATACAAATGTGATGGGACTGACTTTTAACCCCTGGAAACTATTCGTCTTCTGCTGAAACTACACAATTAGATTACGTGTTGACCAAAGATAACACTTCTGTTATATAGGAACATAACATTTACACATCAAGTAAGCTTTAATTATGCATAATCAGGAAGACCCCGTTTGTCCAAGATTCAGATCTTTTCCCAACAGTTCAGATGGCTACCTGACAAAAACTGAAATAGGATTTTGGAATAAATGTTTTATGATTTTGAGTTTATTGTAATGAAGAAACACTTCTCTATGCCGGATAATGATAACTACAGCTAAAATCTATTGATTTTTGTTTGTGAAGCAACTTTAAATACATTTCAGAATTTTACTGTTTTTGTTTGTTACCTAGATTTTAGTTTAGAAACTTTCATCCATTCACAATAAATAACAAATTTATAGGCCGCCTAACAATCATTTATTACCGTCACTTTTGAAAATAAGGTAACTTTTGTCTTAGAACAGGAAAACACGTGGTTTACATCAAGGCAATTGTCCTTATCAATGTCAATGGCAATTGCGATGAAGTTTTCGTTTTCAAATGTTAAATTCTTGCTCTATCAAATGATAAAGCTTATTTTCGGATAGAGCTTCGGATTTCATTTCAAATTAATTGGTAAAAATACAGGGTGGTGCTTATTTTCAACACGGATGTATGGCAAGAATACTCATGAAGTCCAACTGTCAGATCGAGAGGTGACACTAGGACTACTGCCGGCTGGTTTACAACTACAGCTATCAATGTCACCAAACAGGAGTAGGACAAACACCACGCTAGATAACAACAAACAGGAGTAGGACAAACACCACGCTAGACGGTCGAGTAGCCTGCTACTCTACACAACAACAAACAGGAGTAGGACAAATACCACGGTAGACGGTCGAGTAGCGTGCTACTCGACACAGTGTGACAACAAGAGCAACGATGGTGATTATCTGTGTCATAACGACATAGCGGGAACATTACTACTATCACCACCATCACGACTACCACTACTACTACACCTGCAACATATGTCATATTTGGGATTTCACTTTCTTAGTAAAGTACAAATTCTAGTACTTTTTTCGGTTGAGTCCCATCCGGGATTCGAACCCGCACCCTCAGAGTCTGGCACCTAATCGCCAGCACACAAAGTCAGCCGCCTAGCCCGCTCAGCCACCGCGACTTCCACTGGCTGAGCGGGCTAGGCGGCTGGCTTCACTACTACACCTACTGCAGCTACTCCAACTACTGCAGCTACTATAACTACCACCACCATACAACTACTATCACTATTACTTGTACTGTAGGATCCAGAACACAACGGTGTCGAGGTGGAAGCCGCGTGGAAAAAATAGTGTTCGTTATTAGATTCTCAGTGGAATAACAAAAAAATTCTAAAGATGAGAATAATGCGTGAGCACATCACACAGGCATGGCCGTTAGTCACCAATCACATTTCAACTCTTCCAAGTCGTTCGCTGTAAACTATGTACAATGACTTCACGTGCTATTGTTGCCAACAAAACAGACTCAGCCATTGTCCCAATACAGAGAATGTAAGTGTTTAGTTTCCAATCACTTATTAATTTTCTGTTAAAGTAGCAGCATCGATCGCGTCTCTTTTGTTTAAGTTTTCAATTTTTCTCTGGATTGTATTTGTCGGCCATTGTTGAGGTGTGCGTGGGTAAGTGGTGT
The DNA here is from genome assembly GCF_037392515.1 of Haliotis asinina. Taxonomy (NCBI): domain Eukaryota; kingdom Metazoa; phylum Mollusca; class Gastropoda; order Lepetellida; family Haliotidae; genus Haliotis; species Haliotis asinina. The sequence continues at coordinate 671,849 of NC_090281.1, forward strand.
GTTGCCTGCAGCATGTCTATGATACTAACAGGGAGAGAGGAGACCGTCCCTCCAGTCCCGTATTACACTTGCCGTGAAGTGTTTAGATGTAGTTTGTGACGTCCTTGTCGCCGCCCGAACAAATTCATGACATCTTCACGCATCGACAAGCGAATTTGGCCACATCTCGCTCGCCCAGTGACGAGGGAGCTATGGTAAATGAAGGGGAAAGTCACGCTATTTGTATGTCGTCCTGAGATCGCGATACTAAACTAGGGATAGGGATCAGCTTCATTAAAAGTAATGAGGAGAAATGGGAAAGTGATAGCTGTTCTATCATCCGTGGCGTTGTTTAGCACATTGTTTGCTTGCCTTAAGAGATATTTCTCGCCCTGCCGCCCCGCAGCAGACTCTGGTGATCTGACGGACCGGCTTCTGCATTACGAGGCCACTGGGGTCTTGAGCTCAATTCTCTCGCTCCCGGGGCTGTCAACACAGGCGCCACCAAGGCCTCAATGACCAGAACTCGCCGTGCATACACCCAGGAATACTCTAAACCGATACTTGATCACCATAACATTAAAACATCGGAGCTTCGTTAAGGACCGTTTGTCTTCGGCAGTTTCCGGAGCTGACGCCGCTGACTGTTTCTGTTAAACATAAATAAAGCAGGGGATATACAGTTGGAATATAAATAGGTGCTAAGGTATCGTCTCACTGCGCGTACATCACACTACTGACAAATTACGTGTAAATAGTGTGTCAATGTTCTCTCGTTTACATAATCCATACACTCAGCCCAATAGGTAGCTATTACACCCAGACAATGAAGTGGAGCCGGTAATGTACACGGTGAACCATCTAATACACAGACAAGGTAGTCTCTCTCACAGTCCCTGAATCACATTACGTCCTCTACTGCCTAGTCCTACCTTCAATGCTAATGCCCTAGATGAAGCAAGTCTACATTCCCTCCGTTCTGAATTTCAAATCTCTCTAGGCTCCTTTTCATGTCAAGTGGCTGTATTCGTTACTATTAAAATCATGTATATTCAGAGAGAAGCGTTTCACTGCGTGACATATATTGACGTATACTGTTTGTAACATATACTGTGTGTGACGTATCCTATGTGTGACGTATCCTGCGTGTGACGTATACTGCATATGGCATATACTGTGTGTGACATACACGTGTGTGACGTATATAGTCGTACCCCGTTTATCCGAACACTTGTGTTTTCATTGAAATTGTCCGGATAAGCGAATTTTCGGATATCTGAATCACGGGCCATATGTATAAGAAACGTGTATTGTCCGTGGGGTATACTGTGTGCTGAGTTTGACACGGTCCTTTGTGTGTATGTGTCATATGCTGGTTGTGTGTGATGCATACTACTGGTTGGGTTTAACACTATCCCTTGGGTGTGACGTATACTGTATGGTGCGTTTAACACTGTTCCTTGGGTGTGGCGCATACTGTATGTTGAGTTTAACACTGTCGCCGGGTGTGATGTATAATGTGTGTTGAGTTTAATACTGCACTATGCCTGTACCGTATGTCGCGTGTACTGAGTTTAACGGTGTCATATGATTCCAGAACCAAGTGGAAGCGACAGACGGCCGTCGGCCTGGAACTCTTGGCCGAAGCTGGCAACTACGCCGCCGTACAGCGCATGCTCCAGTCCAGTCCCTACTGGTCCTCCTACCCTCACACGTCCACCATTCTCTCCAATATGGACGCGCTTTACTACAGACATGGCGTCGGAGCCCTTCCCGTCAACAGGCCTATAATCCCACGCATGCTCATCCATGGACTACAACAACACGTGAGCCATCTTCCCCCACCTCACTAACCGGAAGCAGCCAGAAGACTTGTCACATTCCCATTACGGGTAGCTGTGATACAGACTCAGGTCGATCCATGACCTTTAATGCAGGGAAAATGACCTTGATCTTCAGTTGAGGGATATTAACCTTGACCTTAAGAGCAAGGATACTGATCTTGTCCTTAAAGTGCTGAAGAAAATATTAGCCTTCCATTGAAACACTTACAGTTTTCCTGGCGACAGAGGATTTTACTGAAGTACAACGTTACGTGTCATGTTGTTCGCTTGGATCATTGGAAGCTGCGGCAAACTTTGCCCTGGTGTCTTCACGATGTTCCAACGTCATGTCGAACCTCTGCACAAACTGAAGATCAATCGTTTAGCTGGACGTACACGTTGTGTACAATGCGGTTTACTAGTGTGCACACACAGGTGTGCTGCCTGGTCAACACGTATTCCGGGTACTTTTTCTGTTATATACAGCGAATCTCCAAGGACCTGTGCGGTTTATAAGGTGCTGTTCCAGTAGACTAAAGACTTGGCTATACCGACACGGCTCTGCACGTGCTTGACGGAATCACTGTGGACACACAGTAGTGGGAGACTCGATGTATATATCCGAGAGGAACGCTGTATTTATATGTACACACTATTTATGCGTAATTGAAACGTACGTATACTATATGGACGCTATGTTCAGTATTAATCATTTCCACGGAACCACGACTATTTTCGGTTGAGATTAACAGAGCCTTCCACTGCCTGCTTCAATGTACAGACCAAACACCTACCACACGGCACCGTTTAGATATGGTCCTTAAATGTTCGTTTACCTGAAATATGTTTATTTATGTTGTCAGAACAAGAAAATACTACTGCAGGCAATAACGGAAGTGACGGAGCGGAGAGATCGCATGTGTGTCTCACAAAGAAAACCAAACACATGAGTTTCTTCTGTTACGACACGTGGTCACATCACGTGACACGCAATGTGGTTTGTGAATAAAGATGAAAGTTTCTTGAAATCAGTTTTCTTTATTCCTGTCATCATGCCGTTGTCTGCCATTGTGTTCGCGTCACGTCTCGTCTCAGTTACACTAACAAGTCATGAATGGTCGCTCTCACTTCGCACTGCAGGCAGAATAGCTGTTAGCTGCTCCCAATCAGGTCTGGCCAATTGATGCTAGTTCCAAATTTAAATGATAATTTAATTGTCTAAACGATCATGTCCGACTAGAACTAGAGATTAGTATTGTTATTCTTTTGTGCTTCGGTTTATTGAAGGCATTCTCGATTTAAACTGGATTGATTCGTTAATTCATAGCCAATTTATTGGCTAAATTATGAACCTTTTAAATCAATCTAGCTCAGGAATCGAGAACAAAATTTAGCCCGAGCAAGTGCAAATTCGATTTCTAACAAAAAGACTCTGTATAGCCCAATTTTGCCATTTGAATGAGAAGTTTGTTTCCCTGTCGGCTAATTTACTCAATTTGCTTTAGAAAACGCGCTTGTGAGAGCAACGGAAGCCGCGATATCCATGAGAATACGAGACTAACGATCAGACTTGTTGTCTTAATTATTGCATTTCGGAGCAAGTCGAGCGAACGTCAGAAGGAGCTGCGCTGTAATGGAGACTGATTATTGCCGAAATTGTCCCTGAATCAGCTCCGCAGATCTCTTTACTTGATCTCATTACAGAGTAATGGAAAGGATATAGGCGCATTTGTAGCTAATGCGTATTTATACAGTGCAAGCATGGAGTTGAATTAATGAGGGCCGCGAGAGACTGGGGGTAACACAAGCCTATTGTCGGGCAGGGGATGGCCGGAGCTGGTCGACTCAATCACATGCCATCTTAGTCAGGGGCTGAAGCTTCTTTCCTGTTTAAATGCTCCCCTAATCTTCCCCCTCAAATGGCCCGCCAGACCCGACACGCCACACAGAGGTACAGTCGCCACTACAGTCCTTGCAGCAATTGTTCCAGGATACACAGTGTCAGCGGCTGGGGTGGGGTGGGGTGGGGGGGTGGGGGGTGTGGGCGGGGGCTAGGGTTGGGGGCAGGCCTTGCTTTCACACAAGGCATATCTGCATTCACCTTTAATCCGTCTCACTCTCATACAACACTAAACGGCAAGGTAAGATAGTTGCTCAAGATTAAAACTGACACGTATTCATTACAGTTACTTAAACTGCCATGGTCATCCAATTATCACTAACAGTTAGCCTTTCAAAACCATCCACATGACAGGTGATGGTGGTGATGCAACCACGACAACCACACAATTCTAAGTCCAGAATGTTACAACAATCTTGCTCCAATATGGTATTACAAGTCTGCCAGACCCTGGTTCAGACAGCAATATATTGGTCAGACTTTCGGTTTGTTGGAAGTGTGAATTGGTGTTAATGATTTGTGAAATCCTACGAGGATGTCTCCAGCAAAACTTTGGATTGCATGAGGATTCTCTTTGATCACATCCACAATATCGTTATGTGTAGGTATATGTCCGTGCACTTGCTGTGTGCGATGCTATATGCTCAAATACAAACATTCATTATGACACTAATTGCTGCAACACTGTAGTCAATGAATCTCCCCCGACGGCCTCGTCTTCTTCCCTCCTTAGCGTGGCGCGAGACGGGTCATAGGCCATCAATTGATGACAAATTATCAGCCTTATTTGATTTAAGTAACACATCTTCAATTAGCACATAATTCCTGAATTAATCGTATAAATGGGAAGGCAGATCGCAGGAAATTAACTTGCAATGGGGTAAACGAGCACCCTGGCTCACCACCACGCAATAAATGAGCAATCTGGACACGCCGAGAAAAGCATGAATTTGTAGGAGTTGCGGTAATGAGAGTGTCACATTGAGTTGTATTCATACACATAAATGAATTTGTTTACCATAATCATTGCCTTCAAGCATAAGTGGCTTGAGTTCAGGGAAACAGAGGCAATGGTGAGCAGACTGTGGGAAAGGGGCACTTCTGTTGAGGGCACACATCTTCAGCCCTCACTAGACAAGGCAGTAATTACTATAACTAGAGTACACGTGGTCGGCGTTCCGACAAGAAATTTAAAACAAAAGCAAAAACTGTATTAAAAGGAAAAATGACCTTTCGCATCCCATAATGTTTTTTGAATTGTGAGTAGAATCACTCTGAAGTAAATTGAATTGTTTCAATTACAGCCTGTCTGTATCTCAATTTGGGGACAAGCATTGGTACCTGTCTTATTTTCTGACATTTACTTGAAAGGGCTCTGTAGTCATTTCTGGTCAAACTGCTAGAACTAGACTCACTACAAGGCCCATATCTACTGGATAATCGAGATTACCTTTTACCGGAATCAGTTGCAAAGTTGATGTATCCGTTCATTTTAAACATGTTGTGTCAAATATTTCCATATAAGCTATTTGCTTAATCAATTTTCTTGAAGTTTTAATGTAGATTAATTCTTGCATCATCTGTTTGTAAAAATGTCGCAACATAACTACTTGGATAGTCAGTCTCTCACACTGGCACTCCCACACTCTCAATGTCAACCCCTCACTCACACTGTCACTCTCACACTCTCAATGTCAACCCCTCACTCACACTGTCACTCCCACACTCTCAGTGTCAACCCCTCACTCACACTGTCACTCCCACACTCTCAATGTCAACCCCTCATTCACACTGTCACTCCCACACTCTCAATGTCAACCCCTCACCCACACTGTCACTCCCACACTTTCAGTGTCAACCCCTCACTCACACTGTCACTACGAACAGTGAACGTCCTCGATTGAAGGAATCGATAGACTAAACGCACGTTTAGAACTGAAATTAGTCAATTTGTACACTGAAATCATGGGTCATCATGCAAAGTGATTTAGAGTAATTAATCAGATTTCTTAATCTATTTAGCAAACATTGCAAGCACGGGTTTAAAGGCAGTGTTAATGAGGTATTGAGCATGAGGGTTTTCACTGAGTGAGAGGTTTCATCTGGCTAACACAACGCTGGGAATTATACCAAACACGTTTCAATTTGTCCAAGTGTAAGGGACACTACCAATATGGAATATGTAGAGTAATTCACTCAAATATTTTGCTATATCGATTTGGTCTTTTCAGCAGACGAGGGTTTTCCATTTCGCTGGCACATTAATCGAGCATGGCGGCTTTATTCCGGGGCCGATGTATGTGACAAAATGGCAATATTTTCACGAAAGAGCTCCCTCTAAAAGCTCCTTCCGACTCATAATACACCAATGAGTGAGTAAAAAATCTGCACAAAAGAATGAAATTATCATCCATCATAATATCCAAGTGCTTGTGATAGTTTATTGTTTATTTATTCTACAGCCACACGTATCGGCAGCGGGGGAAGGGAGTAGAAATCTGTACTGCGCGGTGAGAGCTGGCATAGCTGGATATTGTGTAAGCTCGTTTAAACATTTATCAATAAATTTGTCAGCAATCAAGAAAGCAAATGTGTACATTTTATTTCAGCTTCAGTCAGACAGTATGTAAGATGTCCAATGTGTGTGTGCGTGTGTGTGTGTGTGTGTGAGTGATGACGCCGTGAATGCCACAGTGACAACATGAAGGGCGTCTGTAGCACAAACACCAGTTATAACGGCCCCGTCTCTCTCTCCTCCCCCCCCTCTCTCTCTCTCTCTCTCCATATCAACACCAAAATCCATGGCGCTAATTAAAATCTAAGTGGAGTTCAGTGCGCGAAGCAGTGTTTTATACACGTGAGAACCCCCGAGGTCATACGGGGCTTGTTTATTCGCCTGCAGCAGGCCAGCAGCATTTAACTGGCTGCAGGTTATATCCAGTACAGCGAAATTAAATGTAGCATATGGTATAAGGTACATTGTATACGTTTATCCGTTAACTCTGCATAGACACTATTAGCTAAATTAGTTTACACAGCCCCTCACAACTAAAAAAGTCTTCTTGAAAATTATATAATTGAATTGTTACAATTTGATATAAATATTTCAAAATGTTGATGACACAATGTGACAGATTTAAGTACACACACGTAGCTTTATGACTTCAGCATGTTAGGTTTGAACGCTACTAAAACAGTGATTATTAGTGACATAATTCTGTTGTGTTGAGTAAATTCATTCTCAAAGCTTCTAAAATTGTGAAAATATAAGTGAGCTATCCACTTGCAAATATTTCTAAAGATTGTGGTCATGTGAACGAAGTTAGTGTGCCAAAAAATATATTCACATTGTCGGTTAATATTTATGCATATCTTAGAATTTCCACAAATTTTGATTGTCTTTTAGTGGAGTTAAATACTTGTTACTTCTTCTACGAGTTTTTGCTCAGAGTCTTTAACACGAATCATGACATATTGTACCACTGAACCAGGTCCTCTGTGCTATTGAACAAAACCTACAGCTATATTATATTATTCATTTATGACATCAAAATGGTAATTGTTTTGCAGATTACTTTTCTAAGTGTGGTGCAAATTATGTTGCAAAACGCAATGCAAACATGTGTAAATTATTATACAAAACGTAGTGTAGATACATTGTGTGAGCGAGACCTTAATACTGAGGTGAATATTTCAGCTGTTGAAATTACCTGTTCCGACCGAATTGCCCATGCCTTCTTGGTGCATGGACTTCGCGTGTGTTACTTTCGTTTTTTTGTACAGATCAGAGATGTTGGTGATTATGTTCAAGTTCCATTCGTACAACATACCTAGGCACTAGACATGTTTGGCTGAGACAAACAGTGTAAAAGTAATATTGCTGATTCACAACTTTTCTGTCATAGCAGAATTCATTTGAGTTCGCTGTATCCATGCATGCGTTTCCACTGAAACGTTCTCTCTTATTCCTACATGTGCTAGAATTTTAACAAACACAAATATTCGTCAAAAGACACTTGGACTTCACGTGTGATGCAACACATTTACTAAACATTCAAATCCCATGTGTATACAGAACAGCTTTACCTTTACAGAAATACAGATGAAGTTTACCGCACTGCAGACGCTGATCAAATATACCCAAACAACCACCATTTGTTCAGTAGATGCCATATAACTGTTTCAGTATGTGATGACTCAAAATGTCCATGTTGCCTCTGTTTCTTTCTGTTTCTTTCTACTCCGTGTTCAGGTCACTGCCGGACACGGCTGCCAGCTTTACTCTTTCGTCGATAACCTCTGCGATTTGGTCTAAAACCTAAAAATAACTGAATGGAAATAATATAAACCAACCTTGAATTTAATGAATTTTCACATGTGGTCCTGGTACTTAATACACAGGTAAACTGTACCGTGAGTTCTTCAGCGCCACTACAACCACCACGCCTTCACAGAGGGGTAGGGACTCGGTGGGGACTCCCATGCAGTGGTGGGTAGTTTTCCCGACTGCGCGTCCCGTCCTCCAGGCTTTCAGACACGCGCTGTCAGCACTCAGCGGTTACATCGGTAAGGTGGTAGAGTTCCCGACCGATGTACTGACAAGGCAATGAGGCGACCTTAACTGGTTCTGTTATAACAGACTAAACGAATAATGTCCGTATTTTCGCAACAAACACTGGGTTACAATGAAAGTACATCACAGTTTTAAAAAACATTTCATTTCAAAATATATCAATGAACAGATTACCTGTCGACACCAGGCACTGACCATATTTCACATTCCCAATATCAGGCATACCCATTGTCCCAAACGTTTTACAATCTGCGCCATTCTCCATCATTGTGTACACTCTACTCACATTGTTGAATCATGTTGACCACATTTACAATTTGTCTGGACTCGGCACAACCGCCCTCGAAACAAAGTCAACGAAGAGGCAGCGAGTATTTTACTAGCTGAACAATATGCACACGCAACTACCGATTAATACCTATTACTAGAATCTCTCTTATCCGATCGTTGACTGTAAATTCTTCATTTAATTGACCGCTCCTCTCATAGTTGTCTATGTTGATCCATCATTTACTAGGATAGTCGTTGTCATATTATTCACTGAATACTTTTGTTTCTCAGCTGATTATGTTATATGACTAGACTATTCCTGATCTTGCAGTTGACTGTATGGAGTTGTTGGCTACTAGGCTGTTAGGCTACCTGTCTACACTTGACTGTAACTGTTATTACTGGCCTACTCCTGTAATTGGTCAGTTATTAGAGCACAATTTGTTTTGTAGTGGACAGCGACAGTTATTCATTGTTATTGGTGCAGTTACAAGACTTTCACCTTTCTTGTTGTTGACACTGATGACTGTTAAACTTTACTGTCCACAATGACTGGTCTGATTATTACGTACTGGCATAGCCATTGCTTTGTGGGTGACTGTGCTTTGTGTTAAGTTACTAAGATAACAACTGTCTTGTGACTGATTGTGCTGATTGTTAGGTTACTAAGATAACAACTGTCTTTTGACTGATTGTGCTGATTGTTAGGTTACTAAGATACATATTGTCTTGTGATTGACTGTGCTGATTGTTAGGTTTCTACCATACCTACTGCCCCCCACCTGAAGGAAGTACAGACCGTCGGTCATATGGAAATGTACAGACCATGGATCACATAGAAATGTACAGACCGTTGATCATATAGAAATGTACAGACCACGGATCACATAGAAATGTACAGACCATGGATCACATAGAAATGTACAGACCGTGGACCAAAATGAAATGTACAGACCGTGGATCATAGAGAAATGTACAGACCGTGGATCATATAGAAATGTACAGACCGTTGATCATATACAAATGTACAGACCGTGGGTCATAGAGAAATGTACAGACCGTGGATCAAAAAGAAATGTACAGACCGTGGATCGTAGAGAAATGTACAGACCGTGGATCAAATAGAAATGCACAGACCGTGGGTCATATAGAAATGTACAGACCGTTGATTATATAGAAATGCACAGACCATGGATCACATAGAAATGTACAGACCGTGGATCAAATAGAAATGTACAGACCGTGGATCAAATAGAAATTACAGACTGTTGATCATATAGAAATGTACAGACCATGGATCATAGAGAAATATACAGACCATGCGTAGGTCTGAAGAAATTACGAACATTGTTATGATGGATATAAAGATAACCATTTTTAAATCAACATCAAAGACAGCTAGGTCCTGCAGATCTATTAATCCAGGGGCACACGCCTTTGTGCAATTAATCCGAGAGTCAGTTCTACTGACAACATCTCATATCTTAATCATGCCCTCTGTTGTTTCAATACTTTTCTATTCAGGTAATTATCTGTCGTTGAAGCCTGAAGGACTCGCCATTGTGGTTGTTTAAACTAGCCAACGTTCAGGCTCCTTCCACGGTATTGTCCCACTCTTATCTGTCACAAGCCAAGCTGATGTCATTGAATATTTCATAGGGTGCTGAAGCAATCTCCCTATACACGATATGTTGTGGGGTAAACATTACTCGCTCTCCGTAATGCCCAACACCACACCAGCAACAGGAACATACGAGGGGATTGGTTGCAAATACAAACTTCTCAAATTTCAATTTCTGGAACCCTTGGTAACACCTAGATCTTAATTCGTTAACCCTGATCAGACAATTAGTGGTTTGCTCTGATAGTGGGATGAGAGAATTTGCCCCTGTTTCATCATGGAAACAAATAACAGTATCAATGTTTAATGGAAGAGATTTATTACCGACGTTAGCGAGGCAGTTCCGTCCGGACACTCTTTCAGCAGTCAAGTAAAACACTCAACGTATGCACAGGTACACACGTGATGACTAAAACACAGCATATCCACAGGTACACATGTGATGTGCCGTCAGGAAAACACTCAGCATATACACTTGTATACGTGGTGTACTGTCAGTATAACACTGAGCACATACCTAGGTACACACGTGTTCTGTCAGTATAACACTCAAAATATACACAGGTACACATGTCATGTGAGTGAGTGAGTGAGTTAAAATTTAACGTCACATAGGCAATATTGCAGCCATATAGTCACGGGAAATGTTGTAGATGCACACAAAAAAAATACAAGTAATTAAAGAACCAGTCATCGACGGACTGTAAAATAACTAGAGAATCATATAAAAGAGTTAAAGGTAGCTAGAATGTATCTTTAAAAGCAGAAAACTATGTTAGACAATACCACGTACAAATTGGCTATTGATCACCAACAACTGAAGGTAGATCACCTTACTAGGGGCCATGGGGACTTACAGTACCTTAGCTACCTGCATGATCCCTAGTTGGATTTACACCATCCCTTCAGCTATTGGCAAATGTATGCAAGTTTAGACACGAATAAAAATGACAATAATATTACATCTAAAAGTGTGGAAGATTAAATTTTACTTCAAATGTTTTGGGACTAACGTACCCTCTCAGGAGGACAATAATTTTAGGGCACTTCAACCTCCCTTGAGGGTACTGCCACTAGCAATCTGAGTTATTAATTTAAATTTCCAATCATAAAATATTGATCTATTTACAAATCCGTCAACAAATCCAATTCTTTTAATAATCCAATAAATAACCGAGAACTTATATTGTTAGAAAGATCCTTCATAGTTCGTGATTTAAAATAGGTATCCCTTGTGATGGAGTATTCAACACAGTCAAGCAGGACGTGCTTGACTGATTTTTTCATCACAAGGGATCCAGAACGGAGGATCCTCACCTTTCAATAGGTAGTTGTGGGTATATCTGGTGTGACCAATACGACATCGTCGCATGATGACCTCTTCAAACCTGGACTGACAACCCAAGTAGCTGTAACCGACATAGGTTAATATTTCATGTAATTTGTTGATACCTACCTGAGTGTCCCACTTCTTCTGCATCAGACCACGGACGTAAGATCTAATGGTAGCTATATAATCAGTGTAGGGAATAAGAAGTGGTGTCACAGATTTGTTGAGTGCTGCCTTGGCAGCAAGGTCAGACAGTGTTTTCCCAGAAATGCCTACGTGGCTTGGTAACCAACAAAAGACGATGTCGTATTGGCCAGTAGCAAGATCATTATACAATTCGATAATTTCTATTAAAAGTGGACGTTTACAAGAAATGTTTTTAATCGCCTGAAGGCAAGACAGAGAGTGTGAATAGATTATATACTGTTTTTGTTTAGGGTGTTTTTCAATATATTTAAGAGCCGTCAATATGGCGTTAGCTTCTGCAGTAAATATAGAACTGTTCTGAGGTAATCTAGAAGATATTGTGCTGGATCCAATGACAGTGGCACAAGCAACTGCGCCACTGTCACACATGTCATGTGCCTTGATTATAATACTCAGAATTTACATTTGTACACCTGATGTGCCGTCAGCATAACACTCAGCATGTGCACAGATACACATGTGACGTGCCGTCAGTATAACATTCAGGAGATACACAGGTACACAGGTAATGTGCCCTCAGTATAACACTCAGCATATACACAGGTACACAGTTGATGTACCGTCAGTATAACACTCAACATATACACAGGTGATGTACCGTTAGTATAACACTCAACATATACACAGGTACACAGGTGATGTACCGTTAGTATAACACTCAACATATACACAGGTACACAGTTGATGTACCGTCAGTATAACACTCAACATATACACAGGTACACAGGTGATGTACCATCAGTATAACACTCATCATATACACAGGTACAAACGTGATGTACCGTTAGTATAACACTCAGCATATACACAGGTACACAGTTGATGTACCGTCAGTATAACACTCAACATATACACAGGTACACAGTTGATGTACCATCAGTATAACACTCATCATATACACAGGTACAAACGTGATGTACCGTTAGTATAACACTCAGCATATACACAGGTACACAGTTGATGTACCGTCAGTATAACACTCAGCATATACACAGGTACACAGTTGATGTACCATCAGTATAACACTCAGCATATACACAGGTACAAACGTGATGTACCGTCAGTATAACACTCAGCATATACACAGGTACACAGGTGATGTACCGTTAGTATAACACTCAACATATACACAGGTACACAGTTGATGTACCATCAGTATAACACTCAGCATATACACAGGTACAAACGTGATGTACCGTCAGTATAACACTCAACATATACACAGGTACACAGGTGATGTACCGTTAGTATAACACTCAACATATACACAGGTACACAGATGATGCAATGTCATTATAACACTCATCATATACACAGGTACACAGGTGATGTACCGTCAGTATAACACTCAGCATATACACAGGTACACAGTTGATGTACCGTCAGTATAAGACTCAGGAACACTTGTGATGTTCCGTCAGTATAACACTGAACACATGCACTGGTATGCACGTGTGCTTGATTAATTAACCTCGTTTAATTTTAGAATGCATTTGGTAATCCTAACCCATTTATTTGTTGTTTCATGTTTTCACACAAAGTTCTTTTATGGTTTGATTTCCCGCCCCACTGGAAATTATCAAGTCACGAAATTTTGGGTTCGTCCAGAAGAGAAGTTTCACACATTCTAAATGTTTGTCGGAATCATTTAGTTTAAATTATATTTTACAGCATTGTGAGTAGTCACCAAGCCCCATTCTATTCAGTGTGGAGAAATGCTTTTGTGAGTGAGTGAGTGAGAGTTAATATTTAACGTCACATCGGCAATATTGCAGTCATATCGAGACGAGAACGATTAATTATAAAAAATGCCAATGAATTAATAGCACATACATTGAAAAAAACTGTCAACGAAGGACAGTAAAACTAACTAGAATATCACCGAGTAGAAGGTAAAACTAGTGATTAGACCTAAAACAATGTATCTATAGAGGACAGTACAATATAAAAATGAGCTATAGGTTGCCAACAACTGAAGGCAGATCACCATACTAAGGACCATGGGGACTTACAGTACATTTGCTTCCTGCATGACCCTAGTTGGATTTACATCATCCCTTCAGCTGTTAGCAATTTAGACAAATCTAGCCATAAAGTAGGGAATCCGAGAAGGGACATTGTCGCGTTGTCGCGTTGTCGCATTGTCGCGTTGTCGCCCTCTCAAAAACAAGCAAAATGAGGCAAAAATTAACCAAAGCGCGACATTGCGATAACGCGACATATTTTGACCTTGAAAAGTGTCGCATTGTCGCGTATCGCGTTTCAAATAACATTTTCTCTGTTCCTCCAAAGTGCGACACGCGACATAGCGACACTTTTCAAGGTCAAAATATGTCGCATTATCGCATTGTCGCGTTTTGGTTAATTTTTGCCTCATTTTGCTTGTTTTTGAGAGGGCGACAACGCGACAATGTCCCTTCTCGGATTCCACAATAAAGTAAACGAACACTTATTCTACGACTAAAAATCTGGAAAATTTAAATTCACTTCAAATGTTTTGGGACTTAAGTACCCTCTCAGGAGGACAATTATTTTACAGTACTTCAGCCCCCTTTGAGGGTACAGCCACTAACGATTTGAGTTACTAATTTAATCTACCAATTATAAAATATTTATTTATTTACAATTCAATTAACAAATCTAATTCCTTTAAAAATGAAACAATTAAACGAGGACTAATATTGCTAAAAAGACCCTTCATAGTCTGTGAATTAAAATACTGATTCCTTCTGATGGAATACTCAACACAGTCAAGCTGGATATGCTTGACTGTAATTCTTTCATCACAAGGGATACAAAAACGGAGGATCCTCACCCATAAGCAAATACTTATGTGTATATCTTCTATGGCCAGTACGACATCGTCGTAAAATAACCTCTTCAAATCTGGACTCACAGCCCAAGTAGGTGTATCCAATATACGGTTTTATTTCATGTAATATATTTATACCTACCTGGGTGTCCCACTTCTTCTGCATCAGATTTGTTTTATTTGATTTGATTTAAACATATTTAATTCATTAAGAAAAGGATTGGGCACAAATTATCCAACTTAGAAAAGCCTTCTCCCGAGGTCAGATCACGGATGTAAGTTCTAATGCTAGCTTTGTAATCAGAGTATGGAATAAGAAGTGGTGTCACAGATTTGTTGAGTGCTGCCTTGGCAGCAAGATCGGCCATCATGTTACCAGAAATGCCTACGTGGCTTGGTAACCAACAAAAGAAGATGTATTGGCCAGTAGCAAGATCATTATACAGTTCAATACTTTCAGTTAAAAGTGGATGTTTACATGACAAAGTTTTGATAGCCTGAAGGCAAGAAAGAGAGTCTGAATAGATTATATATTGTTTATGTTTAGGGTGTCTTTTAATATATTTAAGAGCTGTTAATATGGCCTTTGCCTCTGCAGTATGTATTTTCTACAGAAGTGTATGCAATTTGTTTTTGACTTAGAGAATTTAAAGCCGTTTTCAACACACCATTTATTTATTTTGTCTAAGCACAATTGTAGCTGCCGTTCAATAGTATGCATATCTTTGCCCAGACAAGAAATGTTAAAATCATCCGCGAAAAGTGATCCATCTGTTGAATCATTTAGAACCTTGGATAAACTGTTGATGTTGATATTGAAAAGTGTGACAGACAAAATACTGCCTTGTGGGACACCCTGATCCTGATTATAACAGTCAGACAAAGTTGAATCTACTCGGACTTGAAATTGCCTTCTTTTAAAAACTGTGATACAAAAAAGGTGTTAACGACCCCTTAAACCAAAATCATGGAAATCCATTAAATTGCCATACTTCCAAGTGGTCTCGATACTGCATGTTGTTTATTTACTATAGCATTTGCAACATATGTCATATTTGGGATTTCACTTTCTTAGTAAAGTACAAATTCTAGTACTTTTTTGGGTGACTCCCATTCGGGATTTTGTGGAAGTCGCGGTGGCTGAGCGGGCTAGGCGGCTGACTTTGTGTGCTGGCGATTAGGTGCCTGACTCTGAGGGTGTGGGTTCGAATCCCGGATGGGACTCAGCCAAAAAAGTACGAGAATTTGTACTTTACTAAGAAAGTGAAATCCCAAATATGACATGTTGCATTTGACCACTCTCTAAATGGCATGGTGGAATCATATACTATAGCATGTTTAGCAAAGGATTCTAGACGTACCAAATGATATTTGTTATAAGGTGATTGGTTTCAAGATACCATGTTAATCTATTGTTTACCATTCGTTCCATGGTTTTGCAGACACAACTCGTTATAAAGATTGGTCTGTAATTCGAAGGATCAGTATGATTCCGGCCAGGCTTTGGCATTACGCCATGAAGTTGGAAAATTCCCCGTAGTCCATATCTTATCAAATATATCTAGTAGTGTTTCCAGGCATGTTTCAGGTAAATGTTTCAGGAGCTGATAGTGAATATCATCAGCCCCTGTTGCGGTATCATGAGCCATATAGCTCATGTAGTGAAAATAGTTCATTGTAATCTTCACTATTGTCTGAGTTAAAATTAATTCTTTTCTTCTCCTGCTGTTCCTGGTATTTCTGAACTTCCGGGACATAGTTTGATGATGAAGAATGTTTGGCAAGAGTTTCGCCATTTTTATTGGCTATGTCAGTTTTATTAGTTAAGAGATTATCACCATCCTTAAAATGGTGTACAGTAGATTTAGAATCTTTGCCCTTATTTTTTGGACCATGTTCCACACATTAGACATTGGTGTACGTGAATTTATTCTTAATGCATAATTCTTCCAAGACTGACGCGTATTCTGTTTAAATGCGCGTCGAGCCTTGGCATTTAGAATTTTAAGTTTATCTAAATCATGGACCTTAGGATGTTTGCGAAAATGTTTTTCCGCTCTCTTCCTGCACTTTCTGGCCTGTTTACATTCATGATCAAACCATGGTTTACTAATGTGTGGAGTTGCAGAGGAATGTGGAATTGCCCTGTCAGCAATGTCATTTAAGATATCCGAAAAAAGACTGTATAGGATCTTCATTGTTCCTAAGAAGATCATGCGTCAAGTGTTCAACACACAGAATCTTATATAATGACCAATCAGCTCTGGTAAAGTTCCTTCTTGACACAGGTGGATCATCATCAGGGTTAACTGTTTTGAGAATGGTGGGGAAGTGATCACTCCCACACAGGTTATCATTAACCATCCATTCAAATTCATTATATAAGTTTGAATCGCTGAGTGATAAATCCAGGGAAGAATATGTTCCCGTAGCTGGATGTAGGTAAGGGGCTGAGTTGTCATTGAAAATACATAAGTTGTTGTTGAAAATTAATTCCTCAAGGATTGCACTTTTAGCATTAGTGTGAGCAGTTCCCCAAAGTGGGTTGTGTCCGTTGAGATCGCCACGATGAGGCATGGTTTCGGAAGCAGATCATACAGGGTTTGAAGATCTGCTTGTTGAATGGTAGAAGATAGAGGTATATACAAGCTGCACAATGCCCAAGGTCAGACGAACAACAACAGCCTGGAGACTGGTACGGAGAGCAACAGGGCTATGGATAATACCCTGGTGTATCAAAATTGAAGCACCTCCAGTTGCGTTATCTCCTTGGCGAGGGAAATAGTGATAACCATTATACTGCCGTAACTTAATAGTGTCTGTAGATTTTATATACGTCTCCTGGAGACATGAATAATTTCATACCTCTGCAATTCCACTGAATTAAAGAACTAGGACTCATGGTGATGGTGGAAGTACTGGGGATATACGTTTGCCAACACATGGCGACTTACTGTTGTCGTGTACACGTGGATGAGGAGACACATTCATATCTTCAAGTGTCTCATATGAATTGTGAACCTCAAGAGAGGAAACTGGAGAAGACTCCACTGTCTGGAGTGCTCTGGTTTTTTCTTAGTCTCTTTTTCCCTTTGCAGATAACTTTACTGTATCGGGTTCAGTTTCTGGTTCAGTCTGAGATGAAGCTGTGGAAACTGATTGATTTCCCGGAGGTGAGACATCAAGGATAACCTGTTTATCCTGGACCCACGAGATGTCAGTCTGGCACGATATTGATGAGTGAGTGAGTGAGTTAATATTTAACGCCACATCGGCAGTATTGCAGCCATATGGTGATGAGAGCATTCCTGAAAAAGGAATCTATGTATATGATAAAAAATA
This sequence comes from Haliotis asinina, assembly GCF_037392515.1. NCBI lineage: Eukaryota > Metazoa > Mollusca > Gastropoda > Lepetellida > Haliotidae > Haliotis > Haliotis asinina. Next base: position 689,706 of record NC_090281.1, read on the forward strand.
TGTCAACGAAGGACAGTAAAACAACTAGAATATCACAATTTTAATTAAAACAAGCATGAAAAGTTAAAACTAATATGACTATTTAGACAATACAATATAAAATCAGGCTATAGATCGCAACAACAGACGGTAGATCACCATACTAGGGACCGTGGGGACTTACAGCACCTTTGTTACCTGCATGGACCCTAGCTGGATTGACATCATCCCTTCAGCTGCGGGCGAGTGTACAAAATGCTAGCCAAAATTAAAACAAGAATACTACGATCAAAAACCTAGCAGATTTAAATTTACATCGAATGTTTTGGGACTTAAGTACCCTCTCAGGAGGACAATAATTTTACAATACTTCAACCCCCTTCGAGGGTACAGCCACTACCAATTCTAGTTATTAATATAAACTACCAATCATTAAAATACATCTTTTTGCTATTCATAATTCAATCAAGAAATCAATTTCCTTTACAAAACAATGATTAAATGAGAATTAACAGTGTTAAAAAGATCATTGACAGTTTTGACATTGAAATATTTATCCATTGTGATGGAGAATTCAACACAGTCAAGCAGGATATGCTTGACCGTGACTCTCTCATCACAAGGGATGCAAAACGGAGGATCCTCACCTTTCAATAGGTATGCATGTGTGTATCGTGTATGACCAATACGACATCGTCGTAAAATAACCTCTTCAAATCTGGACTGACAGCCCAAGTAGGTGTAACCAATATACGGTTTTATTTCATGTAATTTATTTATGCCTACTTGGGTGTCCCACTTCTTCTGCATCAGATCACGGATGTAGGTTCTAATGCCTGGGAGCTATGTTTTCCAGAATGCCAGCAGCAGAAAGAAAGGGTTTAATTCTATGTCCTAGAGGCGGGACAAGAGAAGACATTTTGTTGTATAAATCCTCATAAAGGGGATTGAAAACACAGTTATATGCAGGGTTAGAATGATTAGAGTATAAGTAAAGCTAACTTTATACGGCGCTGCTCAAGAGATGGTTCATCAGCCTCACCATAGAGACCGTCAATAGGTGAAATTCTAAAAGATCCAAGACAAAGTCTCAGACCTTGATGATGGACAGAATCAAGAAGTTTAAGATTGCTTTTGCAGGCACCACCATAGACGATTGAGCCATAATCAAGTTTAGAACGAACGAGTGATCGATAGAGATGGAGAAGGGTAGCTTGATCCCCTCCCCATTTCAAATTTGAAACAACTTTCAGCAAGTCAAGTGCTTTCAGGCATTTAGTTTTAAGTGGTTTAATATGTGGTAAAAACGTTAAATGTGAATCAAAGATAAGACCCAAGAACTTGGCTTCCTTCACAACTTTAATGGGCGTCCCATCTAGAGATAGTTCAGGGTCTTTATGTGGTTTGTATGTTCGACAAAAATGTATGCAATTAGTTTTCGATTTGGAAAATTTAAAGCCGTTTTCAAGACACCATTTATTAATCTTGTTTAAACACAACTGCAATTGCCGTTCAATGGTATGCATATTTTTACCACGACAAGAAATATTAAAATCATCCACAAATAACGATCCATCAATTGAATCGTTTAAAACTTTAGATAAACTGTTGATCTTGATGCCAAAAAGTGTGACAGACAAAATACTGCCTTGTGGAACACCCTGATCATGATTGTAATGATCAGACAGGGTAGAACCCACACGCACCTGGAATTGTCTGTTATTTAAAAAGTTGGCTATAAACTTAGGCAAACGACCTCACAAGCCGAAGTCATGTAAATCTCGTAAAATGCCATATTTCCAGGTAGTGTCATAAGCTTTTTCAAGATCAAAAAAGATAGACACAGCGTGTTGTTTGTTAATTAGTGCGTTTTTTACAAATGATTCTAAACGCACTAAGTCAACGACAGTACTTCTGTTTTTTCCGGAAATCACATTGTATATCTGTGATAAGGTTATTAGTTTCCAAATACCAAACAAGTCGATTATTTATCATGCGTTCCATGGTCTTGCAAACACAGCTTGTCAATGAAATCGGACGATAAATGGACGGATCCGTATGATCACGTCCAGGTTTAGGTATTGGCACCACTATGGCATCACGCCATGAAGGAGGAAATTTCCCGTAAGTCCAAATATGATCAAATATATACAAGAGCGTCTCTAAACAGGATTCTGGTAAGTGCTTCAGGAGTTGATAATGTATGTTATCAGCTCCTGAAACAGTATCATGAGCTTGATCAAAAGCAGTATGGAGTTCATGAATAGAAAAAGTTTCATTATAATCTTTCCCATTATCAGAATTGAAATTAATAGTTTCCTTTTCTTGTTGTTTTTGATATTGCTGAAATTTAGGTATATAATTAGAAGAGGAAGAATGTTTAGCAAGAGTTTCGCCCAGTTTATTAGAAATATCTGATTTATCAGTAAGTAATTGATCCCCATGTTTAAGATGATGGACTGTAGATTTAGTACCTTTACCTTTAATTTTCTGGACCATGTTCCATACCTTGGCCATGGGTGTCCGAGAATTTATTTTAGATACATAATTTTGCCAAGATTGGCGTTTGTTCTGTTTAAAAGTACGCCGTGCTTTAGCATTTAAAATTTTAAATTTATTTAAATTATGCACCATAGGATGGCGACGGAAATAATGTTCTGCTTTTTTCCTTGCCTTCCTAGCTTGTTTGCAGTCATCGTTGAACCATGGTTTTCGAATATGTGGAACTGCAGAGGAATTTGGTATGCACTCATCAGCTATAGAGTTCAATTCATCAGAAAAGCATTTAATAGCATCAGGAACGTCAATAAAACGTTCGGGTTTAAGTTTTTCAGCACATAGTGTTTCATATAAAGCCCAGTTAGCCTTTTTAAAATTCCGCCTTGATGACGGAGGAACATCAGTTATAGATTTTAGTACAGTAGGAAAATGGTCACTTCCACAGAGGTCATCGTGGACTGACTATTCAAATTCACTTAGTAGTTCTGAATTTGTGAGTGACAAGTCAAGAGCAGAATAAGTCCCTGTACCGGGGTGTAAATATGTGTTGGAACCATCATTATAAATACATAAATCATTGTCAGAACAAAAGTCCTCCAACAATTTACCTTTAGTGTTTGTAGTTACACTACCCCAGAGTGGGTTGTGTCCATTTATGTCTCCCATTATAATACAGGGCTTCGGGAGCTGATCATACAGAGCTTGAAGATCGGTTTTGGCAAACGCCGAAGACGGTGAAATATAAAGAGAGCATAGTGTAAACGCTACATGTAAAGTAATTCTCACTGCAACAGCCTGCATGTGAGTATTAAGTGAAACGGGGCTGTGAATAACGTTTTGTCTGACAAGAATGGATGATCCGCCAGTGGCCCTATCACCCGGAGGTGAAAAAGAATGATATGCATTATAATGACTGTTTGTTTTAAATATGTCTCCTGGAGACATATCGCTGAAGGTGTAAAATCTTGGACTAATAGCTGTAATTCATGTAAGTTAGTCCTCACTCCTCTGCAGTTCCACTGTACAATATTATTGGAATAAACTATCTTTTGGGGGGATTTATTGGGGATCTAACCCGCACTCTTTTGGAGGGCGACAAGCTATGTGCCCTTGTTTGGATGTTTTCGGAAACATCCATATCTTCTAATGATCCGAACTTATTAAAAAGTTGGATTTTGTTACTAGACCCCTTTGAGGCTCTTCCACTTTGACCCTTTTGTGAAGATTCACATCTAGATTTAAGCTTGTTTTTTTCAGTTTCTTTCACATTGGATTGAGACGTCCGTTTTGCATTTGTCTGAGATAATTTCTCCTGTGTACAAGGTACATCCTGAACGCCCATGGGCTCCGGAAGTACGTCAGCAGTTTGAGTGGATGATTCAGGTAGCAACGTCTGAGGAGTGTCAGTATTAATCCATGTTAAGTTGGTTTGACACCAAACAGAAGACTTGATTACATGCACGGTTGGTGAAGGCGATGTTCCGGTAACAGAAGCATAAGTTTCTGTTAAGTCTGATCTTTGGACAAGTTTTTTTGCATCTGTAAAGCTAATGTTTTGTGTATATTTGATTTTGTTAATTTCCATGTTCCGTTTCCAAACTGGACAGTCTTTTGAGAAAGACGAGTGACTTCCGGCGCAGTTAACGCATTTCTTAAAGTTGTTGGTACAATCTTCTGTTGTATGTGTCTGCTCACCACAGTGAGCACACGTGACAGACAATGTACAACTATTCACTCCATGTCCAAATTTTTGGCACTTAAAACACCTTAATGGGTTAGGAACATAGGTATCAACAGTGATGTTACAGTATCCAGCTTTCACAGATTTTGGAGCAGTTGGCGAGGAAAAAGAAAACAAATATGTGTTTGTTGGAACAGTTTCTTTATTTTTCCGGGTTGTAAACCTTTTGACATGCATGACACCTTGATCTTTCATCTCTGTCCCAATATCTAATTCCGTCATGTCCGCAAACAACTGATCACGATCTCGAATTATGCCTTTGCTAGTGTTGAGCGTCCTGTGAGCTGAGACTGATACGGGAATTCCTACCAACATTTCAGTTGTCATCAGGTTTGTAGCTTGCTGTCGTTTACTACATTCAATGAGATGAGCTCCTGAACGCAAGCGTCTAACATTTTTATATCACCCGCAATGCCTTGAATAGCCTTCGATACTGCAAACGGGTTCAACTTTAGTGGTGTCTTATCATGAGTCTCGATCACTATAAAGCGTGGCCAGTAGTCAATTGATTGGGTCGGTCTGTGTTCATTATCATCTTCATCAGGGTCCAGTGGACGTTTTGCTTTTTTAATGGGGGTTTCGTTAGCCATAGTTGGTTTTAAATGGTTCATCATCCGAGCTCCCCATCCACCACGGAGTATCACAAGGACAGTGCTAAAGCAAGCGGGCCTCCAGCTTGCAGCACCAAGGATACCCGGATGATATACTCCAGTAGAAAAATCAAAAGATTAATATTTCCACCAGACTGGCCCATGAGCCACCGCCTTCTGGGCATACGACATATATCAAATGATGAATTTCAAATTGCAATCTCCAAAGAGCCAAGCATGAAAAATCAAATTACCAGTTTCATAAATTTTGAGCATGAAATAGTTGTAGCTCAGGGCTTGGCGTGACCAGCCGATTGATAGAACTGGGCCAGTTCTACCACCCGTCTAGGTGAAGTAAGGGCCAAAGTGGTGTGTTGAGCAATAGGAACACTGGTCCTGCTCCCATTGCCCTCAACCACCAGGATCCCCTCCTCCACCGACACAGGGCCGCAACCCATGGCAAACGGGTTGGTGGGCCAAATATCCCCCCGGGTCCACTACGGGGGTGTCGGCGAGCTCTTAGCGTTACCCAGCACCCACCACGAGGAAGTGGCTCGCCACGGGTGCCCGTATTGGCCAGTGGCAACATTATTATACAATTCAATTAATCAATTTTAATATCAATTAAAAGTGGATGTTTACAAGAAATATTTTCAATAGCATGAAGACAAGAAAGAGAGTCGGAATAGATTATGTACTGTTTATGTTTATGGTGTCTTTGGATATATTTAAGAGCTGTTAATATGGCGTTAGTTTCAGCTGTAAAAATAGAACTGTTGTCTGGTAATCTAGAAGACATTTTTCTGGATCCAATGACAGTGGAACAAGCCACAGAGCCACCGTCCTTGGACCCATCTGTAAATAAGGATTTATAATTGTTATATTTATGTTTCAATTGATGATATTCTTGTTTATATTGTAATTCATTTGTTTCTGATTTTTTATATGTGGTCAATGTTAGGTCCACTTGGGTCCTGACCAACTGCCAAGGAGGAGAAGAACGAAGACGGGAGGGAGCTATGATTTCCACCTCAATGCCGAAGAAAGGAAGGGTTTAATTCTATGTCCTAGAGGCGGGACAAGCGAGGATTTGTTGTTGTATAAATCCTCATAAAGGGGATTAAAAACGCAGTTATAGGCAGGGTTAGATTAATTAGAGTATAACTCAGTAATGCACTGTAAAGCTAACTTTATACGGCGCTGCTCAAGAGATGGTTCATCAGCCTCAACGTAGAGACTGTCAATAGGTGAAGTTCTGAAGGACCCAAGACAAAGTCTTAGGCCTTGGTGGTGGACAGAATCAAGAAGTTTAAGACTGCTTCTGCAGGCTCCACCATATACGATGGAGCCATAATCAAGTTTTGAACGGACAAGTGATCGATGTAGGTGTAAGAGGGTCGCTTGATCCCCTCCCCAGTTTGAGTTGGAAACAACTTTCAACAAGTCAAGAGCCTTCAGGTATTTAGTTTTAAGGAACTTAATATGAGGCGGAAATGTTAAGTGGGAGTCAAAGATTAGGCCCAAGAACTTGGCCTCCTTAACAACTCTGATGGGAGTGCCATCTAGAGATAGTTCTTGGTCCTTATGTGGCTTATATTTTCTACAAAAATGTATACAATAAGCTTTGGATTTAGAAAATTTAGACACCATTTATTTATTTTGTTTAAACAAAACTGTAGTTGCCGTTCAATAGTATGGATATTCTTTCCGCGAGAAGAAATATTAAAATCATCCACAAAAAGTGATCCATCAATTGAATCGTTTAAAACCTTGGATAAACTGTTGATCTTAATACTAAATATGGTGACGGAGAAAATACTGCCTTGTGGAACACCCTGATCCTGACTGTAATGATCAGACAGTGTAGAACTCACTCGAACTTGACATTGCCTGCCTTTCAAGAACTGTGACATAAAAAGAGGTTAACGACCCCTTAAACCAAAATCCTGTAAATCCTTTAAAATACCATGCTTCCATGTAGTATCGTATGCCTTTTCGAGATCAAAGAAAATCGATACTGCATGCTGTTTATTTACTATTGCATTTTTGACAAAGGATTCTAAACGTACCAAAAGGTCAATGGTACTACGATTTTTCCAGAAATCACATTGAATATTTGTGATAAGGTTATTAGTTTCAATATACCATACACAACTCGTTAAAGAGATTGGTCTGTAATTAGATGGATCTGTATGATGCCTGCCAGGTTTTGGAATTGGGACTACAATGACATTACGCCAGGAAGTTGGGAAATTCCCTGAAGTCCATATTGAATAAAAAATATTTAGAAGTGTTTCCAAACATGGTTCCAGTAAGTTTTTCAAGAGCTGATAGTGTATGTTATCAGCACCAGTTGCTGTATCGTGAGCTTGCTCAAGGACAGTGTGTAGTTCATCTAATGACAATAATTCATTATAGTCTTCGCCATTGTCCGAGTTAAAATAGATTCTCTTCTTCTCCAGTTGTTTCTGGTATCGTTGCAATTCTGGCACGTAATTTGATGAAGACGAATGTTAGCGAGAGTTTCACCAAGTCTATTGACAATATCAGACTTATCAGTTAATATATTATTACCATCCTCGAGATGGTGGACAGTAGATTTGGAACCTTTGCCCTTAATTCTTTGAATCATATTCCACACCTTTGTTACAGGTGTACGAGAGTTAATTTTGGAAACAGCTGTATAGGATCTTCGAAATTCACAAAACGTCAGCTTTTAAGTGATCAGTGCAAAGTGTTTTATATAATGACCAGCCGGCCTTGGTGATGTTTCGTCTAGGTGAAGGTGGATCATCCCCAGGGGTAATGTTTTTGATATTGGTGGGAAAGTGATCACTCCCACATAGGTCATCATGGACCTCCCATTCAAACTCATTACATAAATTAGAATCAGCAAATGAAGGGAAGGGGAGAATATGTTCCCGTAGCTGGATGTAAATAAGTGGCTGAATCGTCATTAAAAATGCATAAATTATTATCGGATTCAAAATCCTCAATGATTTTACCTCTAGTATTTGTGTTGACACTTCCCCAAAGTGGGTTGTGTCCTTTAAGATCGATCATGATGAGACATGGCTTCGGAAATTAATCATATACATTTTGAAGGTCTGATTGTTGAATGTTTGAAAAGGGAGGTATATACAAGCTTCACAGGGTGAGCGCGATGTGCAGGGTAAGATGTACAGCAACAGTTTGCAATTGTGTATTTCGAGCGGCAGGGCTATGTATGATGCTGTGATGAACCAAAATAGAAGCGCCACCAGTCACTTTACCTCTTGCAGGAGAAAAAGAGTGATAATCACTATACTGTCTCTGATTGAAGTTATCTGTATTTTTAATGTATGTCTCTTGAAGACATAGTGCTGAGGGTTTAAGATCCTGTATGAGTAGCTGTATTTCGTTGAAGTTATTCTTTAGTCCTCTGCAATTCCACTGAATCAAAGGCTGAGAACTATTCATCTCTTTGGTGGGTGAACTGAAGATCTTGCTCGCCCACTACGCTTCGGCGACAAACGTGTTGTTCTCTGGGGGATGCTCTCTGAAACATCCATCTCTTCAAGTGATCCAAAATTGTTATAAAGGTTGATGGAATCATCAGTGCCTTTTGATACCCTACCCGTTTCATTGTTTCGAGAAGAGTCAGGTTTATATCTGTATAACGTAGGGTTTTTTCTTTTCTGAGGCTGTGAACTTTGTGACGAATGAGTCTGTGTCCCTGTTCGTTGAACTGGAGTTACAGAAACAGTAGATGATGATACAGGAGTCTGTACATGCAGGAGGGTTCAGGATTGATGGAATTCATCCATGTCAGACACTGAAACAGGGAGTCCAGCCAAGGTATCAACAGACAGTACATTGGTGGCTTGCTGTCTTTTGGCACGTTCAATTAGAAGTGATCCAGATCTCATACGCTTGATATTCTTAACATCTCCTGCTATACCATACACTCCTTTTGAAATCGCAAATGGATTCAATTTGATAGGTTGCTTGTCCGGAGATTCTAAAACCAGAAATCTTGGCCAGTATTCAACTTGATTAAGAGGTAGACAGCCTTCATTAGCATCATGATCATTGTCAAGTTGACGCTTCTTTTTCATTGGGGTTTCCAGAGCCATGTTGAAGTATTATAGATTCATCATCCCAGCTCCCCACCCACCACGGAGTATCATAAAGACAATGCTATATACAAGTGCATCTCCGACTTGCAGCACCAAGGATACTGGGATGATGTACTCCAGCAGAAGAATTAAACAAGTAATCAGTCTACCAGATTGGCCCATGAGCCATCACCTTCTAGCATCAGCATCTAGGCAAATTGCATCAAGTTAGAAAATTCATATAGCATACAATATATACTCAAAACTAATTATGTCAATATTGTGTACAATGAAACCAAGCCAAAAAGTTATTGATCAATGAAATTTAATGCTCAGGCCTCGGCATGACCAGCCGATTGGTTGAACCGGGCCCATTCAACCACCCGTCTAGGTGAAGTAAGAGTCGAAGGGCTGTGCTGAGCAAAGGAAACGCAGTTACAGGCTCCCAGTGCCCTCAATCCCCAGACTTCCGTCCTTCACCGACACTGGGCCGCAACCCACGGCAAACAGGCTGGTTGACCAAATATGCCTCCGGATCCACACGGAGGTCTTGGCGAGCTCTTATCATTACCCAGCACCCACCACGAGGAGGTGGCTCGCCACGGGAGCCCGATATTGATGAAGTAACAATTCTAGAGGTTGGAGGTGGGGAAGAAATTGTCGCTGAGTACGTTTTAACTGATGAAGAGCAACAGAGAATATCAGTTGGCATATTTTATATCATGTGTGGACTAAGAGCTGTCATGTGCTCCACTGCAACGGCAACATACTACCTCCTTGCTATGACAGAACTTGACCCCATGACCAAACCTTTGTCATTTGATATACCGAAGTGGTGTGGTACATAAACATTGAAGTTGAAGTAACCTGCTTTGATACATTTTGGTATAGCTGGGAGAGAAAAGGTAAACAGGTAACAATGCGTTTTAACAATATTGCCATCTGGAGTTTTCCTTGTGAAACGTTTAACACGTGTTACTCCTTGCTTTTTCAGTTCTGCAGCAATCTCTTCCTCGCTCATGTCAGACAGACAATGAGCTAAATCTCCTACAATGCCTCTGCTTGAGTTCAACGTCTTGTGAGCTGACACAACAACGTGAGTATTAACTAACTGGTGTAAACCCAGCAGATTGATTGACTGCTGCCTTCTTATACATTCTACTAGAATGGAGCCATTTCGAAGGCGTGTCACATTTTCCATTTCTTCACAGGCACTTTTATATGCCTTTGGAGATAGCAAATCAATTTCATTTTAGTGGCTGTACATCTGAAGATGATATCACAATAAACCGAGGCCAAGCATCTGTAATTTCCGGAGAAACATCTTCATCTGAAGAAGTAGAGTCTACATGTCAGCGTTTTAATTGTCTTGCCAGAAGCAGAAGAATTTGTTTGAGACATGTTGTGATGATATAATTCAGCATCTCTGCTCCCCACCTGCCACGGAGTGTCAATGAAGACGGTAAGTCGAAGCCAACTTCAAAACCAGGGCTATAGGCATGCTATACTCCAGCAAAAGAGACACAGGTAGCTACAGTTGGCAGAGAAAATGCAAGGCTGGTTTCGCCCTAAACACTTACCTGAAGACAACTAGAACCCGGAGGTCAATAATGCCAGACTGGCCCATGAGCCACCGCCTTCTGGCATAGGACTCTAGGCAGAAGTACTAACGGAATACATTAGCTGGAACTAGAACAGTTCATGGTAGAAACACATCATAAATGATTGGAAGTACTATAAACGTATTTGGAATAGTAATATTTCCCATGCACAGGGCATTGTGTAACCAGCCGTGAGCCACCCGTCTAGGTGAAGTAAGGGCCAAAGTGGTGTGTTGAGCAAATAGGAACACGGTTCAGGCTCCTATTGCCCTCTACCACCAAACTACCGTCCTCGACTGACACCCCACCGCGACCAGCAATGGGGTGCTATGGACCTAGCTGACCCGGGTCCATAACGGGGTTGGCGAGCTCTTCGTGTTACCCAGCACCCACTACAAAGAGGTGGCTCGCCACGGGTACCGAGAAATGTTATAACTATCCTCTGAAGGAATAAACCTTTGTGCCCATGAAGTCTCATCATGTACATGTGGCCAATATTACAAACTTGACATCAAATCTGGTATGATTGATATCGATGATATTCCAACTTCTGGATTACAACTTCTTGTTCATTACATTGAGCGACGTTTTGATGTAGATTCTTACATCGTTTTCAAGCTAAATGTGAATACAACGAAATAGTGAGAAGTTTCTAAACATGGTGAGGTGGTTGCTGGACTGAATGTACTTCTTCTCAAGTCGGTTGAGTTTGTTGATGGTGTTGATGTTGAAACATTTTTCTTGCATTTAAAAAAGATGGCTAACCATAGGAAATGGTCTGGGAATCATTGGATCTTGCTGTTGGAAAGTGTATTTAGTAGAAGTTTGTTCTACCTTAAATATTGTTACTAGTTCTGATTAATAGTTTCAAAACCTTATGAATTAGTTTCTGAACCTTACAGACCAAACCTTTGCCTACTTAGAAAGCTGAGGTACTAATTTTGTTTCCTGGAGAGAAGAAAACTTTGTTTGATGGGTGCTGTACTTCAAAAGATATCAAAGGTATTACTATCACTTTGAGTCATTGGGTTATGGTTGAGGATAATGACGCAGAAGGTATTCGGACACACATTGAGCAAAACGTGGATCATTTATGAAGCTGGTGGTTTGCCTTAGGAGTAGCTAACTCATACGGTTAGTTTCATATATGGTTTATAGGCAAGAATGGTCATGGTTATAAACCAGAATATGCATAGTTCTCCTTCTCCTTCTACTCTAGAGATTCATGGACTATGTAACTGCAAACTGTTTTGAAGGGTAAAGCTCAGGATGCTTATTCAGCCTTGTCAGTACAACGAGGCTTAGATTATGATCTTGTCAAGAAAACAATTTTGAAAGCTTATCAGTTAGTACCTGAGGCTTATCGTCAGAAATTCAGAAATGCCCATAAAGGGGACTTTTGTAGAGTTTGCAAGAGAAAAGGAAACATTGTTTGATAAGTGGTGTGGGTCTAAGGAGGTCACAAATGTTGATGGTATGAGACAGTTAATTAGTGTTGATGGGGAAGATTTCTAGCAGAGTGTTCATGCTGACCTTAAGACCTATTTGGATGAACTAAAGGTTGATGACTTACATAAGGCAGCAATGTTGGCAGATGATTACTGCTTGACTCACAAGAGTTCTTTTAGGTCTCTGGGTAATGAAAGTTTTCTGGCCCAAAGGGCTTTTTCCCGGTTAAGACTTCAGGACATGCAGGTTACAGTGGTATTAGAACAGATTCAAATCCTAGTGCAAGCAGTCACACTCTTCTCAGTCTAAGCCCAAGACTACCAGTGGTTCTGATCCTGTTTGTGCGTATTGTAAGAAGCCAGGTCATTTGATTTCTGCATGTTACAAACTCCAGTTAAAAAATCAGGCTCCAGGTTCCCCAAATGCTTTTGTGTCCATCGCACCTAAGCTTTTCTTTCCAGGCGGTTCTGAGGAGAGTTTGTCTGTGAGTGTAAGTCTCCAGATTCTGTAGTTCAGAAGGAGTTTTTGCCTTTTGTGTCTAAGGGTTCTGTGTGAGATAATTCTACCCCAAGGCCCGTTATTATCTTGAGGGATACTGGAGCTCTTCAATCTCTGATTTTGAAGGATATTTTGCATTTTTCTGATGAGTCTTCAGCTAACTCAGATGTTTTGCTTCAGGGTATAGTTGGCAATTTTTCTGCTTCTCTCCATTTTGTGAATTTGACCTCAGATCTGATTTCAGGTGAGGTGAACGTTGGTGCTCTTGACTTTCTCCCAGGGTGTTGATTTGTTGATCGGTAATGATCTTATGGGGACTAAAGTTGGCGCTGATCCAACTGTCATTGTTTCGCCGGAGAGTTCAGATAGAACAGAAAAGTTGGAGGATGAATTTCTGGGTATTTTTCCTTCTTGTGCAGTGACTCGTTCAAAGTCGAAAGGCATTTCTTCCAAGACTTCTTTGCAGAATGATACCATTTATGATTTGTCAGGTACTTTTATAGATCATTCTTTGTCTGAGGTGGAGACAGGTGACTTATCTTCAAAGAGTAGTAGCTCTTCAGGACTTTTTGATAAGTCAGATAGTTTGTCAGGTGGTGAACACATTCTTTCCAGAGAGCAGCTTATTAGTGCGCAGGGTGAGGATGTTGAAGTGCAGAAGTTGGCTAGTAAGGCTGTTTCTTTTGAGGAGGTTAGCAAGGTTCCCGTCTGTTATTACTACAAGGATGGTGTTCTGATGAGGAAATATAGGTCGCTGGATGTTCCGTGGAGGATGAATGTAAATTGTACCATCAAATTGTGGTACCAAAATTATTTCAGAAACATGCACTTTCATTGGCACATAAAGGTCCCATGGCAGGTCATTTGGGTGTAAACAAAACTTCTGAGAAAATTTTGGTACATTTCTTTTGTCCCAGTGTGAGACAGGGTGTGGTTGAATTTCGTAAGACCTGTCATGCATGCCAGATTGGAAAACCAAATCAGAACATTCCTTCCGCTCCCTTGAAACCTATACCGGCTTTTGAAGAACCTTTCAGTACAGTTATTATTGATTATGTTTGTCCTCTACTTGAGACTAAGTCTGGTAATCAGTTTTTCTCACAATCATGTGTGCTTCTACCAGTTTTCCCGAAGCAATTCCGCTTCGTAGGATTGTTGCTCCTGTGATTGTCAAGGCTTTGATCAAGTTTTTCACCTTAGTTAGTTTGCCCGATGTTGCTCAGGCTGATCAGGGCTCAAATTTTATGTCTAAGATGTTTCAACAAGCTATGTACCAGTTAGGTATTAAACAAGTGAAGTCTAGTGCTTATCATCCAGAGTCACAGGGAGCTTTAGAGAGGTCTCATCAAACTTTGAAAAATATGATCAAGACTTATTGTTTTGAGACTGAGAAAGATTGGGATGAGGGTGTGCATTTGTTATAGTCAGTTCAGGAAAGTTTAGGGTTTAGCCCCTTTGAGCTTGTATTTGGTCACAGTGTGGGTGGGCCACTAAAACACTTAAAAGAACAATGGCTCAATGACAGACCTGAGATCAACCTCCTAGACTATGTGTCTACATTTAAACACAGACTATCAAAAGCAAGTGAGTTGGCCAGAAAAAAACTTGAAAGTTTCACAAGAGAAGATGAAGCTAACCTATGACAGAAAGTCAAAAGAGATAAATTTTGCTTGTGGTGAGAAAGTGTTAGTTTTCTTTCCCATTGCTGGTCAACCACTGAGAGCTGGATATCCAGGTCCATATGTTATTGACAAAAAGGTTAGCGACACAGACTATGTCGTTCTGACGCCTGGTTGTCGTAAACAAAAGAGATTGTGTCATGTCAACATGATTAAGAAATATCATGACAGGTTAGAAACCAAAGATGTCAATTGTATTGCCACACTCTCCCTAGTTACTGATTGTACTGAAGAGAATTGTGAAACTGTTGATGACATTTATGATTGTGTTAGCAATGTGAAGTTTGATGATCTTAGTGATAATGTTTCACCAAAGTTGAGAAATTCTGATGAGTTAGCTCACCTTGATGAGAAACTATCACATTTATCTCCTGAACAAAAAGTTCTAATGTCAGATTTGATTTATGAGTTCTCTCACTTACTTCCTGATGTGTCTGGTCGAACTGATGTTGTAAGCCATGATATAGATGTAGGTGATGCTGAGCCTGCAAAACAACACCCTTATCGGATGAATCTAGTGAAGCGTGAAATTCTACAGAAGGAGGTGAAATACATGCTGGACAATGATAGTCCATTGGTAGTGACAGTCCGTTGAGTTCACCATGTGTTCTTGTGCCAAAGAGTGGAGGTGGTTAGCGCTGCTGTGCTGACATGAAAACTGTCAATGCGCTCTCATGGATTGACTCGTATCCTATTCCGAGTGTGGATGATTGCATTAATCGCATTGGTCAAGCTAATTATATCAGTAAGTTTGACTTACTGAAGGGCGTCTGGCAGATTCCACTCACAAGGAAAATATCGGGATTCACTATGCCAGATGGACTGTATCAATATAAGCTTATGCCGTTTGGTCTGAAGAATGCTCCATCGACGTTCCAGAGACTCGACAACAATGTCACATCAGGCCTTGATCGTGTCAAAGCTTACATGGATGACGTCATCGATTAAGACATAAAATGGGATGACCATCTGAAAATGACTCATGCTTTCTTCGAAAGACTGTCTGAGGCAAAGTTAACTGTGAATCTCGCCAAGTGTGAATTCGGGAAGGCACAAGTTGAATTTTTAGGGCATGTTGTAGTGCACAGCCAGGTACAACCAGTTCATGCTAAAGTATGGCTGGCTATTGCAGAAAGGTTTGTCAAAACTTCTCAGATGTCGTATTTCCACTTACCAACCTTTTGGGGGAAAAGGTAAAATTCAAGTGGGATAGCAGTTGTCAGACTGCATTTGATAAAGTCAAAGTCATACTCGTGAATTCTCCAGTATTGCAGGCACCAAATTTTGAGAAAGCATTTATGTTACAAGAGTTTCAAGAGGATGATTCAGGGATTGAACATCCAGTTTGTTATTTTTCAAAGAAATTTGACAAGCACCAAAGAAATTATTCAACCATTGAGAAAAAGACATTAGGTCTTTTGTTAGGTTTACAGCAGTTGGAAGTGTACCTTGGTACCACCACTTTGCCAACTGAAGTTTTTACTGACCACAATCCTTTGACTTTTCTTCACAAAATGAAGAACAAGAATCAAAGAGTTATGAGGTGGAGTTTGACCTTGCAAGGGTTCAATCTTGTGATCAAGCACATTAAAGGCAAAGACAATGTTTGTGCTGATGCACTTTCCAGGGTATAAATGTATGTTGACTTGATGATGCTGTATGTATGTATCTATCTGCATTTTTTCATAGTTATTCTGCGGGAAGTTTTTCATATTACCCATATTATTATATGTCATGTTGTTATGTTATTAGTGCTGTGATTGTAAGAGAAAGATTTTGTGAAACTTTCATTTCCTCAAGGGGGAGAGTGTTACTTGTATGTATTTTCTGTATATTTTGTTATTAATTCAGTAATAATCATTATTTGGTCACAACGTTTAGTGGTTTGAATAATAATTATGATGGGTCACATTTCATTTTAATAGATGGTCAGCACTTTTAGGATTCTGGTTTTCCGGAATTTATCTGCTCCCAGTCTTCTATGTGATTACTTCTGGGAGACATATTCGAGGGCATTCTACAGTGTTGACATTCGTATGTGCCCGAACTCTCGGGAAATGACTGAGTATATATATGGTTGCCGTGTTGAGGGCGACACACATTCACATAACTGGAGGATATACATCAGTGTCAATGCTTGATCATCAAGACCTGTCAATGCCTGAATCTACATTATATGCTGTCAGACTGATTGCTGTGTTTACATTCTGCACAGTTGATTATCTCTGGTACTAAGACATTGGTGAGTTTGCTATATTGTATTTTGTGACCCATTGACTTTGTGACCCATTTTGTCTCACTTGTATTGAATTTGTAATCAGCATTGTGGAATTGACTTGTGACTTTGTGTACCTTGCTCTCGTTGCATAATAATACATAGTTTGAACGTTTATGACTTGTCTTTGTTCTGGTTTGCTGGTTCACAGGGGGATTTCTTACAAAGTTTGTCATGGTAAATTCTTAACCGTAACAGTTATAAACCAGAATATGGATAGTTCTCCTTCTCCTACTACTCTTCCAAACACTTACAAGCCTGGGCCTCAATTTACTGACAAAAGGATAGCCTCTATAGTGTTATGATTAAAAACTTGCTGTGACAAAAGATGTAAGAAATCCCCTGAGAACCAGCAAAGCAGACAAGTCTAAAACATTCAAATGTAATACAGCGAGCGGTCTGGCAGCTACTATGTAGATCAGACATTGACAGATGCAGAAAGATATACTCTAGTTAACGTGTCCATGTCCGTGTCCGTGTCCTGGTCCATGTCCATCGACAACGCGGCAAGTGGCATTTATATATACATCCATTCATTTTCTGAATGTTCAAGCACACACCACCATCCACACCGATGTAGACTGCTCTAGAATAGTCTCCCAGAAGTCAACAAATAGAAATCCAAGGGCAGATAACTCCAAAGTACTGCCTTAGAGCCATCCCATTTAAATAATATTCTGTAGGAAATGTGACCCATAATAACTAACACTAAAACCATTACTATCTTGGTCCAATTACCACTACAACAATAATAATTAATAGCAACTCAAATCAAGGAAAAAACATCTCCATTTTTGGCAGTGTCTACTTGCGTATATTGCCAGAAGCTAGGACATATCATTTCACAGAACATGAATTTCAAGACACAGCCTTGTTTCGTTTCGTCTAATGAGATATTAGATTTTGTAGACCAAAGTCTGCTATTGTGATGCAGGAGTTCATACCTTTCGGTTATGGTCTTACCAGTGCACTTGTCTGGTTTGGTAATCTGCAGACTGACTTGGTGTCTAGACTGCTGTAGGTAGGGCTTGTAAACACTGTCTGTCAATGGTGTGGACCTGCTTAGTAGGATTTAGCAGGCAGGGGTAAATATTTGGATCTTACTATTCTTTGTTTTCAGCTTAACACATCTGAAAATCCTGAAAAAGAAGTTTTAGGTATTGTCTTTCCTGTGTTGTTACTAGGACGAAGGCAGGCACATTCTTTTCTGAAATTAATTTCATTTACCATTTGGCTGGGAAATTCTCTTCACCTGTCTACATGTTTCGGGGAGTGCTAAAAGTTCTGACCAATTTCAGGTCTGGGAGCAATTGGTTTTGTAAGTAAAAGGCCGTTTTGAAAAACCATAACGATAAAGAGATTGAATTGGACTTAAGATAAACAGTTCCATGTCTTGCCATTTGCATCCACGCTGACAGACCGACGCCATCCAGTTCAGGGATCCATCATGTTGCTAGAGGACCTCTCTGACGGAGGTGTACTGGAGGATACATGTCTGCAAGATTGTATTAGATGGGCCTGATAGTTAAGGTTGCGCAGAGCTAGGATCTGGATATATGTGAGCACAGCTGTCACGAAGCATCTGAAACAACTGACACTGCTGTTCTCTGTACACAGTTTTCTCTTGCCCTTTAGCTCAAAATCGCGTTTTGCTACTTAATCATTAAGTTCGAAGTAGGCAAATAATGTGCACTATCCCTGGAGCAATTATAGCATCTGGAGGAAATTTACGCCTTGGGGGTATGTGCGTTTACACAACATAAAATACTCACATGGGGCAAATATGCCAGGAGGCTATGCATTTGTTAGACATAACTCAGTTCCAGTGTATGTAATATGACTGTGCAAGAGCCTCGTCAACCATATTTAATGTCGGAACGAACTCATCATTCCTGCAGATGAAGTCGGCAAAGATCAAAGGATTTTCACCTGATACCGTCTATATATGCGCGGATTTGACCAAGGAGGCTCTGTTCTGCAAGTGAAGACGTACTGGAAAAAGCTCAAGACGCTTCTCCAAATGAACCCAAATACAGAGTAGATACAAATACAACAAAGTGCAACGTGACATAGTCATACACCGAAGAAGACGGCAAAGGGGAAGGACATACACATCCAAACGCTTCTGGATACGTCAATGGCGGAGGGTGGAATGGAGAACAGGTTTTTGGAAATTGTGACAATTTCATGGAAGAACTCCAATTCAAAGACAAACAATCCTCCTTCAATTATCTCCGGGTCCCACCTGATATCTTTGACAAATTGCTCTATGTCTTGGCTACAAAGAAGGACATCAACTTCAAAAGTGCAATTAGTGCTGGTCTGAAACTAGCTGTCACCTTGCGTCACCTAGCCTCTGATGTATCCAGTTCTGGCCTACAAAATTAAGGTATCTCGCTACACCATCGCAAGCTTCCTACCCCAAGTCTGTCAATCATCGATCACTTCAAAGACACAAAGTCATCCAGTGTACACATACTGAGCAGGAATGAAGATCACTCAGCTGGGAGTGCCAGGATAAATCAAACCTCCCTGATGTCATGGGAGCCCTGGAAGCATGTCGCTATTCGAAAACCACCATCAAGTGGAGGCCTTTACCATAACGACAAGGGTTTCTTCTCCATTGTTCTGTTAGCACTGGTAGACATCAACCACAGGTTCCTGGATAGATGTACTTGGGATGGGTCACATGTCTGATGTCCCGATATTCAAAGCCTCGGAGCTTAAAGAATGCATTGGAGATGAAAGCATCAGCTTCCCCAGACCCAGTCCCTTACAATGACGCTGACATGCCATACTTCCTTCTAGGGCACGATGCTTTTGCCCTCAGAAAGTACCCCATGAAGCTATACTCAAGACGAGAACATACAAAGGAAGACATGGTGTTCAGCTACTGGATATCAAGAGCAAGCAGAGTCGTTGAGAATACCTTTGGCTTCTAGGTTAATCACTAGCAATGCCTTCCATCAATGCATGATTCGGCCAATGTTGTTGCTCCCAAAAGAGACTCTGTTGAGGCCAATAAACAGCGAGAGTATCTGAGGCTCTACTTCAACTCTGAGGATGGACAAGTTGCTCGGCAACTACTTAAAGTACTGTCAGAATTAGGAAAAATACTGTCTTTTTCACGTTTATCTCTATGATTTATGCAGTGTATATGTGAAAGTGTGAAATCTTAGTCTGTTAAACTAAGTTCAACCTAACTACGGTTCCAGTGGCAGGGAGAAAAGAAACTTAAATAAAGGATTTTACTGAGGAAAGATTGATGCAGAACTGAACAATGCAGGTCCAGGTCCAAAGTCTAATGCGTCTTATTTGGAACAGACCATGGCTATATGCAAATAAAGATTATATTATATTACAAGGGACACTTTTTGAATGCCCCTTTTGAAACTAGGCTTAGCTTCATTATAAACGATAACTGATGGAAAAAATAATAACTTTCACGCTGAAACCATTAAGGATTTAGCTAAAAAATAATAACTTTCACGCTGAAACCATTAAGGATTTAGCTACCATGAAGTCAGATGCAGCAGATGATGGTTGAGGTAGGGATGAGGGATAGAGATATCAGCTAATACAGGATAATCCCTTAGGGGAACTAAACTGTGGATGTACTCTGCATGTCATATCAATGTACAAATAATATCCAGTCCTGTCGATCCTGCTCGACCCACCACCCCCCACCAACAACCCCCACCCCCACCCCCACCCCCACCCCCACCCCCACCCCCTTGTCTTCTGAGGATAAAGATCAAACAACTTTCACCAACCCCAATAATTGCCCTCGATTCCTTGTAATGAATGCACCTGATGGTGGTCCTCTCAAGTTGAATCCCCTTGCTGTATCAAAGGGCACAGAAGGTTTGGCTGGAGAAGTGAAAGAAATCAAAAAGTTGCTATCTGGTTCCCTTCTTATCGAATGCAGGAAAGAAATGGAGGAAAGAAATCCAGTCAAAGATTCTAAGTGAGTGAGTGCGTTAATATTTAACGTCACATCGGCAATATTGCAGCCATATCGTGACGAGAACAAGTAATTATGATAATACAAATGAATTAATAGCACATACATTGTAAAACCCTGTCGACAAAGGACAGTAAAACTAACTAGAATATCACAGAGTAGAATGTAAAACTAGTGAATAGACCTAAAACAATGCATCTACAGAGGACAGTACAATATAAAATGGGCTATAGGTTGCCAGCAACTGAAGGCAGATCACCATACTAAGGACCATGGGGACTTACAGTACATTTGCTTCCTGCATGGACCCTAGTTGGATTTACATCATCCCCTCAGCTGTTAGCAATTTATACAAATCTAGCCATAAAGTAAAAACACATTTATTCTACGATTAAAAAGATGGAAATCTTAAATCTACTTCAAGTGTTTTTGGACTTATATACCCTCTCAGGAGGACAATTATTTTACGGTACTTCAACCCCCTTTGAGGGTACAGCCACTAACGATTTGAGTTACTAATTTAATCTTCCATTTTTAAAATATTTATCTATTTACAGTTCAATTAACAAATCTAATTCCTTTAAAAATGCAATAATTAAATGAGGGCTAATATTGCTAAAAAGATCCTTCATAGTTTGTGAATTAAAATACTGATCCCTTGTGATGGAATACTCAACACAGTCAAGCAAGATATGCTTGACTGTGATTCTTTCATCACAAGGGATGCAGAATGGAGGATCCTCACCTTTCAAAAGGTATTCATGAGTATATCTGGTGTGGCCAATACGACATCGCCTCATAATGACCTCCTCAAATCTGGACTGACAACCCAAGTGGGTATAACCAATATAAGGTTTAATTGAATGTAATCTATTTACACCCACTTGGGTGTCCCACCTCTTTTGCATCAGATCTCGTATATACGATCTAATTGTAGTTTTATAATCAGAGTATGGCATAAGAAGTGGAATCACAGATTTGTTGAGTGCTGCCTTGGTAGCAAGATCGGCCATAGTATTGCCAGAAATGCCCACATGGCTGGGTAACCAACAAAAGACGATGTCGTATTGGCCAGTTGCAAGATTATTAAATAATTCAATTATTTCTATTAAAAGTGGATGTTCACATGACAGGTTTTTAATTGCCTGGAGGCAAGAAAGAGAATCGGAATAGATAATATACTGTTTATGTCTAGGATGTCTTTCAATATATTTAAGAGCCGTTAATATAGCGTTTGCTTCTGCTGTGAAAATAGAACTATTATCTGGTAATCTGAAAGATATTGTTCTGGATCCAATGACAGTGGCACAAGACACTGCGCCACCATCCTTGGACCCATCTGTAAATAAAGATTTGTATGTATTATAGTTACTTTTTAATTGGTTATATTCTTGTTTATATTGTAATTCATTTGTTTCTGACTTTTTAAACCTCGTCAGTGTTAGGTCAACTTCGGGTCTAACTAACTGCCAAGGTGGAGACGAAAGTAGACGGGAAGGAGATATATTGGCTAGCTCAATGCCGCAAGCAGACAGAAAAGGTTTTACTCTAAGTCCCAGAGGCGGAACAAGAGAAGACTTTTTATTGTATAGATCCTCATAAAGAGGATTAAAAACACAATTAAATGCAGGATTGGTCTCATTAGAATATAGTTTTGTTATATACTGTAAGGAGAGTTTTATACGCCGTTGAGTAAGAGATGGCTCATCGGCCTCGACGTAAAGACTGTCAATAGGAGAAGTTCTAAATGACCCAAGACATAGTCTTAGACTTTGATGGTGGATAGAATCAAGTATTTTGAGGTTGCTTTTACAGGCTCCACCATAAACGATGGAGCCGTAATCAAGTTTCGAACGGATGAGAGATCTGTATAAATGGAGTAGGGTAGTTTGGTCTCCTCCCCACTTTGAATTGGAAACAACTTTTAACAGATCAAGTGCCTTCAGGCATTTAGTTTTAAGGGATTTAATGTGGGGTAGAAAAGTTAGATGTGAGTCGAAAATAAGACCCAAGAACCTGGCCTCCTTTACTACTTTGATGGGGGTGCCATTTAAAAATAGTTCTGGATCTTTATGCGGTTTATACTTTCTGCAGAAATGCAAGCAATTTGTTTTTGTTATCGAAAATTTAAACCCGTTTTCAAGTGACCATTTTTCAATTTTATTGAGACAAATTTGTAATTGCCTCTCTATTGTATGCATATTTCTACCTCTACAAGAAACATTAAAATCATCCACAAATAGTGATCCATCTACTGAATCACTTAAAACCTTAGAAAGACTATTGATTTTAATACTAAATAAAGTCACAGACAAAATACTGCCTTGTGGAACACCCTGATCTTGATGAAAGTAGTCTGAGAGGGTTGTTCCCACACGTACTTGAAACTGTCTGTCATTTAAAAAATTAGATATAAACTGAGGCAAGCGACCTCTCAACCCAAAAGAATGTAAATCTTTCAAAATACCATGCTTCCAAGTAGTATCATATGCTTTTTCAAGATCAAAAAAGATTGATACTGCATGTTGCTTTTTAATGAAAGAATTTTTAACAAATGATTCCAAACGAACCAAGTGGTCAATTGTGCTTCGGTTTTTACGAAAACCACATTGTATATCAGTAATCAGATTGTTGGTTTCCAAAAACCAGACTAAGCGATTATTTACCATTCGCTCCATGGTTTTGCAAACGCAGCTAGTTAAGGAAATAGGTCGGTAATTTGATGGATCTGTATGATCCCTCCCAGGCTTTGGAATAGGAACAACTGTGGCTTTTCGCCATGAAGAAGGAAAATGTTGTGTTGTCCAAATATAGTCAAAAATGCCAAGTAACGTTTCGAGACAGGATTCAGGCAAGTGTTTTAAGAGTTGGTAATGGATATCATCAGGTCCTGTTGCAGTGCCGTGAGCCTGTGATAGCGCAGTATGAAGTTCATGTAATGAAAATACCTCATTATAATCTTCACCATTATCAGATTTAAAATTCACTGGTTTCTTCTCTTGGTGTGTTTGATGAGTCTGGAATTGTGGATGATAATTTGAGGAGGACGAATGTTTAGCCAAAGTTTCACCCAACTTGTTTGCAATATCAGCTTTTTCAGTTAGTATGTTATTATCATTTTTGAGATGCTGAATACTACTGGATTTGGAACCCTTGCCTTTAATTTTTTGGATCATATTCCATACCCTTGACATAGGAGTACGGGAATTTATTTTGGAAACGTAATTTTTCCAAGTATGACGTTTAATGTGTTTAAACGTTCGTCGAGCCTTAGCGTAACTGATTTTTACATTATTTAAGTTATGAACAGTGGGATGAAGACGAAAATATTTCTCTGCTTTCTTCCTGTTTTTCCTAGCCTGTTTGCATTCATCATTAAACCATGGTTTACGGATGTGCGGATTTACAGAGGACTTAGGAATAGTTTCATCAGCTATATGTTTCAGTTTGTCTGAGAACATTTTAATTGGATCAGGTACATCCATGAAAAGGTCTGGTTTAAGTTCCTTAAGGCAGGTGACCTGAAATAATGGCCAATTGGCCTTTGAAAAATTCCATCTTGTTACAGGCGGATCATCGGAAGGGTTAATTGCTGTAAGTACTGTTGGAAAATGGTCACTACCACAAAGATCATTATGGACTGACCATTCAAACTCATTATAAACGTTTGAATCAGTGAGTGACAGGTCTAAGGAAGAATATGTTCCCGTTCCAGGATGTAAATATGTGTCAGAGCCATCATTGAGTATACATAAATTATTATCAGATATAAACTCTTCAAGAACTTTCCCTTTACTGTTGGTATCAGGACTTCCCCATAATGGGTTATGACCATTGAGATCACCCATTATGATACAGGGTTTTGGTAATTGGTCATACAAATCTTGGAGATCATTCTGATGGAGAATGGAAGAAGGGGAAATATACAAGGAACAAAGGGTAAGGGTTATATGTAAAGTAAGACGAACAGCAACAGCCTGAAGATTGGTTTTGAGAGGAACAGGGCTATAAATAGTACCATGTCTCACCAATATGGAAGATCCACCAGTGGCTTTGTCACCAGGGGGTGAAAAAGAATGATAAGAATGGTATTTACGCAATTCGAACTTATCATTTTGTTTCAGGTACGTTTCTTGAAAACTAAATGCTGATGGTTTATAATCCTGTGCTAGTAACTGTACTTCATTAAAATTGGTCCTAAGTCCTCTGCAATTCCACTGGATTAAGGAGTTATTGTTCATTTTATAGCAGGTGGTAGTACTGGGGACCGACTTTTCCCCTTCCGAGGCGAACTGCTTCTATTTCGCGCACGGGGATGAGGAGAGACGTCCATGTCTTCTAAAAGTTGAAACTTGTTATAGATTTGAACAGGATCACGTGATCCCTTTGGTACTCGATCAGTTTTTTGTCTGTAATCCACTTTTTGACAAGGATTTTTCACAATAGGAGATATTGTTTGTGATTCAGTCTGGGAAGCTGATGTTGCATGGTGTTTATCAACAGTAGAATCTGATGCAATTAAAGTATGTTTGTCAGCTTCAACCCAGGTGATATCTGTCTGACATGCAACTGACAGAACAGACTTAGTATTGGGGCGAGCAACAACTGTTGAATATGGTACACCTGATGACTGAGGGGAGGCTACATTAACTAAACGTTTTGCCTCATGATATGTGACATTCTTTTGGATTTTGATTTTGACAATTTCATATTCACGTTTCCAGACATGGCATGACTTTGACGAAGACATATGATCTCCAAGACAATTGACACATTTTGGAGAAGACAAACAGTCAGAACCTTCATGATCATCTTTACCACATCTATAGCATGTTGCACGATTTCTGCAGGATTGGGCACCGTGACCAAACTTTTGACACTTGTAACAACGAAGTGGGTTTGGAATATACTGTTCCACTTCGATGTTACAATATCCAGCTTTTATGTACTTTGGGTGTTGGGGTTGAGAAAAAGAAATTAAGTAGGTGTTGGTATTCAAAGTTTCTCCATTTTTCTTAAACGTGAATCTTTTAACATGAGTGACTCCTTGGTGTTGCAGTTCAGTAACTATTTCCTTTTCACTCATGTGGGCAAGCCAGCGGTCCCTGTCCCTCAAGATGCCTTTGCTACTGTTCAGAGACTTGTGAGGAGAAACTGAAACTTCAGTATTTGCAAGCTGTTTTGTGGCTATGAGGGCAGCTGATTGTTTTGCTGTTTTACACTCTATGAGGAGAAACCCTGATCTAATTTTTCTGACAGCTTGGACATCACCCACAAGTCCATAAATTGCTTTTGATGTGGCAAACGGATTTAGCTTGAGTGGTTCACCATCAGTCGAAGATACAACCAAGAATCTA
This sequence comes from Haliotis asinina, assembly GCF_037392515.1. NCBI lineage: Eukaryota > Metazoa > Mollusca > Gastropoda > Lepetellida > Haliotidae > Haliotis > Haliotis asinina. The sequence goes on from NC_090281.1 coordinate 715,435, forward strand.
CTCCATGTATCTGGATATCTGTTTGTGATATTTTCCTCATCAGAGGACAAACACTCATCTAGTGCTCGTTTATGTTTTTTTGGTTGAGCCATGGTTAATAATAGAAAGTTCACCATCCCAGCTCCCCACCCTCCACCGAGTATCACATGGACAATGCTATACACCAGTGGGTCTCCGACTGGTAGCACCAAGGATACTGAAATGGTATACTCCAGCAGAAGATTAATAGAAAATTAATCGATCTACCAGATTGGCCCATGAGCCACCGCCTTCTGGGCATAAGACTCTAGGCAAAGTTAATAACATCACTTTTCAAATTTACAAGTGTTATATGAGTGAAAAGCCAAGACCTAAATTGAAACAATATAAAATCAAATTTGTACAATTACATAATCCACGCACAGGGCTTGGCATGACCAGCCGATTGGTCGAACCGGGCCCATTCGACCACCCGTCTAGGCGAAGTCAGGGCCAAAGTGGTGTATTGAGCAACAGGAACACGATTGCAGGCCCCTATTGCCCTCAACCACCAGGATCCCCTCCTCCGCCGACACGGGCCGCAACCCACGGCAAACGGGTTGGTGGACCAAATATCCCCCCGGGTCCACTACGGGGGTGTCGGCGAGCTCTTGGCATTACCCAGCACCCACCACGAGGAGGTGGCTCGCCACGGGTGCCCAAAGATTCTAAGAGCAACCAAGTCTTTAGCTAATGTTCCTGTAGAAGTGAATCCTCACAGGACATTAAATCACAGCAAGGGCATCGTTTGTGATAATACATTCTCAAGGTGTTACTCATGTCAAACGCTTCACATGAACTTCACACTGCTCATGATCAGGCTCATGATACTGCTTCTGGAGCCGATGGTATACATTATTAACTCCTGAAACACTTGCCAGACTCATGTTTGGAGACACTGTTATATATTTTGATAACATTTGGACAAGTGGAAAATTCCCTTCGTCGTTGCATGATGCTATTATTGTTCTCATCCCTAAACCTGGACGTGATCATACTAATCCGTCTAATTATAGGCCCATTTCATTAACTAGCTGTGTTTGTAAGACCATGGAACGCATGATAAATAATGGACTTGTTTGGTACTTGGAAACCAATAACCTAATAACAGATATACAGTGAGGTTTCCGTAAAAACAGTAGTACTATAGATCATTTAGTGCGTTTAGAATCTTTTGTTAAAAAGTGCATAATTAATGCACAACACGCAGTGTCAGTCATTTTCTATTCAGAAACATGGAATTTGGAGAGATTTACTTTGGATTGCATGGTCGTTTACCTCAATTTATATCCAACTTTTTAAATGACAGACCATTTCAGGTCCGAGTGGGTTCAACCCTGTCTGATCCTTACAATCAGGATCAGGGTGTTCCACAAGGCAGTATTTTGTCTGTCACACTGTTTAGCATTAAGATTAACAGTTTATCGAAGGTTTCAGGGTGTGAATCAGTCACCCGTAGCTAACTGACTAAGGGGGTGGGGGGGGGGGGGGGATTAGCAAGGGATTAAGAACAGCCTGTTCTAAAATTTATTTTACCACAGCATATAACATTCACACATGATACTTGATCCCTTTAAAATATATATACATGATACTCGCATTTTCGTCACCATTTCTCTAATACACAAACAAAACTGAACAATGCATACACTATTCACACATGATACATGACACCTTTAAAGTATAATGCAAGAGAAAAAAACATCATTCAACACAGTTCACTGTCAGCTGCAGACAGTAATAGCTGCTGGGGCTAAGAGCCAGTTAATACCTTGTCACAACATGCCCCCACTAAATTGTCAGGTGTTCGTTGAGAAGGTACACCAATGCGAAAAAAAAGACAACCCACAAAAGGGCACATGACACGGAACAGGTCTTTTGTCAGCTGCTGGTGAATAGCATGTCCTTGGACTCTTACGTGTGAATATTGATGGGTACATTCCTCGAACAAGGTAATAACCTAATGGTTAACGTTAGCTTGTTTTAAGTTTGCTATCTATGTTTTGTTTTCATTTTTCTTGTAATAACATTATAAAAAGTCATTGCATAACAACTTACTTTTCACCGGGAAGTTCTTCTAGGCGAGACAGACAACAAGTTACAGTTGGAGCAATTGTGTGTGAAATATGATTCACTTATATTTTAAGTACCCTAGAACAAATTATATAAATTCACTCAAACAGATTTGTTGTGTCTTGTATTATGTTGCTGTACAAAATATAATTCTGCCAGTTACTGTATATCAGTATGTACCACATTGAGAAATATCACAAATGGAAACTGAAACCCAATGGCGCCTTACTCAATAATTCCTAAGCTTAAGATTTTGCCTAGGTTTCCCAATCAAAACCTAAAAGAGACTGAGTACGTAGAATCTTAAGTTTCCATACTCTTTCAGTTAGGTTTCCGTTGTCCTGAAGTTAATATTATTTTATGTGACAATATCCTCTATTTGATTTCTTGTGCACAGAAACACTGAGATCACCTTGTTGAACACAGCACATATTCAGTTTAATGTTGGTCTCTGGTCTATGCATATGCAGTCACATTTATTTTCTACAATCGTTTCATTCAAGATCTCACTAATGGAAACCATCGATGATGTTTTCCACTTGTTTTATGCAGTGAAAACTAACAATGATACTTTCATGTCAGTTTGCATTTCTGGAAACTAACCTTGTTGGTTTCCAACATTTTTCCAGTAATCTTGATACTTTCAGCCACAGGAAACTGCTACAACAAATAGTTTCCATGAACTTATATGATTTGACATAAATTTTACTTAACTGACATTTTTCATGTAGGTTTCCGGAAATCTCGAAATCTTATTACTTTTGCTTTGTTATTGTCTTTCGAAACTGTTTTACAAATGTAACAGTACGTAAATATAGTCCCCAATGGAACAGCACCAAGCTAAACTTGTCGGTTCAGATACGCCTTTTTTTCTCTCTGTTTCCGGGTACAGAAACCTAGCGGAAACCTACATTACCTAGTATCCACTAGGTTTCCGCAACAGCGGAAACCAAGTTCTTCTTACTATGAATGTTTCAACGAACTGAAACCAAGTGGAAACTCCTAAAGACAGTTTCAGTCGCAGGAACATGATGGAAACTAAGACTTGTTAGTTTCAGTTTTGTAAACTATACGGAAACTCTCATTGCGTGTTTCCATGTACTGAAACCCAGCGGAAACCTACATTACCCAGTATCCATTGGGTTTCCAGAAAAACGGAAACTAAGTTATTTTTGTTGTGTAAATGGTTTCTAGAAAATGGATTTAAATTTTCTCAGTCAAAAACTAATTGTCTAAACTTTTGTAGAAAATATAAGTGACATAAGGACCCAGAAGTCTTTTTAAATGGCACTCCCATCAAAGTGGTCAAGACGGCCAAGTTCTTGGGTATAATTTTCAATTCCCATTTAACTTTTCTTCGACACATAAATATCTGAAAAGTAAGTGCTTCAAGGCTCTTGATTTAGTAAAAGTTGTTTCCATTTCAAAATGGTGAGGTGATCAAGCTACCCTCCTTCACCTATATAGATCAAAGATCAAAGCTTGATTATGGGTCCATCATCTATGGGAAACCTGTAAAAGCAGCTTAAGACTATTGGATTCTGTCCACCACGAAGCTCTTAGACTTTGTCTCGGATCCTTTAGAACTTCTCCCGTGGACAGTCTTTTTGTAGAGGCAGATGAATCAGCTCTTTCACAACGCTGTATAAAATTATCCGTACAATATATTACAAAACTTTTTTCTATCAAATCTAACCCTGCTAACCCTCTAACTGTGTCTTTAATCCCCTCTATAAGGATTTATGTACTAGGAAATCTTCTCTTGTTCCACCTCTTGAGCATAGAATTAAACCATTCCTTTCTGGTGCTGACATTGAGCAGGAGACTAGAGACTGTATCTCCTTCGCGTTTGCTTTCTTCTCCTCCTTGGTAACTAGTGCGTCAACAAGTTGATTTAACTCTTACATAGTTTAAGAAGTCACAAACTAATCAATTACAATGTAAACAAGAACATAATCAATTAAAACATAAATATAACAATTACAAACAAATATTTACCAATGGGTCTAGGGACGGTGGCGCAGTAGCTTGTGCCACTGTCGTTGGTTCCAGAACAAAATCGTCTAGATTACCGAATTGCAGCTCTATTTTCACAGGTGAAGCAAACGCCATATTAACGGATCTTAAATATGTTCAAAGACACCCCAAACATAAACAGTATATAATCTATTCACACTCTCTCCCTTGCCTTCAGGCTATTAAACATATTTCTTGCAAACATCCACATTTAATTGAAATTATTGAATTGCATAATGATCTTGCTACTGGCCAATACGACATCGTCTTTTGTTGGTTACCCAGCCACATTGGCATTTCTGGTAACACAATGGCCGATCTTGCTGCCAAGGCAGTACTCAACAAATCTGTGACACCACTTCTTATTCCATACACTGATTATAAAGCTACCATTACATCTTACATCTGTGATCCGATGCAGAAGAAGTGGGACACCCAAGTGGGCATTAATAAATTACATGCAATAAACCCTTATATTGGTTATACCTACTTGGGTTGTCAGTGCAGATTTGAAGAGGTCATCATGCGGCGATGTCGTATTGGTCATACAAGGTATACACATGCATACCTGTTGAAAGGTGAAGATCCTCCATTTTGCATCCCTTGTGATGAGAGAGCTACGGTCAAGCATATCCTGCTTGACTGTGTTGAATTCTCCATCATAACGGATAAATATTTCAAGGTAAAAACACTTTCAGATCTTTTTAACAGTCAACACTCATTTGATTATTGGATTTTTAAAGGAATTTAATTTCCTTGTTGAATTATAATTGATATGTTCTGTAGATAGTTGTATTTTATTGGTTGGTAGTATAGATTAGGAACATTGATCATTAGTGGCTGTACCCTCAAAGGGGGTTGAAGTATTGTAAAATTATTGTCCTCCTGAGAGGGTACGTAAGTCCCAAAATTTTTAAAGTAAATTTATGCTTTCCAGGATTTTGAAGCATAGTATTTGTGTTATTTAAAATTTTGGCTAAAATCGCCAGTGGCTGTGGGGATAGTGTAAATCCAACTCGGGTCCATGCAGGTAGCAAAGGTACTGTAAGTCCCCATGGTCCCTACCTTCTACCTTCTGTTGTTGGCGATCTGTAGCCTGTTTTTATACTGTAGTGTCCACATAACGATATCAGTTTTAACTGTCAACACTAGTTTTAATGCTAATTGTGATATTCTAGTTGTTTTACTGTCCTTCATTGGCAGGTGTTATAATGTACACAATAGTCCTTTTCATTGCTGAATGTTCTCGTCACGATATGGTTGAAATATTGCTAATGTGACGTTAAATATTAACTAACTCACTCACTCCCTCGGGTGGTCATGGTACCTAAATACTTTGAGACATTTAATACTATGCTTTTCTGTGGGTATCAGATATGATACTCCTTTACATATCTCAACATGAAGTTTATGAAGGGAAGACACCTAAGCAAAAAACATCTTTGAGATGGCCCTTGTGCCAGTAGGTACAGCATGACGTTGTCATACCTGGCTGAGCGGCCTAATGGCCATCTATAGTCTGACCTATTGTTTTCAGCAGCTAGTCGCAGTTTTTCTAAGTCTTGTCCGATTTTACGAGTAAACATGCTTTTCTGGATGACCTCTTACACATATCACTGAATGCCTAGCACGGCCGAAGTGAGTTATTTTCACATAACCTATTTGCAGTTTTGTAAATTGTAGAGATACAGAGTAACAGTCGAAAACATTTTTTTTCTATTTCCAACAGTACTTTAGTCCCTTCATACCTAATATTCACTCTAGACTCTTGATTCAGTATCACCTCACTTGGTAGACTCTTTATGTATGCTACATCATTGTAAATTCTTACAGTTACAGGTGTGTCGGGTTTTGAAACTCGTGAGTTGTGCTGATAGTTGGACATCATCACCATTCAGTGCCGCACAAAAGGAAGTGAACACACTACAAGAGAGTTTAATTTTGTATGCAATGTGTAATTTTGTTCACTTCTTTTGTTGGACAGTACTGATGACAGTGTGGGTGTAGATGGAGAGTGTATGCTACAGATACTGTCAGCCCTATGGTCAAGGCTGGATCCACCAGACTTGTGTTTCCCATGACTGCCCTGAGTTACTGTTCATGTGGATACCGGCGTCACAGACGTTGTACAGACACTGATGGTGGTGGACGTTGGCTGTTCAACTGCTCTATGTCGAGTGGTATGTTCTCTGTCTCTTGTGATGTGGATGGTAGTGGTGACTCCTCAGTGACTGAGGACGTGGAAGCGGCGGACCCAGCTGTAGCAACAATCTTCGCTTTGAGGGACACAGTGTTCCTCCTCTGCAATTTTACGATGTGTGGGCAGAGGAAGCTGAACCTGTCATAAATCCATCTGTCCCTTTCAGACATCTGTATATCAGCTTGTCCAGATTTAGGCCGTCTCAGTTTCCCCAATCGAGTCCGGACACTGTGGAACCATTGCTTCAGTTCATGTTTTTCTCTGGTCTGACCGTACCTCCACTGTGATATTAATGACAGAAGTGATATTGCAAAGTCTGATGGCATTGCTGACTGAATTCTAAAAAATAGCTACATTAAATGTTAGTGAAAAGTTCAAGTGTTAGATATAATTGGTTATTTCCAAACCTACCTCACCATACAGGTTTAGTGTGTCATGATGTAAATGTAGGTGATGCTGTGATGGTGGATCAATACATGCTGGACGATGACATGATTCAACTTAACCTGAATGACCAGAATTAGCCTGTGCATTGACAGAATGAATCAAGCCAAGGAAAATATGTCAGCAGGTTTGACTTAAAGAAGGGGTATTGGCAAATTCCAGTGACATTTCCTGCAGTTTACAGCTTTAGTAATGGACTCCACTTCATCAATAATAAGTTATGCAAGCAAGAGCGCTCCAGCCACCTTCCAGCGTAGGAACTGTCGCCCATATTGAAAATACCATCATCCATTCCATGGAACTGAGCGAACATCTGTAGAGAAAGACTCACCCAGGACAAGCTAACAGTGAATTAAATAATTCAATTCAATATTCTTTTCAAACAAACCACCATTGGCGGGACAGGAACAATACATATAAACATAAATGATGAAATATTATGATCATTTGGTAAGATTGACTATATTAGATTGTTTATCTTTTTATAGTATATATTTTTATATTCTTGTAAATCTTAACATATTCTTAATAACTGAATTATCGTTTGAAGCAAACAAAAGTTTAAATTTTCCGAAATTTGGCTTGCTGTTGTAATACATAAGTAATGGAAGTCGTCCACTATTGCGGGTGAATTACAGAGATTACAACTTCTATTTATTCTTGGTAGATTTTTCCAGTCTCTACTTGTAAATGACGAGTTTACGTCCCACATCACATAATGGATCAAGAGACGCAGGGTGGTAATAGTATGTATTTTTCAAACGATGGCAGATCTTTGAACAGATTATAATAATTACCTTTTGAACTTTTATTAATATCTTCCCTCCATTTTTTCTATAAAATGATCTTAAGAATTGATTCTACCATAGAGACGAGCCACTGTTTACAAACACAACTACATTCTAATGTGAGATATCCATACATTATTACTGCTGAGATTAAAGATGTTGTCTGCCTCGAATCTGAATCTAATCTCACTCAAAGACATTCCTTTTCCAAAAATATTTTTGCTGCTAGATTTCCTTGTTCCTACTCGTTGTACATACTGTGTATGTACTAATCATAGCGCTTAAAGCAGGCACTTAGAATTGTCTGGAGTATTTTAGGGCTTTACAAATTAATTTATTATTATTACTATTAGAAGAGTAGACGAAGACGTGATGATAACGGGAGGGATTTTTAAATCACACCAATATATGATCATCCTTTCAGCTGGGAAAGGACCAAGTTCACCTTAAACCATAAAGTTAGAAGATAATAATGGTAAACCAGTGGAACACGTAAGAATATGCTATAATTACTGCTGATATATTATACTGCCACTGAAATTGAAACACCACACTATTTTGTTCTACCACGGTGATACATTAGTAGTGATTTGTATTGAGTTATGAACTTAGGTGACTCAAAAATACAATCCAAAACTACACTACCTAGCTGAGTTGTTTGATGTCTCTAAGAGACTGGTTAACTTTCTCGTTTCATCTTCACAAATAATAATAAATACACATGTAACTTAATTAAACACTCAGTGTTTTAGAACATACTAGAACGTTCATACTTCTAGAATGCCTGATCTATCCTATGGAAGAATGAATCATTAACCACATAAAACTTCTCGGTACAGTGGTCGGTATCAGGTCAGACTCACAGGAGACACATTATGGCTGACTCTCAAACGTCGGGAACAGAACGGGAAATGTTCCTCGGCAAACATTGAAACTCTCAGACGACCATAGTTAACATAGAGCAGCAACCTTGCCTTTGTCTGCCCAATAGAGCCGTCTCTCGACTGGTCTGCTTCACCTCAGAACACAAGCCTTGCGATGCTAGCCACGTGTCCATGCATGCTTATGATCTGAAAGATGCTATTGAACAATGGCATCATTGGCATATCATCATCATCGTCATCAAACGCTACATCACTATAATATATTAGAAATATATTAGAAGTGCTTGATAAAGTCCCATGTGTATATGCTACAGTCAATATATGCAATCAGTCATTTCATGAAGTGCCTGTGAGCACTAAGTAATACGTGTAATGACTGAAAAGTCCAGTCATTACACGAAATGACAAAAAAATCATGGTCAAGCATTACGTGAAATGGCTGAAAAGTCAAGACCACAAAGGTTCAGTGAAAAACAATTATTGGCGTTATCATAAAAATGGTTTGGAAGTTGCACATCAAGATAAAGTTGAGTTTTTTTATGTAACTATGTAAGCATACTGAGTATACTATGCCAACTCAAGCACCACAAAGTCCTGTATTCAGATCAAAAGCAAAATCATGCATCAAAAAGAGTACTGAAGTAGACTTGTTCATCACAAAAATTACATCACATATCACATGTTATTCAGCTGAACTGTCAAATCACTTGTCAGAATCTGATTAGTTCATCTCACAAATCAAAGTCTGCTGTGACAACGGCTGGAGCATTTGAGTTTGTTTTGGAAACACTTGCATGTATGAGTACCATATCTCTTGGAACCTGCACGAGGGCACCGGACAAATATCACTGTCCACAACAGCTGGGTTCTATATGTACAGCTTGGCGTAGTGTTACAGTCTTTGTACGTCTATATCGGAGTCCGTACGTAAATGTGGGGACACAAATCAAACTGACTGTGTGAACACTTCCCTTTCAGAATCCCCGCTTTAACACAAACAGTGTACATGTCATTTACATCACGGTCCATGATTATTCCCAGAATATTACGTGGACTACCACGTCAACTATCCACCAGAGGGGTAGGTACAGCCAAGTGGTCTCCCAACTGGCCACTGGCTAGTTCAACTCGACTCCTCTTGACCATTCGCTGAGCTTGTGCCATCTGGATAGAGCTGGCACCTTCTCTCGCACTTATGAAGTTTTGTGAACATGTATTGAGTATATCCGAGGTGACAGCAACTGCAGCAGGACGTATTGGTGGTGGCATATCATTGTCACTATCACTGCTCCCCTGTTCACCTGCTGGAGGTGTAAGTTCACGTCCATTGTGCCCCTGGAGGATAGATGGAGCGCCAACAAGAAGAAAAATATCCAGTAGATGATGGGCAACTTCAGCATCAAGCTCTCAGGTTACTGCTGCTAGAATAACAAAGAATAACTTGGGCCATAGAGTGCATATCAATAAGATCAATTTGTGCATGCGAGGCAAAATCTTCAGTCAGGCATTATATGTAAAAGAAATCTATAATGTTTATTCTATCAAAACTCAAGAAAATACTGGATTCTTATTGGCTGTTCAGAAAAATCAGACGGCATCAATTCTGGACTGACGCCATCTGATTCAAGGCCGTTTCACCGCGTATGAACAAGTCTGGCTCGGGAATTTACCACATATATCTATGTAGTTCGAATTTTTTGGATTGCACATGCGTCTGATTTCACGGTTCTTCACTACGCATGTATACACAAGATTGGCGCACTACTTCAGCTTGACCACCAACATGACTGACACAACAGACGTGATGGAACTGCTGATAAAAAACATTTATTCAAACTCAAAAAATACAATTTTACGATATTTTCTCCACAGTTCTATGGGAATTTCATATTACCATCTATTATAAAAAAAACCCATTCAATTACAATACACAGCCCCTAACATAAACAATATCTTACACATAAATCAGAATGCCTTGCCAAAATACACCCCTGTGTATACAAAATTGTGCAGTAAAACGTTAGTAAACATATACCCACCTGGAATATGGTATATTTGTTTCCATCTAGAATGGGAAATTCGCAAGATAACTGCTCTGGCGAAACACCAGATTTATGCTACTCATACTCCATCATGTCACAATAATATCTATATGTAAAATGAACCACCGGAGTTCTGCTTTGCCATCATCCCCGCAAGGCAGTCAGTGTTATGTTCGTACACTTTGAGAAAAGCTTGGCCAAGATTCATCCATCATGAAAACAGAGTTTCCAGGAATCCAAAGTTAGTCGCATATGCACACATTTTGACAACACGGCACTGTCACTCTTTTGCCGCATGCCGGGGTGGAGGCAAGTACATGAAAGCGCAATCGACACTCGAAGGGCGTAAAAATCAACGGTTTTTGATGAGATACAGGTCGTAGGTCTATCACAAAAGGATCTATTCTTCGATTCTGGAGGGTTCTGATTCGACATCCAGTCAAGTATCTTCCACTTTCACGTCAAATTTATAACTTTCGCAAAATGTAAACACTGTCTCGTCCGCCATTTCAAACTGTTGCGTAACTCTACTTCCATTAAAATACATAGGTCAGACGATTCCATTATTGTGTAATCCAGGGGGTAGAGTATCACGGCAAACAAACCAATAGGCTGGTTTCAGTCGTTGTAATGATAAAAACAAGCTCTTAGTTATTACATTATTGCATTGAATAAACAGTTGTTTGTTTTCTCTAGACAGAACAGATTTTATGTTGAAATGTTTAAAAAATACCAAAGACACCAACCACTCCCTTCACAAACGAGATTAAATCGCCTCTTATCCCTTGTCGGATCACGCTGTGTCTTTCGCGGAGCGACGAAGTTCGACTTTCAATGGGTCATGGTAGAATGGAGATAAACCTACTGTGTTTGAAAATCACTTTTCAGTCATTACACGTATTGTCTAATGCCCACAGGGACTTTACAAAATGACTGATTCATTCAGTCATTGCGTGAAATGACTGATTACACATATTGACTGCACATATATATAGCAAACACAGAACATGAGATAATAGCCCCGAATAACAAAAGCGAACCAACACCATGGAGCAGATAGCACGTTTCATGACACAGCCAACATCACAGCAATACATGCAGCACAACAATATATACAGCACAACATTACACACAGCAAAGTACAAATGAGATAACAACCTCTCAAACAAAGACCCGTGAAGGTCCCGGGGTAGAATAGGCCTTCAGCAACCCATGCTTGCCATAAAAGGCGACTCAGCTTGTCGTAAGAGGCGACTAACGGGATCGGGCGGTCAGGCTCGCTGACTTGGTTCCGCAGATCGATGCTCATGTTGTTGATCACTGTATTGTCTGGTCCAGACTCGATTATTTACAGGCCGAGGCCATATAGCTGTAATATTGCTGAGTGCAGCGTAAAACTAAACTCACTCACTCACTCTCAAACAAAACATTAGAAACTGAAATCACTGGGCCAGCAGCATCGGATTACATGAATCAAAAGGGAGAATATTTAGTTCAGTGACCAGTCTCACAATACTTGAAATATATTACAGTTTATATGGCCCAAGTCTCAGAACATACACAATAAAACACGGAATATGCAACTGGGTACACAATGTGACAGCAACACGACCTGGAACATCCTATACATCTGCATAATGTTGATTCGACGTTACATTAAACAATTATCCTCCCCCCATCCCTTACCCTCCCCCTCTCTTCTGCACTATCACTGGACTCTGAATGAAAATAGCCGCCAAGCTATAACTCGCCTGTAGATAGCGGCTCTCCAAAGAAAAGCACACTCCCTATGACGTCTTCTCTCCACTGGATGACTGCTCGTTCTCATATTATGATTCACTTCTAGATTATCGCGATCCGCAGCGGCCTCCTGACTCTCCAGTATACTACTGCTCGCCCCACAAACTGCAGCTATACTTTAGTCTATCAGTCGGGTCTAGATTACCGCTCATCCCAAATGTAGCGCTCGCACCTTGGCGACAGTGTAAACAGCAGCCTACAGTGGTTGTTCGTGTCTAATCTGCCACTGCCCGAGTCAGTCATGACAGTGCAAACAGCGTGTGTTGATCTCCAGAATCCATGCCAGCAGCCTTCTCATTTCTTCTCAAGTTTTCTCGATTTTCTTCCGGGAAATTATAACAGACACATCTATCCAGAGTGATCGCGGAAGTTAGGGTATTTAATCGAAAAGAACCAATATTGTTCTACTGTTCCTTGTCCTACAGTGTCCCGGTGACAGGCCATGTTGAGTGAGTGCCGGGCATCTAATCTGTGCTTGTAGCAGTCTTCCAGAAACACTCACAATCAATGGTTTGTGTGCGGCTCACCACATGCTCATCCTAACACACAACTAGCTGGTCTATTTCGATGTCACGTCACATGTAGGGACCGCCTGTAATCTCGACATCAAATTGTAAAAGTGTGAAGGATGAAAATTAAAGATCTGATTTAACCTTTTTCATGCAAGTGTTCCGATATGGGAATGTGTCATAAAATCTCTGTAACGTCTTTCATGAGTAAAGATAAATTAATGTTTTTGGAACATGTTGAATTGAAGATAATTACCATTGTTCTAACATTTCAAAATCATACTTTGAATGTTTTTCAAAGTATAGATAAGGGTTAAAAATGCCCCAAACAGTGTTTTCAAGCGAAAAGGATCTATAATAAATTTGACAAATACATCTGTTATTAAACGTTTTTACACGTCCTTACGTACAAATTATGCAGGCATAAAACGGTAGGAGACAATTCATCATGGAGGCATGAATTAAGTTCAAAACTGTAAATTGAGATCAGATTGGCAGGATTCTCGTTAAAATTGATATATTCACATAAACTGCATTAATGGATAAGAGAAACAATGAATGACTTGTTAAATTCTTTATTTCAAATAATACATCATTCCTTTTTGATGAAGCTAATGAATGTTTTCATGTTATTAAATCTCCTGTTCCTTTTGACAGCAACGTGATTTGCCAGAATGGGGAAGGGCATGCTTACTATGATGACCTCGCCTTTGAAATGTCTCGTTTGCATCCCATGTACACTTTCGTCACATTTTCCATTGTTTTCGGTGCCTTTGCTTTGACTGCTCCTGGTCTCTTGGCACAGATCAGCAGAATACCCTGGTTCTCCAAAGGGTGTGGGCAGTCTACACATTCTCTGGACAGTCGGTGGTGTATTCAACTTGGCAGCGTTTCCTAGGACAAGTCCCTTTCGCTCAGGGCAACGTGATCCAAACACCCTGAGCTGATTACGAGTCTTTTCAACCTGAGTGCCAGGACCATCTGAACCCTCATTTCTGCATACTACTTTTAATCAGTAAAACACAATATTAATCATACATTTCAATAGAACCTAACTTCTATCCTTACATGTTGCTCGGCGATGCTTTTTACAGGAGATATATGAAAAAGTCATTCGGAATAGCTAGTTATATACTTGTTTGAAGAGATGTGTATTTAAGAAAGTCTTAAAATGAAGCTTGCCAGAGATAGTCCTTATAATAAAATGCGGATCGTTCCACAGTAGGGGAGCTGAGACAGAGAAGGCTTTATGAACCATTAATGATTTCGTGATTACGACTGACAGGCGAAGATGGTCGACAGAACAGTGTGTACAGTTTGGTTGCTATATGACACGGCTTCTGAGATGACGATTTGTCTTAGACACCGTTTTGGACTGCAATAAGTATCTTGTAGTGAATCCTGGATAGGTCGTACATGCTCAGTACGCGCCAGTTACAATAACCCTGTCGTAAGATGAGATGCGAGTCTGCAAAAGAAGTTTTGTCGTTTCATGGTCATTAACATGGCAGATTTCACTGATGTTGTGAATGTGGAAGACGTAAGTTTTTCTTAAGTACTTGGCTTTTTCAAGGAACATGCTTTATTGAAATATGATTCCAAGACTCCTTGCAGATGGAGTGGTTCCCACACTGCTGTAACCAATGTCAATCTACAGACCTGCAGGCATTGACAAAAGCTGCTGTTTAGAAACAAGTACATGTAGTAGAAATCCTGTTTAACAATCATTTAATTTGAGGAAATTCACATTCATCCAGGATCTAACCTCGCTCACGCAGGCTTCAATTTGACTGATTCCAGTAGCTTGGTCAGATGGCTTTATAGATATGGAGATCTATGTTAGCCACAGTGAAACAACAGACCGTGTTTCCTGATTATATCACCTTTTGGTAGGATACTAGTATATGTGCTGAAAAGCACTGAAAAGCAAATGCCCAAGAACTGAACACCGCGAAACACCAACGTTAGCTGTTAACAACCTGAGTTCAGGCGGACAGACAGGATTTGATCAGTGAAAGAGCCGTTTCATGAGCGTCAACGTCTCCTGTGGGCCCAACGTCACCTCTGATGGACCCAGAGAGAGTCGTCTTTAGCGTTGAATCCAGGTTTACCATCAGATTCGCGGACGGCACGCATAGAGTGTGGAGACGACGTCGTGAACGGTATTCCCAGTGTTGTGTGCAGGAAGTCGACAGATTCTTAGATGGTGTGGGGCACTTTCTGTGGGAATAACCATTCTCGACTTCTGGTCATCCGTGGAAACCTCACAGCTGCTGCTTACCGTGACCAGGTGCTTACTCCTGAACTCGTTCCTTTCATAGAGGCTCATGGCCCAGGTCTACAGTTCCAGCGTGATAATGCTCGGCCGCATACCGCGATGTTGACACGAAATTCCTTCAAAATGCTGGAATCAACGTCATGGACTGGCCATCGAGGTTCCCTGACCTTAATCCAATAGAGCACGTTTGGGATGCTCTTGGGAGAAGGCTTCATGGTCTTAAGAACCAACCTCAGAATTTGCAGGAACTAGCCGCTGCCTTGCAAGAGCAATGGCGCAGAATCCCCAACCACGTGTTCACAAGCATCAGGCAGTGCGCTTGGCGGCCATACACAATATTGAACTGAGAAATTTCGAATTTTTTTCTTCTTGTGACTTGACATTCTGTTTACCAACGTTTGGGAACGGTGGTGTAGCCTAATGGAACTGAATGTGGCACTGTCAGTGTATCGAGTACATCACACAGATCTCAGCAATGAAATAATAACACTTTAACCATCTTACCATCTCTTGGTCTTTTATAGTGCCCTGAAGGAAGAATGTGAAGTTTCTTTTTTTGTCTTGGTATATATCTAACGGATAGGTTAAGCAAAGTTCACACAAATATGTACCACTGAAACATTACTCACTAAAAGCGTTAGTCTGTAAAGTATGTCTAATGTCAAGTTCTTGACATATATTCCATATCTTGACGTAAAAAATATGCAAATATGCAAATTACAATTGCTTAAAATTGATGCAGTTTCTTTCTATCCATGTTACAAACTTTCGTTTGGTTACCTTTAAAGCTGTATTGACCATACAGCTATCACCAGCACTGCAATGAGTCAGAGAGTGACTCTAATAGAACGGACCATTCAACGTCATTAGAAAACTACCTAATGTCTAAAGTCTTGGTTTCTTTTCTGTCTTGCTTAGGTTTGGTGGGCTTGATAGAGCACGGTGATTGATGAACTGTTTGATTGACAGTAACCACTAACGTCAACGACATCCAGAATATCATCGGTATCTTTGGCTATGACTAGGTCTCGTGTATCACCTGATCGCTTAGTTGGACCAGACATGTGCTGTACTGTGCAGAATTTATTAAAACGTTTCGCAGAGTAACCGCATAGTGTCGTGAACGAGTCCATAAAATATCTACCTGACGACTGCAAATCAAGCGAGCATTGTCGACATTCAAATCGGCATGTCAAAAAATGTAATGTGAAGGAGAAACCTACTTATTTCAGTCTGTTCCATGTGGCCTTCATCTTCCTCCACAACTAAACAAACCCGTGCTAAGCAGACGTGCTTTTACGTATTTATTCCGCCGATATTTCCTCCCATGATATAATTATCCTGTCCTTTAACGCCCTAACGGTCAATTTTTCTTTTACTCCTCCGTAAACTTTCTCCGTTGGGGAGTCCCCTATGACACTGCATTTTTGGACATGCTGTTCTGACCTTGACAATATTCGTATGATTAGGGTTACTCTGTGATTTTAGTTTGCCAATTTGGTTTCTCGACCGCTGAGAAAATACTTGTCAAAAACCGGTTCACTTTTTAGGGGACATCGTATATACACCCGTTATTACAACAGAAAGTAGAGGAAGGGCGGGGTAGTAAAGCCGTTTTTTACTGTCAGCAACATGGAAGCTAAAATATAACAAGTACAATTCCTGTTTGTAGTGCAATTTGTTCATTAACTATTCAGACAATTAGAGTAGTAACTTCTACCAAGTATGTTATGTACTTTTCATGTAGCAGTTAATTTAAAAACGATTGTAACATAAATCATGCTTAGTGGTTTTAACCAAGCCAAGCATTAATTCTGGTGTGCACCATTGTCTAAAAATATTGAAACTAATTTCTTTTCTCATATTTTAACTGAACGGTTATCAAGGAACTAACAACAGACTTTAATTAAACATGTAAAAGCTTACTACTCAACACACAAGCTTAAAAATCCAATTTTCAGACAAGACCTTTAGTATTGTTCTACATCTTTTGAGTATTTTACCATCACCGCATCATGATTGAACCTTTTAAGAACTAACTTCAAACACTGAAACGCTTAACTGTGTAACATTAAAGGATAGCGCTTAGAACAATCAAATTTTCAGACAAGATGTTTACTGTTGTATGGCAGTAACCTTTCCGAATATATTATCACTGTATCATTTTTGAACATTTATCCTGAGTTCTCTTAAGAACTAATGTTAAACTAACGCCATATTTTAACATCAACATACATGTAGTTATAATTGTCAACAAAACATTACTGTCAGTTTAGCATTCTCACTAATCAGTGTGGTAATCTGATTTCTGCAGGAGGTAAGGTGAGCCACCAGGAGCATGGATCAACGTGCCCCACTTTGTCTGGTTCAAAGCACCCCAATATAGCCACATTGATATTTTGCTCACACTTTAATAATGCTTGTGTTTAGATGTTTCAAACCTTTCATGAATATGCCTGGATAAATGTACTTTACACAACTACTAATGGGATGGGATGTAGTGGTATTTCACTTTCTTAATAAAGTACAAATTCTAGTACTTACTAAACAGGTGAAATCCCAAATATGACATAATTATGACCACATTCTAAATGGCATTGTGTAATCATACTAATCGGATCCTTAGAATCTGTATGCTATATATACGGTATCACCACAGAACGTAACCTGACTGTTAACTATACAGACGCTCCTCCATATCACATTCTGACTTACTCTCCTCTATGTCATATCCTGCCCTGCCCTACCCTCCTCTATATCATGTCCTGACCTACCCTCCTCCATATCACATTCTGACATACCCTCCTCTATTTCACATTCTGACTTACTTTCCTTTATGTCATATCCTGCCCTACCCTCCTCTCTATCATATTCTGCCCTACCCGTCTCTCTATCCTGACTTACCCTCCTCAATATCAGATTCTGACTTACCCGCCTTCATATCATATCCTGCCCTACCCTCCTCTATATAATATCTTGTCCTACCCTCCTCTATATCACATCCTGCCCTGCCCTCCTCTACATCATATCCTGTCCTACCCTCCTCTATATCACATTCTTACTTACCCTCCTCTATATCACATCCTGACCTACCCTCCTCTATATCATATCCTGTCCTACCCTCCTCTATATCACATTCTTACTTACCCTCCTCTATATCACATCCTGACCTACCCTCCTCTATATCACATTCTGTGTTCCCTCCGAAATCATCTGCCTTACTCTCCTCTCTATCATCCACTGACCTTCCCTACATAATATCACATCGTGCCTTGCTCTCCTCTCTACCATCATCTGCCTTACTATTCATTTGACGTACTCTCCTCATCTTCACTACTCTACTCTCTAGCCATCACATACCTTACTCTCCTCCCTACCATCATCTTCCCTACTCTCATCTCTAGCCATCACATACCTTACTCTCCTCTCTACCATCATCTTCCCTACTCTACTCTCTAGCCATCACATACCTTACTCTCCTCCCTACCATCATCTTCCCTACTCTCATCTCTAGCCATCACATACCTTACTCTCCTCTCTACCATCATCTGCCTTACTATTCATTTGACGTGCTCTCCTCTCTATCACCATACGCCCTACTCTACTCTCTTGCCATCACATACCTTACTCTCCTCTCTACCAACATCTTCACTACTCTACTCTCTAGCCATCACATACCTTACTCTCCTCCCTACCATCATCTTCACTACTCTACTCTCTAGCCATCACATACCTTACTCTCCTCCCTACCATCATCTTCACTACTCTACTCTCTAGCCATCACATACCTTACTCTCCTCCCTACCATCATCTTCCCTACTCTCATCTCTAGCCATCACATACCTTACTCTCCTCTCTACCATCATCTTCCCTACTCTACTCTCTAGCCATCACATACCTTACTCTCCTCCCTACCATCATCTTCCCTACTCTCATCTCTAGCCATCACATACCTTACTCTCCCCTCTACCATCATCTTCCCTACTCTACTCTCTAGCCATCACATACAATCATCTGACCTACTCTCCTCACATACTTGCCTCTCCTCTCTACCATCATATGACCTACTCTCGTCACATACCTGACTCTCCTCTCTACCATCATCTTCCCTACTCTCATCACATACCTTACTCTCCTCTCTACCATCATATGACCTACTCTCCTCACTCTCCTCTCTACAATCAACTGCCCTACTCTCTTCACATACCTGACACTCCCCTCTACCATCAACTGCCCTGCTCTCCTCACATACCTGACACCCCCCTCTACCATCATCTGACCTACTCTCCTCACATACCTGACTCTCCTCCTCTCTACCATTATGTGTCCTACTATTCTCTCTACAACCTTCTTCCTTATTCTCCATTCTGGCATCACCTGCCTTACTATTGTCTCTGCCTTACTTTCCTCTCTACCATCATCTTACTTTTCTTTCTGCCATCATTTGCAATACTCTTCTCTGTATCACATCAGACCTTACTCTGTTCTCTATAACTGCCTTACTGTTTTCTCTACCATCACCTGTCTTACTCACTACTCTACCATCATCTGCCTTACTCTCCTCATTACCATTATATGCCTCACTCTACTCACTACTATCATCTGTCTTATTATTGTCTCTAATATCATCTGTCTTAATTTCATCTCTAGCATCATCTGCTTTACTCACTCTCCTCCCTACCTAGAGCTTTGCTGCCACATCTTCGTCATTTGCTCTTTCGTGCCTGGGTTCGCTCACGCTGTACCTTTTTCCACTACATCCTCTGTAATTTTCGCTATCAGTGGACGCTCATTGTAATGCAATAATTTTGAGTATGTGTAAAGGCATCGTTAATCGTACACTTAATTCAGTTTTAATCAAATTAAGGTTCATCATGTAGAGAAAGTCACACAATTTGCCAATGATATGAATATTTGATATGTTGTGATAATTCCCGTGTCCCTGGAGATGTCCCAGCGATAGTAACAATCTACTTATGTCTGTGTAGTGGGATGTCCGGGTCACTATCATGGTGGGATGGCTGCGCGGGGTAACACCGTCCCCGACAACATGAATCGAGGTCCAACTGGCGATTAGGCTGACACTGCCGCCACCTCATTAGCTAATTGCACGACTTTTGTTCATTTGGAAAATATGGCGTGTATTTATTACGAGTCCCACTCGTGTTACGGCAAGCTGTCCAAACCGCCATCAATTCCTCGGGCCACCATTAGCTATCCCCGGAGTATTTTACTTTTATTTATTGCTTCTTCGCGGACTCAATTAATACTACTTCCAGGCTCATCTACTCAAAACAAGGGACCCGTCACGCCAATGCTGTATTATGTTTGTGGTGCGAACTTCCACTAAATGTCTAATGCCAGGACTTTTAATTACCCACTTCCGCACAATTCTATTATCACTTACCGATGATTATCTCGTTGTGTGCGAGATATCGCGGACCCTCATGCCTGCAGAGGGGAAAACTGGAGTTGTCTCCCTTCCTACACACGCAAAGGACATCAAGGCAGTGATCTGGGGCGGCAAGAAAGGTTTTCGTAATATCCGATGATACAATGAGTTTCAACAAAGCTCTCAATGAATCATGTGCGGGATCCTGCATCAACAGACGTCTGCAGGATGATTACCTGACTACACGAGAAGCTGAAGTGCGGTGTCGGGGTTGGGAGGAAGATGGTCGACGGGAAAATAGGCATACTGCAGGGGACAATGATACTAGTAGAGATGGCTATGTGTTTGGAGAAACAACCAACTACCATTTGATACACTCGGTTTAACAAAGCTCATTATCTATGCAACAAATCTGTTTTTATTTCTTATGAGATGTTACGTAAATCATGGATCGACCAAGTAATAATCCGTCTGACAAATGTTTTGCTCTTTTTTATCTACATATAATTCTTACGATACGATATATTCGTCTTTGACTTATATGTATTCCTTGTGATATATATTGTCTACTTACAATCCCTACGCCTAAGATCTGCTTATAACATATGCGACGTTATCTAAGCCTTAGATGTGTTTAATAAATATGACGGCATCTGCGCCTTAGATCTACTTATAACAAATACGGTGGTTCTGCGACTAACATCTACTTATATCAAATAAGGCGGTATTTGACACATAACCCCCCGGGTCTGACAAAGTGGGAGTAAACGTCTCATACATGTACAGACACATAACAGACACAGGGTCTGATACACAGATTAAGAACAGTCTGGGGTTTGACAAATGATCCCATATATGGGGTCAGATGTATGAGACACCACATCTACCACATGATGAGACGCCAGAGCTTATATATGAGACACCTGGTCTGCTTTCTGAAACATCAGGCCTGCTATGTGAGACACAAGATCCGCAACATGAGACACGGTGTCTGCTTTGTGAGACATATGGTCTTCTGTAGGAGACACAAAGGCGGCAACATGAGACACAAGGCATTCTATATCAGACACAGGATCTGCAAATGAGACACAACATATGCTGTATGAGACAAGGTGTGTGTTGTATGAGACACGAGGTCTTCTGTATGAGATACAATGTCTCCTTAATGTGACAGGAGGAAATATTTGTACAGATTCAGCGTTTTTATTCTTTAGTTTTAACTGAATTAAATATTCAGTTTAGCATATTTTAAATAGTATGTACTTCACTCTTCGGTTTTTTAACCTCTCTTTCACTCCTGCTTGACAACGGCACAAGAACCTGTGTCGGAACGTCGCACTCACGCAATAAGGAAGTTGGTATCCATAACAATTTGTCTTATTTGTACACCCCAACTTCTAAAATGCCACTCAAACAAGTTAACCCCTCTTTCAGCTTACAATCACCTACAGCACTGCAGCACAATAGCCTGCCCAAGCGCGCTACTTACTGACCCTTTGTCATAAATGTTGTTAGCTTACTGTCCCCTATTCAAAGCTTTCAGTTTATATGCAATTCAGAATATTTCTACTGTCAACTGTATTTGTGGATATTGATATATTGGAGTATTTGGACATTCATATGAGAGCTCTTCAGATCATTTCTCAAGGTCCGCCTCTTTCAGTACTTTGTTATAGTTTGTACATATTCCTGTGATGTGTACAGTTTGTGTGTTCATGTTCTGACAATTTCACTGCTTTGTCACATTGGAAGCAGTCGCTTTTTAAGTCTAATTAACGGCACAAACGGTATTCAATTAAAACATGATTAAGTTATCTATCAGCGTTAAATGTATGGATGCATGCTGTGTCAATGCATGGATGTATAATGTATAAACGTATGAATGTATAGTGTGTAAATGTATGGATGTATAGTGTGTAAATGTATGGATGTATAGTGTGTAAATGTATGGATGTATTATATAATAGTGTGTGAATGTATGGATGTATGCTGTGAATATGGGGCTGTTTGCTGTGTAAATTTATGGATGTATAATGTGTGAATGTATAGATGTGTAATGTGTGAACGTATGGCTGTAGAATGTGTGAATGTATGGATGTATAGAATGTGGGAATGTATGACTGTATGTTGTGTGAATGTATGGATGTATGTTGTGTGAATGTATGACTGTATGTTGTGTGAATGTATGACTGTATGTTGTGTGAATGTATGGATGTATGTTGTGTGAATGTATGACTGTATGTTGTGTGAATGTATGGATGTATGTTGTGTGAATGTATGTCTGTATGTTGTGTAAATATATGTATCTTTTGTCTAAAGGATGTTTTAATTGCTGCAGGATTTTTAGGTGAATTATCAGACAATAAAGGCCATAGTGCGACCACCACCGCGTCTGTTGAAATATTGAAACAGGTCCGGTTTCAGTGGAGAACCAAGTGGGCAATATGACCTAGCAAGACACCGTTACATGTGTACTGACCTCATCATCCCGTTATCCGCTACATGTGCTGTGACGCCATTCTAGGAGACTTGCTGGTCAGAGGGACTTAGGCTCTGCTTTATGAGAAGTCTACATACGAGACAAATGGTACGACGATTTGAATTTAAACATATGTGAAATTTAAGTGCCTTGTGAATGATACATTAGGACTGGTTTTGAAAAGAAATGAGCCTCAGGATGTCATGTATGGCACTGATAGCCCAGGCAGAGGGTCTAATATTGAACACATGCATTAAATCTGCTGGTGTTGTTTATGGTTTAAAACTAACTACACACGGTGTGGTAAATGTTAACTTGGTCTGACGGCCTTTTGCCATGTGTAAGTAAAGTCATACGGCCGAGTACACTGGACATAAGCTCTGATACATGGGAAATATCATTGGTACAGGACGTCCAAGAGAAGGTAAGGTCAAACATGACACATGTTTACATACATGGCACAATACATCTAAGACAAGGTGTAGGTGGACCATGTTTCCAAGTGTTTACATGCATGGTGCAGTTTGTCTAAGAGAAGGTATAGGCGGAGTGTCACAGGGCCCATGGAGACTTACAACACTTTTGCTAACTGAATAGATCCTAGCTGGATTTACTCCATCCCTTCTCCCGCCGACGATGGTAGGAAGATTTAGCCTGAATTTGAAATAACGAAAATACTACTTGATTAAAAAGTATGGTTGATCAAAATAGACTTTGAAAGATTGTGGGACTTACGTACCCTTTCAGGAGGACAATAATTTTACACTACTTCAATCTTCTTCGACGGTACAGCCACTAACAATCGAAGTTGCAAATATATATCACCATGCTAAAGCCAATGATTTGTCAGATGCTGACGGGCGTCGACTGTATGGCGTCTACTGGGTGAACGTTACCATCAGAACTGTCAATCGGAAGAAAACGCCAGATCGTTGGATTTTAATCCAGTACCGAGTTGATTTGTTTTGTCGAATCGTTGCAATCTAATTCATCTCTCTTGATAAACCTGCGCTTAAACAATACACTGACATTCAACCAAAACACCCAACCTCCTTCAATACACATAATTGTACTCAATACACTCAACATAATTCAATACACATAATTAAGCTCAAAACACCCCTTCCTAAGCTCTACCCAGCACCTGTCGTACGTAATGTACCAAGGTTTACCAAATACATCAGTTTTACATAATCTACTACGCTTACCAAAGACACCCGTCTAACCTACAAGGCTTTATCTAATGCACCCGTCTTACATCCGGGTTAGAGTTGGTGTTCTATAACCAATGCTTGTCGTAAGAGGCGACTAACGGAATCAGGTTTACTCACCTGGTTGACGCATGTCATCAACCTCAGTTGTGTAAATCGATGCTCATGCTGTTAATCACTGGATTTTCTCGTTCAAATCCGAGTATTTGCAGCCCATCGCTACAGGGCTGGAATAGTGTGGTGTTAGCTCATTCACTCTTACATTATTTACAAGGCCCTACTCAATGTACCCGCCTTACTTAAAGGTCACATGCAACGTAAAACACAACTTTGCAGATTCTGGTACCTTTTGGTATGCAATTACCGAAACAAATCATAAAAAATGCCAATTCAATCTATAAAGTTGAAAAAAACGCGATGAAAAAAAAGCCCGCCAAATCGGAGTTCAAACGTTTCACTAAATTCCCCCCAGCGCTGGGGGGAAAACTGGTTTCAACAGCTGTGCTGCGCTGCGTCTATAACGCATGCGCAGTGAATAGATTCGCGGAGCTTGAAACAGTATGCATACTGAGGTCGTGAGCAGTAGTCTAATCTTGGTTGTGTACACAAACAAGTAAATAATCTACTCGTTACGTAAAAAAAACATGTTGATTGTGGTGAGCAGTCTCTGTCACAGAGAAAGCTCAGTGTCTGGTTTATTCACACCTATATGTCTGCCTGACTGTCTGCTAAAGACAACATGCAATACACAGCTTCAATCATTGACCACGTGCGATTTGAACTTAACACCTATCAGACTATACGACATAAAGAAAATAAGCTGATTTATGACTCGTGCACCCGAGTCCCGTGTCTGCCACATTATGTAATTAGGCACGTGTGATACACATGACATGTTTATATGTCTGTGGGTTGCAAACAAACTACATCCATTTTTTTCGGATGACTGGATTTGACGGAAACTGGTGCAAACTCTTGTCAGTTTCAAGTCCTGCTTTGTACTTGGACGAATGACAGATTCCAGCCGCGCAGTAGTTTACTATCTCTACTGACATGATTTTTTTATTGGATCAAGCGCAAATTCAGAGAATATGTATTTTCCAAACCCAACATCTCTATATACATTCTTCATGGATAACAACTTCTTTTAGTGTATATGATTTTGTTTGACAACAGTATATGAATCCATACTGAAACGACGGATCAAGTACACTAAAAGAAGTTGTTATCCATAAAGAATTTTACTTTCTGGTGACTGGCTATACTTCTAAAATGCCCATCACACAGATCATCTTTCTGTACACACAATGAAACCTAGCATATCAGTAAATGAAACAGCCAATCGGAAGCCGTCGTTTCACTTGAGTGCATATCCACCCGCTATGACTGGGTTCGGTCTCCCGAGGGCTTCGTTTCGGGGGAAGTAAGCCCAAGTACAAAATATTGCACTTTTGAATCGCGATTGTACGCTTATAATTGTGTTTATTTGTTTTTTTACAAGCAGCAGTGTATATTATATGTCATGAATAAGTGATAAATGTGTTTTAATTATGTTTGATTTTTTGGTTGCATGTGACCTTTAATCTACAAGGCTTTATATACAGTGCCAGTCTTACATAATACACCATACACCCAGCTATCACCTTCCTGCATCTTCATTATACAACAGTTCATCACTCTCCTACATCTTTATTATACAACAGTCGATCACTCTCCTATATATTCACCTTACAACAGTCAATCGCTCTCCTATATCTTTATTATACAACAGTCCATCACCTTTCTATATCTTTATTACACAGCAGTCGATCACCTTTCTACATCTTTATTATGCAACAGTCGATCACCCTCTTGTCTTTACCAAACATCCGTCCACCAACCTCTTACATCTTCACCATACACCCTTCACGGTTATACAGTCACTGCGATCGCAAATGGAAACTGTATGTTTGATCTTCTCCAGCAAGATGGAGGTATAATTCTATGTTTCTGACTGGAGGGGTGGCTATTCCAATGTTGACACAGGCGGAAGTCGAGCGGGTTATTGTGACAGTGCCGCATGTTGACCTTCCATACATTCCTCCATTGTCCCGGACTATCCCCAGCCATTGATTCAGCCAGTTTTTCTGAAGACTCACAGCTGCTATATGCTGATAAGTGTGCAATAACCTATTGGAGAAAACAGGATTAACTAAAACCAGCGGATTGATGAAGGAATCACGGTCAAGCATGTCCTACTTGACTGTATTGATTTTGCCATAACAAGGGATAAGTATTTTAATGTCAAAACTGTAAAGGATCGTTTTAGTAAAATTAATTATCATTTAATCTTTGAAGTTTTAAATGAAATAGAATCATTGGTTTTAGCATGGTGATATATATTGGCAACTTCGATTGTTAGTGGCTGTACCGTCGAAGGAGGTTGACAAGCTGTGCATCGTCTCCTCATTCAACTGATAGGTCTCTGAATAATGTTTTGAGGCAATGCATTCCACTCTTGTTGCAAGGCATTCTCAAGTTCCCCAAGGTCGTTGATCTATGGGCGACGTGAGAGGTTTTGGCCGATGTAGTACCACAACTGTTCAATGGGAGACAGATCTGGTGACAATGCAGGCCATGGAAGTAGAGGAATGCTGTTGTTTCCCAGAAACCGTGTTGCAACACGTGCAGTGTGCGCTCGAGCATTGTCATGCTGGAAAGTGAGCAGATCTTGATGTTGGTTAAAGAAGGGGACGATGTCGTTCAGAAGAATGGTGTCATGGTAGTAAATAACATTAGAATGCACGTTCTATGATCTGTCTATTTTCGTATCCCCATACGTCTGAGGCATACAGTAATATGGGATGTACAATTTGGTCAAACAGTTTTAATTGGCATTTTTTTGGCATATCTAACATTCTTATTTTTCGCAATACTCCACACATGGCTCTGGAAGCTTGAGCATTCTGAGTATTCTGAGAAAATATTTAATGCATGCTGAAGATCATCACTTGATTCTGCAAGTATTACAGTATCATCTGCGTACAACAGGAGAAACAACTTAATGTACGAACCGATATGATCTTCAAACATAATCCGAGTTGACTTCAAACCAGTAAAGTTGTGTTCAGCAAAGAAAGATTCTAGGTCATTCAAATACAGAGCAAACAGAAATGGCGACAAGTTTTCACCCTGTCTCACACCAATATCACAGGAAAAGAAAGGGGATTCGATTCCATCAAATAAAATACGGGATTTTATGTTTTGATACATGTTGCAGATAACTCGAAAACATTTTCCATCAATATTATTTCTAATCACTTTTAGCTAGAGACCATAGCGCCAGACAGTATCACATGCTTTACGAAAGTCGATGAAAGCACAAAATAGTGTCTTCCTCATATTTTGACATATCTCTATCAGAGCTTTAAGAATGTATATATTATCTATTGTGGAATAAGATGATGGAAGTGTTCTGTGGCCTCGTATCCCTGCAACAAATACAGTATTAACTGAGGAATGCGTTAAGCAAACACAGTGATTAGGAACAGACTGCGCGTCCATACAGATAAAGAACCACAAAACAAGGTGTGCATCCCTGCACTCACATCAGTACAAGAGTAGAGATATAGTTCCAGATGTTTCATATTTGTCAAAATGAATACATCTGGTACAATGCACTGTACAGCTAAGGCATACTACGTCATTAAACCTAGCTGCCTATCTTTGAATAGGCAAGATGCATTTCGAGCTTTGCATGTACTGCTGTCATTGTAAACCGCTAATGCGAGTGATGTCATGGCAACGCCACAGTATTTGTTGACGTTACATTGTGACATCAGTACAATTTGCCTGTCCTGCATACAACTTCTTTGCCCATGTGAACACCAGCCATTTTCCTTATCTACGTCCATGTCTACACTAGCCATTGTCATTGTCAGCACCAACCATTGCCTATGTCTACACTAGCCATTGTCATTGTCAACACCAACCATTGCCTATGTCTACACTAGCCATTGTCATTGTCCACACCAACCACTGCCTATGTCTACACTAGCCATTGTCATTGTCAACGCTAGCTAATGTCATGGTGTACACTAGCCATTGTCCATATCAACGCTAGCTAATGTCATGGTGTACACTAGCCATTGTCCGTATCAACGCTAGCTAATGTCATGGTGTACACTAGCCATTGTCCACATCAATGCTAGCTAATGTCATGGTGTACACTAGTCATTGTCCATATATCAACGCTAGCTAATGTCCTGGTGTACACTAGCCATTGTCCATATCAACGCTAGCTAATGTCATAGTGTACACTAGCCATTGTCCGTATCAACGCTGGCTAATGTCATGGTGTACATTAGCCATTGTCCATATCAACGCTAGCTAATGTCATGGTGTACACTAGCTCTTGTCAGCATCATTGTCCGAGCAATTGTCCGTCTCTACAGCAACCATTGTCCTTGTCTACACTAGCCATTGCCATGATGCACACTAGCAGTTGTCCATATCTACACTAGCCATTGTCTATATCTACCACTAGCTATTCTCCATATCTACACTAGCTATGGCCGTCGTCTTCACTAGCCACTGTTATTGTCTACACTAGCCACTGTCCATATCTACACTAATCATTGTCCATGTCTACACTAACCATTGTCCATGTCTACACAAACCTACTAACGGTTTTTCTCCCTAAAGATGGCCATCAGCAGGTGTTGGCGCATCAACAGTTTGTCGGTCGTGTTTTCGTGACTGATCCCCTCCTCTCACCTCCCTCTCCGCCGCTGCCTCCCCCAGTCACTATCGACAAGTATGGGGTGATTAACTATCTCTGATTAATTTACGTTTCATCTGCAGCATTAATTAGTAAAGGATAATGAAATCACAATGATTTGGCTATTTGATCTATTGGCGAAACTACCTAATTGAATTACAGAGAAGAAAAGAGGCGAGGGGCCGGGCAAACAAGCAATACTAAGAAACAAATGAAGCGATTACTGCCACCTCCCGGCTCCCGGGTAAGAGGCGCGGGGACATGGATTATTCAAGAGATGGTTTCTCAATTTCCTTATCAGGGTAATTTGCCAATCGGATGACGACAGACTTCAGGTATCATTTGCCTCTACCCCATCCGGGCAGTCGTCAATAATTTACCTCCCCTTGACGCGCCTCGTACTCTGAAGATGAAATATCTTGAAGGCACGTGTCCGTCTGTCTCTGGCCAAAGCCACCTCCATGTCGAGGCTCACCCAGGCTGCTCAGTCAGCGGTCCCCGTCAACAGGCGTGTAATAGACACAGTCCGGCCCCGTCACGGTTGCCTTGTTCTCAAACAACCGAGGCAAATTGTCGAAACAAACTTTTACTACCGATTAAATTGCACGTCCATGAGTAGGAACTATGTGCCGCTTGTCCTACGCACAGCACAAGCCCTTACTTCAACTAACAATACAGTACCCAGCATGCACGTGCACATCAAGCCTCGGGGCACTGATGCATGCGCTGCACGTGACTTACATCCGGTCGTCAAACCATATGGCACTCACGTGACCAAAGCAGCACAAACTGTTTGATGATATATGCTCATATATTGTGCGGTGCCCGCTCGGGGTCGATCCGGCAGCAATGAAACACCTGTCGAGGGATGCGGACAACACGCCCGTCATGATGAGTTGTGTCCTGAAGGAGAAGTCAATAACGCCGCCACTAAAGCACAGGAACATGTAGTCATGAAGCTACAACCGCCAGCAGGTCAAAGGGGATTAAAGTAGCAATTAAACAATCTCTACGGAAACAGAGGCGAAGGTGACTGACGTATCTACGTCATCGGCAGTGAGGTTGTACACAGCAGTTGTGAGGTTGTACGCAGTAGTGATATTGTGCGCATCGGTTGGGTTGCACGTAGTTATCAGGTTGTACGCAGTTATGAGGTTGTACGCAGTTGTGAGGTTGCACGCAGTTGTGAGGCTGTACGCAGTAGTGGCATTGTGCACATGAGTTGGGTTGTACGTAGTTATGAGGTTGTAAGCAGTTATGAGGTTGTACGCAGTTGTGATATTGTGCGTATCAGTTGAGTTGAACGTAGTAATGAGGTTGTACGTAGTTGTTGGAATTGTACACAACAGTTGTTAGGTTGTACGCAGGAGTGAAATTATGCACAACGGTTGGAATTGTACACAACAGTTGTTAGGTTGTACGCAGGAGTGGAATTATGCACAACGGTTGGAATGTACACAACAGTTGTTAGGTTGTACGCAGGAGTGGAATTATGCACAACGGTTGGAATTGTACACAACAGTTGTTAGGTTGTACGCAGGAGTGGAATTATGCACAACGGTTGGAATTGTACACAACAGTTGTTAGGTTGTACGCAGGAGTGGAATTATGCACAACGGTTGGAATGTACACAACAGTTGTTAGGTTGTACGCAGGAGTGGAATTATGCACAACGGTTGTTAGGTTGTACGCAGGAGTGGAATTATGCACAACGGTTGTTAGGTTGTACGCAGGAGTGGAATTATGCACAACGGTTGTTAGGTTGTACGCAGGAGTGGAATTATGCACAACGGTTGTTAGGTTGTACGCAGGAGTGGAATTATGCACAACGGTTGGAATGTACACAACAGTTGTTAGGTTGTACGCAGGAGTGGAATTATGCACAACGGTTGAAATGTACACAGCAGTTGTTAGGTTGTACGCAGGAGTGGAATTATGCACAACGGTTGGAATGTACACAGCAGTGAATTTGCACGGAACAGTAAAGTTATATGCAGTAGTTATACTTTGTCAGCGGTAGTGAGGTTGTCAACGGTAGTGAAGTGACTGTGGTGCAGTCTGTGTCAGTTGTACAATACAGTTTCAACTTTGACACCAGTAGCCAGCCGTGTTCAATCCTGGTAATAACACAGGTCAGTAATGACAGAAGACAACAAATCAGCGACACGCGTCAGCAGCTATTTATCATTGATTCCCTTCACAAGAGCAGTCAACACCTAGTCGTTACAGTGACAAAGCAGTGTAACAATGCAACAACATGACAATACAGTATGTGACAATAAACCACCACCCTTCTACATTTACCGACGCCGTCTGACAACGTTGGTGCACGGGCGTCGTCCCACCCGCTTCCGTTAAACAGAAAATGTGCCCAGCCAACAATGGAGCGGCAGAAGCATTGTCACCAATGTTGCCGTCCAGTGCAGTAAAAACTACCAAGGCAAATAACACAATGACAGGTCATAGTTTGCCTGGAAAAGCACGTATCCGATTGCTTGCGCGTGTCCGTGCGTCTTTGCAGTATTCGTGTGCGTCCATCCGTCCGTTTCTTCACGTACGGGTGAACGATAGTCGGACGCCACTGCTAAGTCTAAGGGAGATAACCAATATTTCAATGCGGGAAAAACGCTTGTGCAGTTATGCTTTGTGTGGAGTAATCGATGTGAGAAGTAAAGCGGTGACGTCATCGTCTCTGATTACAATATTCTCTCCCGTGAATCTGGACAGGGCATACAAAATGCAGTAAGTAAAGGCAACACATACCCATATGCTCACAGTTTTGCCATGTTTTGCCATGCTTTGCCATGCTATGCCTGTATACATACAGTGGAATTATGGGTTCTGTGGGGATGCGGATATTATGCATAGTCCTACAGACGGGCCCATATTTCACCCGTACGTCCATAATAAAGGCAAGGTAAGACTTGTTAATAATGAAAGAGGATACAAACAGAAAGTCAAAGAACAGTACTGTAACAAATAATATATACATATGGAAATTAATTAAGCAACACCAAATTCAAAGACACATAAAAACTTAACAAAGTTTAACGAAGTAATTTTGATGATTGATTATTCAATTTTGATGTATTGACATACAGCATGAGCTTTTCATGGGTTGATATGACGCGCGTGAAGCTTGCACAGCGCACGTGCATTGCTTTAACCTCAACTTTCGAAAAATGCACTTTTTCCCTGGGGTGTTTACAAGCGCAGGTTGTCGATTGCATTCGGTTTTTCATTCATTTCAATGTCATGGCACGTAGGAAATTATCAGAGGCCACTCGTTGGCAAATAATCGGCATGAGGAATGCTGGTATGTCTCTAAGACAAATCGGGACTCAAATCGGACGACATCATTCCATAATTTCAAAACTTTTGAAAAAATACCGGGCCACTAATGAAGTTAAAGACCTGCCTAGACCAGGAAGACCCAGGAAGACCACAGTCCGGGAGGACAGAGCTTTACTGAGACTTGTACGGCGCAGGTCCTTCGACTCGAGCTCTCGGTTGAGACAGGAGTGGCTTCCAGGGAGACCCATCTCGAACAGGACTGTTCGGAATCGTCTGAAAGCTGCAGGATACCGGGCAAGGAGGCCAATCAAGCGACCCAGACTGTCTCCAGCCCATAAGGCAGCCCGACTGGCCTGGTGTAATGACCGTTTGCACTGGAACATTGCCTCTTGGAGGAAGGTCCATTTCTCAGATGAGAGCCGGTTCTTGCTGCACATGGTGGACGGTCGTACTCGGGTCTGGAGGCAGAGGAACACAGCAATGGCTCCACGGAACATCCAGGAGACTGTGGCCTTTGGGGGTGCATTTCCATGAACTGCAAGTTGGATATCATTACCATCCGTGGCAACCTTAACGGTGTTCGTTACCAACAGGAGGTTCTTGACAGGGCTGTGGTACCTCATTTTGAGAACCATCCTCTGGCAACGAGACCCATATTTATGGACGACAATGCTAGACCTCACAGGGCGCATGCTGTAAATGATTTTTTGCGGCAAAATGCAATTGACAGAATTCCATGGCCTGCCATGAGCCCTGACCTCAACCCCATTGAACATTTGTGGGACTTTATTGGCCGTCGTGTGAGGCAGAGAGACCCACCAGTCCATAATCTCAACGAATTGACGGCTGCCCTGCATGAGGAGTGGAACAGGATCCCCCAGAATCAGATCCGGAGACTCATCCAAGGAATGAGGAGGCGTCTGGAATCGGTGGTGCGTGCGCAGGGAGGACACACTAGATATTGATGAAAGTCGGTGTGCAGACTCTCAGATGACTGTTCTTTCTTTCCATGTGACATTTGTGTTAATACACCTGACAACAACGTCTGTGGATGAATAGTAAATTGTGTCCATTTTTTCATGAATTTAAGACAGTTTTAAGAATTTGGATTTCGTTGCAATAAAGCAAAGTCTTGATACTTTTTCCCTTTAAGTTGTTTGTCAGAGATCGTCTGTTGAATAAAAAAGTGTCAAACTATATCAACCCGGCATATTTTGATTGTCAGAACACTTCAAAGTTGCTCCAATAGAAAAAATTGGGGTGTTGCTTGATTAATTTCCAGGTGTATATTTGGGATTATACGTTCTTGGTAATGTACAAATTCTAGTACTTTGGAGTTGAGTCTCATGTGGTATTCGGACCCATACCCTGAGAGCAAAGCAGCATGGAACTCAACCCCAAAAAGTTCCAGAATGTGTACTACGAAAGTGTAATCCCATATATGACAATATGTTACATTTGACCACTTTCTAGATGGCACTGTGTGATCAATGACAATGCTGGCTGGAGAGAACGGAACCAGGGTCCTATTTGTTTGTTGGCGACCAGACGCCAGCTGATGGCAAATCGTAACGTAGGACATAAATATACATAAATATTAATAACAGGCGCACTTTTAACATGGCACTGCAAGAAGATCATCCAGGGCAAGATACAATCCCTTTGAGGGTCGGTCTGCAGCGGACAAAGTGTAATTTCCTCGCTGGACTGCTGTTTGGTTTTAAGAAGGTTTTCAAACAAAAGGCTGAAGGAACATTTAGAGTGGCAGCCTACATGATTAATCGTTCCAGGTCAGTCTGTTTGGAAATGGTGCAGGGCAGCAGCTCGTCACCCTCAGCACACTGCTTAGTGTCTACATCAACTTGAATTTGGATTGAACATAATGTTAACTTGCGCATTTGCCATTTTGTAATGAGGGTCCCATATCTACATTCTTTATATAGAGGCACAATGACAGAAATAATAATGTGAAAAACCTTTACTCAGTTTAGGTAACAGAAATCGAATTCACCGAAAAGAAATTAGTGCCTTGTAATTAACGAGTTCCATCTGTCCTCATGTCCTCTCAATGATATACTACTCACTGACAACAGACCATGCTCTTCAAAGATCAGGCTAGGGACAGCAAACTACAGGACCGTTACTCTTAACCCGTTACATCAGCTGTCCGGCAAAGGGTGTCAGACTGGGACTGTCACATTTCAAAAATTACTGGTACCGGGAAAGCCACATTTCCGATTACAAGGATGTAGCCGGGAAAGCCACATTTCCAACAGGTTAATTGATTAATGGATTACCGTAACTGGTAAAAAAGTAATCTAACCGATGTTTCTTCCCCCGAGTGTGAGATCAAAGGCGTACTTCTTTCAAATTTAATTGACACTGAGTCAATCGTGTTTGTCCCTATCGTATATAAATGACTTCTTGTTCACTCCACGTCAGAACCATGGCAAATGCACAAGTTCAAATAAACTTCATTGAGAGTGTGAGAGGAGGCAGGCATTTGTACTATGATGGCTATAAGTTTCGGCGTAAGAGCACTCGCGGTGAAGGCAAATACTGGTCTTGTGATGTTTCTGAGTGCACTGCACGGATCACAACTCAGAGTGAGATGTCCCACTCCATTGAGATTATGGATCACTCTCACGATGCCCTTCCTTTTGAGTTTGAAGTTGACGCCTTCAAAGCGAGACTGATGGAGAGAGCAAGGACTGAAAAAAACCCATACCCACCATCGCGAAGAGATCTCAGGACTACGCCAACATCACGACATCGTCCAAGATGACCTTCTGAAACAGATACCAGCTCTGAAGTCCCTCACTACCATGCTCTACCGCTAGAGACACAAGACCTTGCCCCGCCTTCCTGCCAGCAGACCCCAGATCCAGTTGGAGGAGAAGCATTCAAGAGCAGAAGGTGGCGACCAGTTCCCTTATTGACGACGTCCTTATTTTCACAACGGACAAGAACATTGAACACTTGTGTTATGCAGATGTTGTGTTTTGTGACGGTACATTTCATGCATGTCCAAACTTGTTTGATCAGGACTGAACTTCTGAGCCAACAACTGAATGAGATGTAGTATTCGGACGATCTCCTTCTCCCATACGGTAATGGGTTACCGTATTAAGCGTGGTTTGATAGCATAGCCGGGAGAGCCACATTCCATGTTCGCGCAATCGTAACTATAGCCGGGAGAGCCACATCAATTTTGGCTATTTGTTTTGGAAATGTGGCTTTCCCGGCCTGTGACCCCGGCAAAGTGGGTTATGAAAATGTGATATATCTCAATGATGTTTGTGCCTGTCTGACAGTTTGCTGTCTGACATAGATATCACCGATGCGTTGGCAAAGAGCACTTGAATTTATGTATCTAAGACACATTGTGCCTATGTGACATTGCGCCTACAGTCCGAAAAGCATAATAAAAAGTTAGTTCGTTTAGGCACATTTGCAATAGAAAATGAAAATATTCAACATGTCTACATGGTATGATCCAATTAAGGAAAATATAAAAAGCAACTCTCAGAGTGCATCATTTATTAAGATGATATATAGTAACTGCAAAAATAAAGGGAGGTAATTCAAAGTCTCTTTACACGCTGTCTGGGTTGAGTTGAGCTCCAGATGTAGTCAGGACTACATCTGCGATATCGCAGAAGAGTAATACATAAAGTAGCTCGTTGTCTGTTTGGCATGAGGGTGAAGGCAACTGGAAACATAATATTACCAGACATAACATGGATGGCACAGAGTTGACTCCGCAAACTTGGACAAGCGTAGAAAGTAATCAACTAAGTAAAATTACATTGATACAGCTTCGTGAGTCCAGCAGAGAGTTTTATCGTGATAAATGTTATTTATTTAAATGCCTTTATCAGCTAAGTAAAATACTTTTTAGAACCATTACAACTACTGTCAAAGAGATGTGTGTTCACGATCGTTTAGGTATAAAGAAAACAAAATGTGCGAAAGGTTTTCACCTTGTCGCACACCCTCGTCTGATTTGGCATTTCCAATCATTGCTCTAGCTTTTATGTTATGATGCATATTATTTATGGGTGTGAAAAATCTCCCATCTATCCCAGTTTTTTTTAGTTTATGCCACAAGACTTTTTCAAATGCTTTAGTGAAATCTACAAATACTGTATATAGTTTCTTGTTAGAGAGTTTTAGTATTTGGATCATCATTTGCATAACAAAAATGTTATCACATGTGGAAATCCCTTGTCTATAGCCTGCTTGAGTTGGGTTAAGGATGTTGTTGGTATCTAAGAATGTATTCAGTCTGTTATTTCACACTCTTGTAAAACGTTTACCAAGACAATTTAAGGTTAAAGCTCTGTTCGAGCTGGGATTAAGGTTGCATCCTTTACCTTTATAGATTGGCTTAACAACGCCGGGAAGCGGCAAGTCCGGTAGAATACCCGATGATAATATAAGGTTGAAATGTTCTATAAATAGAGGCATAAGTAGATTGATTGAGTCAATCAGAAAATCATTTTCGATTAAATCAACGCCCGATGCTTTATTCCCTAATAGACTGTTTCACCGCAAATTTTATTTTCGTATCGTGAAATATTGCTGTTAAGGGTTTCAGTATTGAAAGTATATGTCTCAGTCAATTTCTCGTCCAAATCAGCCTCGTTTACTTCGAATTCCTCACTTTTTCCAACAAAATAATTACAAAAAGTGTCAACATCGGGGTTATTTTCAATTTGTTTACCATGCACTTTGTTCAGCATTTTCCAATATTCTCTAGGCGAGCTTTTCTTTTGCTTCCGGAACAGATTATTGATTTGATGTTGATAGTGTCGTATGTGTTTATCTAAACATTTTTTATAGTGATTGGACATAAAATAGCATTAATACAGCTTCGTGAGTCCAGAAGAGAGTTATATCTTGATAAATGTTGTTTGTTTAAATGTGTTAGTCTTTGTCAGCTAAGTAAAATAACATTCTCCAGCAGTCCAGAAGCCAGTTGTAGTTTGATAGAGAGTCTACTGTATGTGCACTGGACTGGTTTGTTTGTCTTTATTGGGTGGAAATAGGGTCAGGAAGGGTGTTATTATTTGTCAAAGTGCCTACACATGATCAACCATGAGGGTGGATGTGAAAGTTTCAAACCATTTAGTGTCACCAAATGAGTTCTGTTTTCAAAAATGATTTTATTCATTTAAGAGTGTTTATCAAACAGAAATTAAAAATTCCAAAAGCTGATGAGTCGGTGTGGTATTAAAAGCAGAGAAGAAATCAGCAAACAAGATTTGTAGAGATGCATTGAACTGTTGAAGATGATGTCCGGTGTCCTCTAATGCTGGCGAATGACTCTACATTAGTGTTACTGGACGTTTGAAATATTCTTTCAGAAATCCAGATAAGCTTTTTGCCGTATGGGTATGATACCCATACATTTGAAACAGAGAGGGTATTCCCATTGGGTACCTAAAGTGTTAGCTACCTAACATCTGTTTAAAATGTGTTATTCACAGTTTATATGGTTGTTGCTGATGACGACATTCTTTTGACCAGTACCTTTGACTTGACGGCTATTAATTGTAGGATAAGACTGTGGCTCTGTCTGATGTTCCACATTCCGGTAAGGGCATCTCTGCGTAAATTCATTTCTTTGCTAAAATCTGTAGCGTCAAGGCTATCGCAAAACATATTCAGGTCATGCCCTCTCACTGCCCCAATAGTTCAGAACAGTGAAGTGGTAATGGCGATATCTGAACAATTACGAAGAGATGCATGGTTTAATGGATCTGAAGGAAACCAAAACAGTAACATTTTTTGAAAATCGGCAGGGAATAAACGAAAGAACACCACGAATCTGATTGTCACAGTGGTCTCAGTGACTGATATGCCTGAATGAACCAGCACTAGCGACTACATCAGTGCCGGGTGCAGCCATCCCTCGCACAGTCTAACAGTTTTATCCTCACTCTAGTCATCAAACGTCCAATTGTCTGCAAAGGACTACTCTGATATTCTTCATGGAGCAGATTTTGAACAGGGGGATCTCTTGCTCCTGCCAAAGATGTTCGATGGGTTCCTCCTGGTTCCAGCTGCTTATCTCCGCTGTTACCCTCTGACCAAATTAGCAGAAGTATTTACATTGTCCAAAACTAATCAGTAGATCACATGCAGGACACAATATACACTTGATGAAGCCACATAACACAATTAAATAGAAGGCCGTTTACTTGATTTATTATTCCAATGTAAAAATTGAATGTAAATGTCACCCAATATCACGTTCCGGTACGTCATGCGTGGCGACAGTGACAGTGGCATACTCGAAAATCTGCAATTCTTAAACAGGCTGCTGAAGGTGTGCAGATGGCCACCGCTACTGACGCTATTACGGGACAAGTGAAACTTTCCAGTCAGTTATTACAATTGAATTAAGTTACTGATTAAAATTAATGCAATTACAATCTACGAAGTTGTCAACATATAGTGTGAAAATTGTCACTGTAAGACGTGAAATGTCTACACGGGTAGTCGGGTAAGTTCGGGTAAAATGTGTGAGAATTTGAGTTTAAGTGATGTCCGACTGCTGCACTGTGTCGTTGGTATGAAATAGCAGAGATCGTTCATGATTCAAAGACTTCAAGACCTATGTTTACCTGTCTGAAATAATAGATTACCAACACATGAAGGGACAAAACAAATGACGTTCTAACTCGTGAAACAAATTGGAATTTGTTTAATAGTCAGTACTTGAAAATGCATACACTCGCTTTTCTTACAATGAAAATGTAACCCTCAACATAAGTGCAGAAATGTTATGCAGTTATAAGACCTTTGTTCGTCGAGCTATTCTGGCCAGAGTGTGATTATGAAGCAATTGGTGCCAACTGATTTAACGTGATCTCGTGTCTAATCTCCAAGCAAAATATATTGAGACTGAAGAAAAAGAGTGTCAAAATGCGAAAAAAGCAACACAAACGTAAATATGACATGTAAGTAGTCCAAAACATTCTGACAATCTGCGTTTTATTATTTTCTTTTTTTGTGACAAGGTGAATTTGTCAGAAATGAAGAGAAGTAGTGTTGAAACGTTGTGCGTGGTGTCATGCTTACTATAAAACGTTCTGTTGAGTGGCAAATCATTGCCATAAACCTGTTTTCATTTCCTAATTGTTGCTAGGATACTCCTTCTAGAACTAGTGAGGAAGTCTATGCAGCGAGAGAGGTGAATGGATCTCTCTCAGTGTCAGATAATGATACACGACTTAAAATCTGAGCTTGGCTTTGTTTATATTACTATCTGCCCTTTCCCAGCGCGGCGTTCGGTTTCACGTCGGATATATTTGGCTTCAGTTCACAGAGACATGGGGATAGATTGTTGTAAGGAAGTTGATTTTGAATTTATGCTTGTGATGTAATAGACTTACGTTTTCAAACATTAGTCTATAAACACGATGAAGAACGACGGAAAGTTCACTTCTTGTTTGCATACTTTCCCAAATGTCCTAAGCGATGCTCGTCCACCAACAATGTTTCAGAATGAACATTGCGGATTTAATCAATCAACAACAATAAAAGTACCGATGATCACATCAAAAGTTGTCTTCTTATATTTCAATTCTCTCATACAAATTCGACATTTAGATTGAGACATACACTAACTTATGCAAAACGTGAATGAATTAGTTTATTCTTGAAATCTGGCCACCAACCCATTTTGCATTTTCAAGTTTAAATTTTCTCATATACACGCGAGCGCCAGTATGCATCATACATGAAATACAATTAACGACATGTTGTCATCAGAGATATCAGCATTATCAATTTATTATCAAAATTTAAGAAATGTCTATGTCTTCTTTTGGCCTAAGAAAAAAATTGGCTAAATCTTTATGATTAATGGACTAGTTGTAGAAAAATAATTGAACACACTTTCTATCTGATGGGTAACTCCCAAAATATTCAGGATAAAATCCTAAGTTCTTCATAAAATGTACTTATAAGGCAAAAGTTAAATTCAGTTTCCATTTCTGGGATAATACAAAAGGGACACAACCTCACTTTTTGGAATGTTAAGCTTTCTACCCTCTGATATCATTTGAGTATTGCTCGAACAACGAAACTGTGATGATGGAATCTTATAAACCTGAATACCTGACTCAAATATTTTTCAACAGCATAATCAGTTTACAAAGTACATCAGAATCAATATCGATACACCTTTGCGTACAATAAATTATAAAACTCCTTTTATATTCTACTAACGGAACTCCCATAACTAAATAATAAGCTTTTTATTTTTAATGTCTAACAGTGAACACAGCACCTCTTGCAGCAAGATTATACTGATGCAAACATATATGTTCAAAGCTATAATTATCGCTCTAGGATAATAATATTATCCCACATTTCATAATGTTGGAGTGCTGACTGACTTTAAGTGACAATAATACGACCACTTCCTTTCAAAAGTAAGAATGGTGAGTTAGTAATGTATTAAACCTGGCAAGATGTACAATGTTTGCAAGTACACGTTATGTTTTCCCCCACACAATGGAGCAAAGCGAATTTGAAACAAAATTCAAAACTGCGAAGAGCACTTATCTTCGTGATGCATTTGGAAATGACTTCCACATGAAGGTATGGGTTGAAGAGGGGGATATATGCAATTCAAGGATTTACTGGGATATATAGATATATAGATATATAGCCAGCTGACGGATAGGCAACAGGGCGCTCTTATAAACAGTAGTTTGCGCATGGAGACAAAAGAACCAGACACTTGTACCGTGTTGTTCTCTGTTCGCCTACATTCTTAAAAGAACACGTCATGATCTGTTTACCACAGATTACGCAATGATAAACGATCCCTGTGATCTGAAACTGGACTCTTCTATTTGAAAGAAGAAAAAGTGGTATACAGAGGTATAAAATGAGTTTATTTATTGATATTAAAAGATATTTATGTCTTAATGGAAGAAATATTAGGAAGTCAATTTCCTCAGAATGAGTGGGATATTTTACATTAATGTCCAATAGATGTACACAGAGTGTAAATTTGAAATATTTCTAATACAAGTATACTAAGAATATTTTAATACTTATGTAGACAAGACTTGAATAAGTGACTCACCATTATGCACCTTTTGTAAACAGGAGCGAGAGGTTGTGTGGCATCTACTGTTTGAGTGTAGTTTTGTAAATGGAGTGTGGACCGAATTGTCCTCATGGTGCGGAATATTGTGAGAAGGTCATATTGAACTGACGTTAGAAAATATTTTATTTGGCTTTAAAGGGAAACCTAACAACCCCTAAACATCATCTGCCTAATAGGAAAGATGAATATTTACACCACGAGCATTAAGAGGAATATTTACAGTATCAGCGTTAAGAGGAATATTTACACCACGAGCATTAAAAGGAATATTTACAGCATGAGCGTTAAGAGGAATATTTACAGTATGAGCATTAAAAGGAATATTTACAGTATGAGCATTAAAAGGAATATTTACTCCATGGGAATTAAGAGTAATATTTACACTATGAACATTAAGAGTAATATTTACAGTGTGAGCATTAAGAGGAATATTTACAGTGTGAGCATTAAGAGGAATATTTACAGTATGAACACTATGAGGAATATTTACACTAAGAGAATTAAAAGGAATATTTACATTATTAGCATTAAGAGGAACATTTACACTATGAGCATTAAAGAAACCAAACTCTCACCATATCAAAAGTGAGAAAAAAATACTACAAGTCATGGCACATGGTGACCATGCTAACATGTATCTCTTGGAAATAAAAACCAAAAAAAAGTTGTTTATATTTTGACATATTAGGACATTTATAAAAACAATCACTTCTAAAAGAAGAACGTCCATTCACCAATGTTGTTCATCTAAATAAATAATGGAATTCATATTAGATATACTCTCATCTTCCTATTCCACTGAATATTCTTGTAAAACAACAGTCAATCAAGATCGCTGTAGCCCTGGTCAGGAGGTTTCATTACAAGAGTAGGGTGCATTTTTTCATCCTAAATAGTCACCTTTGTTTTTGTTGGCGATTGGAGATGTAGACGAATAGAGATGTAGGCGATTAGAGACTAAACCGCTGTATCTGTACACGTGAAATGGGTCTGATAAGGTCTAATGATGTTATTTGTTTATTAGTCTGGAACAAAGACGTCATATTACACGGGGACATAAGCCATGTTGTGTATATTGTGGACAAAATACATTCGGTAAATGTGCAAAATATGAATCGATAAAATGCAAAAATGAATTAGTTACTTGTGATATCTGTACCGTTTTGGACATAAAAATTACTTGACAAATATTGTTTATGCTTTTATGTCGTGATGTCGGATGTGAATTCCACTAAATTTGTGTCTTAACATTTTACAGAAACGAACTCGTCATATATCTGCAGGTATAACTGTTTCACTAACCTTAAAAAGTCCCCTTTCCTAAGCCAAAGACATCATACTTAAAATATTTGTAACTTTAATAGCATTTTATGACAATTAAGGTCCTCCCGTTATGTACAGTATCTACATCGCTGTAACTATGACACCCGCTGTCAACCCTGTCGGCAGGTATATACATAGTATTTATGTGGATTGTAACATTGATATGAAATGGCTCACGCCCAAAAGTGGAATTAACCTTCTGATCTGTCCTTCTTTTGACAGGGTAGGGTGGAAACAGTCCGGCAAGCTCACCAACCGCTGCGCACAACTTCATCCCACAGATTTCCCAGCGCATGTCGGAGGGAGGTAAAGGTATCAGCCAGGAAGTATCGCCAATCTTTAGAAGGTTAGAGATTGGCTTCTCTCAGAATGACCGTCAATGGAGTGTTAAAGAAAGTTTTTTTTCTATCACTTGGCAGCTATTTCAGTAATCAGCTTATCGTAATGGTCCAATCAAGAGAGAATTGCGCTGTACTTGACGACAATACAAGACTTCTAATCGCACAAATGAGTTGAGGTGAATTAATTACTGATTGATCTTGGGTAATTATTGCTATTGACAGAATGTCGATTGTGAGCACTTCATTTATCGCCCTGGACCAGACTGACGTTCCTAAGACATCTAAGCGATTAAACATTGATCTGCTTTCCTCCGGCGGCATGGACTCTGAAACGATGAATACGGCCCAGGTATTTAATCACGACCAACAACACTTATCTATTGCCTAGGGACCGGAAGAAGGAAATCACGAGAGAAAAAAAGTTGGCTTAATTTTCCTCTTTCACGGCCTTTTACCCTATAGAGGAAGGTATTTCTGTCAGAGCTACACCCGGACAGGAAGCGCGACTCGTGCCACGCTCACTCGAGTTGATTAGAGAAGTGTTGGACAGTTACAACGCGTTTCCACACACTTGCTACACGAAAACAGCCATTCAGCGATAATAAAGGAAGAAAACTAGCGATCGCGGCCTTTGATTTGTAATGAAAAGGTGTTGGCTTGTTAGTGATTACAGGTAATTAATCCAAAAGTCAGGTATTAGGCGATATTGATTTGTGATAAATCAAGCTGTTGAACTCTAAGATCGCCTTCAACAGTATCGCGGTGACGATGTTCCCTATTCACACGACGTCTTCTACGTCTCACGCGCCGTCTCCAGGATGAATACCC
This sequence comes from Haliotis asinina, assembly GCF_037392515.1. Taxonomy (NCBI): domain Eukaryota; kingdom Metazoa; phylum Mollusca; class Gastropoda; order Lepetellida; family Haliotidae; genus Haliotis; species Haliotis asinina. Next base: position 759,247 of record NC_090281.1, read on the forward strand.
CATTGTCAGCACACAAACCCGATGTAATCGCCCGTGCAGACCCAAGCCCTATGCTCATATGTAACATAGGAAAAAGTGCGCGGATATTAAAATGAAATCAATTCGCTTTCTAAGACGATCAAGAAAAATACATTTTCTTATTCATTACGTTGTTACTTCCAGAGCTGATCAGTTAACCTTCATTGTGGGTATGAACAAAGGTTTTCCTGCATTGTCTTTCACGGCAAAGGTAACCCGAGGGATCCCGCTTTACGCAAACCGTTTGTTTTCAAGTTGTAGTTTCAATCTCAACTCTGAGGATCAGCTCTGAAGATCAATGGTGAAGCTTATCTCAACGAAACAGACAGTGCCTTATCCCTGAAAATAAAGCAATCATAGTGATTTCTTACTTCGATGACGTCATCACACGCTATGGTGTCATACCTGAACATTCTGATCAATCTCTCTTCCACCGGGATTAGGCTTCACAAGACTGACATGTGACTGGTGCTCCCACAGCTGGGGTATAACTAACATACACATGGTTGACATAAACACACCACAACAGTGACCCGACCACAGATTCCTGGCCGATGTTTTGTATATGTTATATGGACCAATTATATCTCAGTACATAATGAAGCCACAGGTATTTTAATAGCAAGACACTGAATTGGTAACAAATATTTAAATTAATAAAAGTATTTAAATCCTAATACAGACAAATAAATGCATTGCCAAACAAAAAACAAAAAAACGCCGAATGATGACAGTTTTTTTTATAGATGTACAACGTCTTTATTCTGTATAGGCGACATTTCGACAAAGATTCTAAGGCCGTTGCCAAGGTGCTTGATTTGCATATATCCATAAAAAGAGGTTGTATATCCATAAAAATGTCTCCATTATTCATCTCCTCAACTTCTAGAATGGCAATCAAAGAAAACATCTTGAGAATAGTTGTAGAATTCAGTAGTGCGGTTGCACGTGCAGGCGAAGTCGGTGGATGGGTACATAAACATATTGACAAATGGAGGGGTAAAAAACACTGGACAGATAGGCAGACAACTAGTAACTGACGAAATCATTGAATATATAAATGGCTGCAGTTCAATAGATTAATAAAGGAATGAAAGAGTGTATGAGTGAATGAGTGAATAAATAAATAGACATACAGACAGAAAAATACATAAATAAATAATCCAAGTAACGCTCAACGTATCCAGTTCTGCTTTTTGTGAAAGAAGCATATGCATTGATGAAGCCGGGTCAGGCAGGGCGTAACATGTCCTTTTCAAAAAATACCTGAAATACATATTCTCTATTAAATAACCCACGTGTAATGAGCTTAGAACTGCAACACAATCCGTATTCAAATAATCAGTTAATGTGTAATAATCAGTCATAGCATGTGGGTGAGGATACCTTGGGTGCGCTATGTATGTATTGTATAACACATATATGAGACAGAAATGTAGACTTGTGACACTGGAATAAACGCATAGATAGAAGCGTTAATGTATATTTGGACACTGATTTCAGAGATTGGGAGAAATGCCTAGTTCACTGTACCAGCGACTTGTACAACACCAAGCAATATGGTTCATAGCATCATGGTGTACTTGATCACAAATAATGTGACAGCAGATTGCCCTGTAATATGAAGCTATCGTCTGCTACTGCTATGATGACTCTTAGCCACAGTGACATTCTGCAACATAACCTGAAAATGTCTTTTTGTCGAGGAAGTTTTTGAATAGAAAACTGTTAAAAATAATTTGTCTCCGGAGGATGTGAACTTGGTTAAATGTTGATGCAAGTTTAAATTGAAAAGGTAAATTAGACCGAGTCAAGGCACCGGGTGTGAAATCAACAAACAACCAAAACAACAAGTGTATTCTAAAGTTGTATTCTAAAAGTTAACAAATCAGCACAAAGGTGTAACTACAACAATACAAAATATGTGACAATGCAACTTCAGGACATATTGCGCACGATTCAGTGATTATAGCAATACTGGTGGTGACGGTAACATTCACCCCATAGCAGAAGTGATATACAACACAGAAGAAAAGGATCGGCTGTCAGTAACAAGGGCATGATCTTCCAAAACAATGTCATCCTGCCTGTTTGTAAACTTCGCCATACTGAACTAAGACAAGAAACTTTATAGCAACTACACCGAAACGTCGCTTTTGGTGTAAGAAAGAAATTGCCTGGTCATAAACCTGTCCCTCTTAGACTTGAGACAGAAATAGACATAGAACATGCAGCTGAACAGGCTGATACAAGCGAGGTGCTGTGTCACGTGGCTACTGTGAACGTTCACTGATGAGGCGGAGCTGACGTGTTTATTACAGAGAGGAAACCGCGACCATAAACCATCCCGGAGGTGACAGAAGTTGGCCAACTGCGTTAAGTCCCCCTGACAGGGCTGTTAAACCAGGGACGGCAGGTAATAGATCCAGATGGGTGTTTAGGGAAATATTGTAATCAGATGATTCACCATTAGCTACTCAGCCAACAATTACACAGAAATAAACACAACAAAACACAGACTACTTGTCACTAAGCACGTGTTGCCGGACGTAGTCAGCAAGGAGAGCTATTGCTTAAATGCCGCTAAATATCAGACGCGAGTCACATAAAGAAATGCCAAACTTTTGTCTTTGATATCCCACGAGAAAACGAAGATTTGCGGATTTGCCGCAACCGCTAATGGCGAGAAATAACTATCTTTACCTTTCCTCTCCGCCCTCTCATGGCGTCGCCGCTCATATCGTCTACATCTCGTCTAGATCTCTCCCAGATCTCGAGAATACAGAAGACTAGTTCACAGCTAGCCGGATCTAATTCCCGAAATGTCTATAATTTACCACCCCTGCTTTTAGCGGACTCTTTTATATTCATGTTAAACGCCTTTGAAATCGGCTAAAATTTGGTGACTTGAGACAGCACCGATTTGAAAAAAAATGTCTGTGTGGTTAATATGGGTTAAATAAACTTGAGAACACAATCCACCAGGGTGTTCCTGAACTGCAGCCTCGACCGGCAGGAAGGGGCAGGGATTGGTGAGCTCTGTGAGGGGTTGGGCTGGGTAGGGTTTCTAAGTGGTAGGATGTAGGGTGGGGCTGTTTCAGAACAGGAGCGGGTGTGAAGATGTCAAGATAGTTTCAGGACAGAGTTGGATGTTAGGATGTCAACATAGCTTGAGAACAGGTGTAGGTGTGAGGGTGTCAACATAGCTTCAGAACAGGAGCGGTTGTGACGATGTCAGGATAGTTTCAGAACAGGGGTGGGTGTGAGGATGTCAACTTAGCTTCAGAACCGGGGTGCATGTGAGGGTATCAACATAGCTTCAGAACAGGGGTGGGTGTGAGGATGTCAAGAACAGGGGTTGGTGTTTCAGAACCGAGGTGGGTGTGGTGCTGTCAGGATAGCTTCAGAAAAAGGATGAATGTGGTGATGCCGTGGTGCATAGGATCTCTTGAAGTGCATAGGTACGGAACAAACAGTATAATCTGTCAGAATTGTAAAACCTTTAATGAATGCCATGACTAGAGAACATAACTGTTTGCACGGCAAGAATTATGTTCATATTTGGAATACTTGTAGCAGCATTATCCGTAAGCTTTAGCCCGGTGTGAAACATGAGAGGGCTGCCCACAATGTTACAGACTGTGCATTAAATACAGACATGCTACACGAGCCTGCACACTTTCGCTGGTAATGGTGCTTTTGTTTAATAGGAAATGTCAGCATGAATATCATATAGTGCTTCACGCCACTGGCGGTTTACACAATTCAGAGGGACACGGTAGTTCAGCTTTACTCAGCACGGGGCGGTACTCTGTGACACAGGTACATGGATTACTGAGTGAGTGAGTTTACGTTTTAGCAATATTCCAGCAATATCACAGTGGGGGACACCAGGAATGAGATTGTGCCTATGTGGGAATCGAATCCGGGTCTTCCAACTAGCGAACGCTTTAACCACTAGGCTACATTCCATGGATTAAAGTGTATTAAAAGCCCATTCAGCTGCCGCTGACATCCCCATACGACACTACAACATGTGATTACGCCCATACAACACAACATCTGACAATGACCATGCACACATCTGACCATACCCATTCGATACGACATCTGAGCACGAATACACGCCTCGACATCTGGAGTAAGGAGCATTGACTCAATGTGTCCCACGGGAGAGGACACGTATGCCATTATCGCAAATATATTTAAAAAATCAATTTCTTTAAACTCCAGGAGAATTGTCTCCAACTGTAATTAATCAAATGACGGCTGTGAAAGAGTAACGTTTTGCCCTCTTATATGCGAGTGCTTTCTTACAGCAGGCTGGTCGGTTCGAATTCATCGTCCCCATTTATAAATTAACATTTCTTAATCACCAATCTTGCTGCAGTCGGATCTCCTCTCCAGGTAGTCAGATGATTATCACTTGAACTCTGGCGTGAAAACAGCAGCAGCCCTTACTGATGCTGTTTGTTTCCTGCTGCCGACTCCAGCAAGTCCCAATGGGAACCGCCTCACTGTTGTCGTCTATCTACTGCTGTAGGCCTTGCTTGGTGGATATAAGTGTGTTGGTGAGGTGTGTGATCGGTCCCGGTCCCTTGGATGTATTGGCTGCGGCAAGCAGTGGGCCCTACACTTGTAAAAGCTAGCAACAAACAACATACTCTCAACATCAAATTTTCATTCATTATCGATTGGAAATTTAATTAAGTTAATCACATATGGAATGGCACCTAGCAGGCTTTTCACCTGTAGGTCTCAGGTGGAATAACGTCGACAATTAATTTTGTTTTAACTGCCGCCTCTGCCCGAGTCGCGTGTTGACGCCAGTAATTAGCTACATTTCATTTCCATATCTCGCCCAAATGTCAATCAACAGCACTGATTCGGCCTGTCGTCCCAGGAGAAATTCCGTTTTCCACGGGACTCGCCATTCCTTGTTTTCGATACTTCCTGTGCCACTCTTCGTGTGTTCGTTTCGCTCTTCTGGAAGTAACAGGGGAAGTTTGATTACAAAAGGCAAGTAATGGCGGTACTTGATGGCAATTCTTGGCTACGAAGTAGATGTGGGACAATGCCATTATGCGCTCGTAAAGATATTGTGCGGGTACCTAGAATATAATGAAATACCTAGAAAGTCTTTACAACTTTAGCAATATATTATTAAATCTTTGAACCGTTAAAGGCTACGATGGTAATTACAAACATCACGCAGGCTCCACAAGTCCTTAAACAAGTTCTGACGGAGAATTATGTTGCGTCAGCTGGTACAGTGAGTGAGTGAGTGAGTGAGTGAGTGAGTGAGTGAGTGAGTGAGTGAGTGAGTGAGTGAGTGAGTGAGTGAGTGAGTGAGTGAGTGAGTGAGTGAGTGAGTGAGTGAGTGTCAGGCCGCTCCGTGGGTTACAGTGAGGGGACTATATGAACCACCCTATCCCTGGTACTACAAGAGTGTGTGGTCCTGTTGTGGTCGGTTTAGGAGGATACCAAGGGTGGGTCAGCACACAGCTAGGAGTGATGTAATAGTCCATAAGACACACACCAGTGGATAAACCGTTTTCTGAAACCTTATATATTATACCGTTGAATTGCTGATCTACGTTTGGTAGGGGAGTTTGGTAGGGGAGTTTGGTAGGGGAGTTTGGTAGATAGGTAACAGCCTCTTAGGCACTGTATTATTATGTCAAGAACATGTAGAAAGTCGAGACGTTTTGACGACACAGCGATATTGAGCAGACCGTAACGAAAATACTGAATGAATACATTATCTAAATACGTATTTATATGTAGGTATATGCCGGTGTGGTATGTTTGTGCAGCATTAGGAATGCTTGTAATTTATATGTAGGTATATGCCAGTGTGGTATGTTTGTGCAGCATTAGGAATGCTTGTAATTTATATGTAGGTATATGCCGGTGTGGTATGTTTGTGCAGCATTAGGAATGCTTGTAATTTATATGTAGGTATATGCCAGTGTGGTATGTTTGTGCAGCATTAGGAATGCTGGTAAATGTTCGTGACAAGTCAGAGGGCAGTAGATGTAACATCGGTGGGTAGTGTCGCGGCCAGTGTCCGACATATGCTGGTATTATAGGCAATGCAGGGGTTATTGCTAGATGAAATACACGCCGATAATTCAATACTCTCATCTCAGCCAACATATGGACATAACGAGGGCCAAATTACCCAATAATAACTCATAAGTCATCATTCAGCGCTGTCATTGGTACATACTGACTTCAATTTGTCCATTTTCTCATAGCACGCGGTGATAGCAAGCTTTGAAATATGCATCCCCATCAGCGGCAGTTTGTGTGTGTACTTGTCACCTCCGTTCTCCACTATTGTCCAGGGACAGTCTCACCTGGTTGTAATGTCCACGACAATCTGGACCATATGCCGGCCTCACAGCCCCATACAGCTCCACACAGCCCTTCTCACGACATTGTCACCTATAACGAGACTGTGCCCTATTAACAATAAACGATTTTGAAAAGTTACAAATCATTGGATTGATCAAATGCTGGGTGTCTTTATATGGTATTGTCTATTTGCAAAGTGACATATTAGTCGATTTCCATGTTAGCAGGAAAAATTCTGTCAGATCAGTTTATTCAAATATAGAATTCCTTCCAATAACAAGATATCGATGTTGAATACCATCATAGAGTCACTGAAATTGATAGGAAAATTAAAGCCAGTGCATATTACTTTTTTGTTTATGTGCGTTGGGAGTCGGGATGGTTGGGGCTATTAATCTAAGTGTAATTACTCCACTGTAATGCTTTAGACCTCTTGAACCTCTAGAATACTTTCCATCAATCTCGCAAATATAATCTGTTAGTCCATTTGTCACATGACTGAAATATGAAGCCATTTGTAAATTGCCCAAGTTAATCCCATATTACGGATGTATTGTACCGTATATGTGAGAAAAAATAGTGATATAATTACATTGTAGCCTGTGTTGAAACATGTGACATGCGTGTGACTAGCGCCTATAGCCTGTTTACATGTAGGTGGTGTTTGGCTAACTTTAATATTTGTATCAACAAGACTGCGGATAAAGCGAATGACTATACATTTAACGATCACGCATTGTTCAATAATGTATTTAGATGTTATTTAAGTTGGTGTGAGAAACAGACATGCCTCCCTCAGTCATGGTCAGACGCCATTACGGAGAGCGAGTTACTGGTACATTACAAACATTCTCGTCCAAACTGAAGAAATGTTTCAAGAATGCGTGCCGCTCAGATGTTTTTTCTGTCAACAGAAGCACAATAGAAACATAAGCAGCTACCGCCACAAACGACTCACAATAGAGCACGTGCATTTAACCCAACTTTGAAGGCGAAAAGTTTATTGTATCTCAATGGCATTCTCTGAAATGTTATAATGTTGATATGTGCGTGCATTCACAAAGGCGAGGCCATACACGGCTTCAATACAGGCGAAACAGTCCCATTCCGTGTACACAGATCGTTCACACTTACATTAGTGGCTGAAACAATAAGTTATGATGATTATCCCAATGTAAATCTCTGGTGTCAAGGCAGTAACCGTTATAGAGAGTCGTTCTGCCAGCTTCGCTCTCCTCGCTTTTCTACAATCTCGGCTATCAGCGACCCCGATCATCATAGCACACATCCACGGAGCATATCACGACAGATTTCTAATCACAAACGATGTGAACCTGTCTAAAGTAGCACCTGACATTACACTGTGGCATGTAGTCTCGGACGTCATTGTTGTGGCGGGACATTGTTGTCCATATATTCCCGGGCATGGGAACAGCGTCACTGGAACTGCATACCTGGTAACAACTGCTACCTATGTTCCCGTATTGTGAATAGATATATTTACACTCCATGACTTAAGGAGTGAATTAATTGAGACATCTTTGAGCAATCCTCATTTTTTATTTGTTAAATTCGAAACTCTACAAGCATTGTTTCATGAACAGACTGATATATATTGGGCAAACTATACCAAGAATATGGCATATCACAAATTCGTGGTTCACAAGCAACATGTGTAAACAATAAATGAAGAAAGGTAGAAAGACGTTTCTATTTTGTGAAGATGAGAACACTATTTCAAATGATACTTGGTTGATCATATTAGACAGTTAAGTGGATCGGGTGGTTTGCCTTGAAGATATCGTTAATTATACATGTTCAAAGTATAGATTACTAATCGTGGCGTCTAATGCAACATTCATTGCCCACACTTGATCATTGACAGTTGCAGCGTTAACACCAAACAAAATCACAAATTTAGAGATTCAGGGAATATGGCAACAAGAAGTGGATTTAGAGACACCGTCAATATGGCAATCCAAGATTGATCCATGTCATTAAGCTTTTACAGTAGTATCTGAAACATGGTTAATTTGTAAGTTTAGATGTTTATTGCAATTAATAAACAAATCATTTGACACGAATCACTGAAAATAGTGTCCAGATTAAACACCATATGCCTGCGCCTGTTTACGTCGGCCTGCGTCCAAAAGTATGGACACTCGGGTCTGAGGTCATCCACATCTTTCAAAAGACAGATCATATCTAGGGAAATTTAATCTAAATTTAATAATTTTCAAGTGTTTAACACATATAACTGCAAATTGGCATAATGTGTCATGTTGGAGTTTGAGATCTGGGGGGCTTGAGCATACATACGAAAGTTACAAGGTACAGAATTTGGTCAACTGCAAGGTCGGGATAGACACCTTCGTTGGTACCCCTGAGGTGTCACGTGACTTACCCATGGCCCCAAATAAAAAACTGAACCGCGAGGTGGATCTTATAAAATCACTTATGGTTATTTTGCATTTGGTGGTTTGTGTGAAAAACAGTAAGACGGATTCCAACATGTTCTGTTCATTAGGCAAACACACACACTTCATGTAAACGTAAACACACACTTCACGTAAACGTACACACACACTTCACGTAAACGTACACACACAACCTGACTCCACCCAATTCCACTCCCTTGTGCCGCACATGAATAGCCGCAAATCAGTCACAATGGGAGATTCTATATATCATATTACTCACTTTGGATATGAAATGTAATTGTTTTGTGAGAAAACGGCTTCTTTCACATTGAATAGAAGAAGGAAATGACAATGAGTACCAAGAAGGCTAGCACAGGATCACAGGGTAGATATACAGATCTTCAGATTCAACACTTAATCAGGAACTTTGCCATCCTTTAAACATCAAAATATCCTCAAATAACATATAAATTTATATCCTGGTTTCTAAAACTAAAAGCATCAATAGCTAAATTGAAAACATTCAGTTTAAGAATGCATCATAGACTGACAATAAAAATATTTCAGTTAGAGAGAAGCCAGCTGTATCGATCTATCTGTGAGTTAACTGATCGCTCACTCCAAGAATTGAAAGCTGATTCAGGCGCCTCATTCGACAATCAATAGCGAGCGTGGAGAGGCAACGAGGTAATTACAACACAGGTAGAAGGCAGCCTCGCCACCGACCTGGGACCCAGCAGCCAATCACAGCAGAGTGGGATGACGACTCCAAACAGCTAGCTACGCCCACATGTTGAAACTACTCTATCCATTGGTCAAAGAAGTCAGCGCGGAAGGATCTAATTGGTTTGGTCTACAAGTAAACTGAAGCAACACCTCACTAACTGCTGCCACACTTGAAGAGATGCGATCAATTGCCAGTGTATTCAAACGCTATTAAATTGACATGGAATAGAATTGAGCGAACCCTCAATACACGCAGTATCGCCTACCGTCATCCGCCGACCCCCGAGGAGACAACCCTCTTTACTCACCCACATATCATCCCTCGGTAGCTGGTTGATCAGTGAGAGAGTGGACCGACTGACGATATTATCCGATATCTGACGTCTTGTTGTCAGATTCCTCGCCACTGTTTCAGACATCTGAAGTTTGTTTCTTATCACGACATGCAACAGTAACAAGTTCATCTCTACTGTTGAGGATGGAGAAAGGAGCTGCATCTCCACTGCGGGGAGAGGAGGAAGAGAAACGGGTGCTCTTGGATTCCGACGTGGAGTTGTCGGATGGGGGTTCTGACATTGATGTGACAGAGAGCAGAGTTTGTGACAGTGACAGCAACAGCAACAGCAACAGCAACATCGAACACAGCAGTAGCATCAACCACAAGAGCCGCAACGACCGGTCGTCTCCAAATTCAACACAATGCCATACTTCTATCAAACCGACTGTAAAAGTTTTACCTCGACCGTCCTTCCTTATAACAGACATTCTTGGACAGAGAGGCAGCAACTTGTCTGACAGACTGTCAGGGGATGTACGAGGTAGGGACACAACGCCCGTTAGTGCTAGAGCGTTTGGTCACATAACTGACAGTAACTTACTTGGGCACCTAACCGACACATCTAGAGTCGGGCACTTGTCAGACAGTGCCAGAAACGCTGGACATCTTTCAGACCGATCTCGTTCTCCCCTGTACAAGAAAACGGACACATCGCTAAGCGACAGTGGTGAGTGTCAATGTATTGTTAACATTTAACAGTATATATGTGTGTGAATCTTGTTAAACCGTGTACACACTGCGTATTGATCAGCTTGTACAATCAGAAATATAACATGAAAAGTTAATTATATGCACATTGGTACTGTTGTAACAGCACAAGTCTCTGTGTGCTATATATATATATATATATATATATATATATATATATATATATATATATACCCCTTTTTGACAACCTTGTTTTAACACACCCTTATGTCTCTCTACATGATACATATATAACATTTGTTCGACACAACCTATATTTCAATCTATACGCCATGTATATAACTCATTTTCAATACACCCTTTATTTCACTCTATATTATACTCACATATGTGACTTCTATATTCTTCTTATTTGACAGCATATATATGAGGCCTTCAAGGAAAGGCTACAATATTTCAAATCTGTGTCAAGGCACTTTGTGACAAAACAGCGAATAAATAGTCTGTTTTGGTGGCTGTATGTTTAATGTCAAAATTCAAATTATTAGGCAGTGGTTTAACGTACAGGAGATATTGTAATTTTCTCTAACAAGTATGTTTCGTATAATGATAATTTTCTAAAGTGTAATGATTATTTCTATTCAGCAAAGAAAATTTATCGATGAATGTTAATTTCCGAAAAAAAGAATATATATTTCAATTTTGCAAAAAAGACAATGTACCAATAAACTCTTTATATTCCTATGCTGGGACACGAAATTGGATCATGCCCCTCGGAAAGTTTGTCTAAGAAATCGTTTAAAATATTCAATATCATCCTTTGATACTTATGTGAAATTTAGCATAGTAGATTAATTATTTTGCACAAAATTCCAGAATGTAGAGTGTATCTGTGTTTTAATAATAATAGTGAGAATATTAATAACACGACTTTTTCAGACTGGATATCCTGCTGAAGGCAGGATGTAAAAGTGTTATTGCTATACTGAAGTCTAAATGTCAGGGTGTCCTTTATGGACAAAGTGGCTTTTGGTAAGTGACCGACTGAGAGTGATGAGGGTGAAAACTGAACACTTGTAAGATGGAACCCCTTGGGAACCACGTGAACACAACAGGCTATCTGCAAACAACCTATATAATTTGGGGGATTCAATATTCTGTAAATAACATGTATTAAATGTTTTGGAATAAAACGTGTTGTAAAAAAGCTGTAAAAGTATGTATGTTAATATTATGTTATGTTAATATTATATTATTTGCATGTACAGCAAATTATAATACCATATACATGCGAACAAATACTGAGAAGGAGGGTATTGTTAAGCCAATCCAAGAAACACAATTTTCTTATTATCGACATGTTTATGTAATACGAATTTCTTAACGAACATTCATAAGGCCTCGGTTTGTGTAACTCATGTAAACCTTTTTAAGCGGGAACAGTCGACTTTTATTCTTGCGCTTAGGTCAAATGCTCCCAAACATGGACACAATAAACGAACTTAAATGAGTAATAATCTTTACTAACTCACCCAACAGTAACATCATTGAACATTTGTCTGAAGAACAGACGCCACATTTATTCATACTTTGAAACCTTGGTACAAGAGTTCCCTTAACGACAAAGAATGAGATTATCAGTTTCAGGTATGTGAGATAACGGCCTGAGACATAGAGTACCACAGTGCCACTCTAAATACGTGATTATTAAAACAAACCTCATCATTCACACTTCGTGATAACTAAACTAACTGTCATTAGCTACCTGATGCCAGATCGTGGTGGCGAATATCCGTCGGCTGACTACATTTGATCCTGCTCGCAAAGAATGTGCAACTCCCTAATTTACATTTGTAACGGCCACAAAACTTCCATGATAACAGCTACCACATAAAACATGACGACGTCGCGTACTACATGCTACCTACTAATACATACTCCCCAGTCAGTCTGTGTCAGTTACTTAACGGGACAAATAGTGTGGCAGTCCACAGAAAGTATTCCGTTGATATTTGGTGTATAGGAAACTGAAATAGTTGTTGCTAATTTCATTATGTATGTATGTATGTATGTATGTATGTATGTATGTATGTATGTATGTATGTATGTATGTATGTATGTATGTATGTGTGTGTGTGTGTGTGTGTGTGTGTGTGTGTGTGTGTGTGTGTGTGTGTGTGTGTGTGTGTGTGTGTATGAGAGAGAGAGAGAGAGAGAGAGAGAGAGATTAGTTTTTCATCTAGTTTGAAAGAGATTTCATACCTTTGTGTATACTATTAGATGAACTAAATACTGAACTACGGTCTATGTAGTAAACTGGAAATGTAATGTTCTAACATTTTAGAAGTATGTTCTGAAATGGAGCTATATTTTACATAATGACATGAACGTATGTATCTGTCAATGATATCGAGGTGTTTTCTCTACGGTGAAAGGGAGGTACTTTGTACAATAAAATAGACATACATTTTAGTTCGCAAAATGTTTTCTTTTTTGTAATATTGATGAAATTCTATACACTGACAATATAGGTATATTATTTAGCAAAATATATGTAATTTCTTTATTGGGAAAAAAGGATATTTTCTAATAATGATATAGAAATAATTTCTGTGCAGTGAAATGGGGGTATATCATATCATAATGTTCAAGTAATTCCAATGTAATTGTGAAATGAGGTATGTTTCATAACATAGGTGTAATTTCTGTACTGTGAATTAGGCACATATTATAAAATATTATATGTGTAAATTCTAAACAATGAAATGGGTATGTTTCGCAAAAATGTATGTACATATGCACTTTATGACGTGTGAAATGGAGGCACGTTTTGTAATAATAGAGATGCAATTTCTTCGAAATGACAGGAGGTATTTTTATAGTAATACATATGTACTTTCCACACCAAAATAAGGTATATGTTAAAATGATATTGACGTGTTTTTAAGCTGTGAAGTGAGGTATATTTTATATTTTTATAGATCTAAATGTTATACTGTGAAATGTAGATTTAACTCTAAATGACCGATGAATTATTTTTTCTTCTCTGAATTGAAAGTACACATATTAGTGATAAAAAGGTATGAACTTCATTGTAAAATTGAGGATATGTTTAACTATATATTTCTGAGATGAAATGAAGGTATATATGGGTAATAGTAAAGAGGTGTGATTTGTACGATGAGATGAAGGTATGTTTCTGAGGCAGATTCTGTTATTGTAATGATACTGGTGTATGTGTGACATGGAGGTATTATTGCAATGGTATTGGTGTGTGTGAAGGTATTATTATTATTATTATCATGATAGTGAGGTTTGTACAACTGGGAGATATTTGATTTGTAAGATTACAGATTATGTTCCCCACTTTGAAATGATTGTTTTGTTCTCTAGACGATGAGGATGACGTCGACGATGGTGAGGACACCGACTCCCTCATGATAAAGTCCAAGAAGCCACGAAAGGCTCGCACGGCCTTCACTGACCACCAGCTGAGCTGCCTGGAGAAAAGCTTTGAGAGACAGAAATACCTCAGTGTCCAGGACAGGATGGAACTGGCGGCCAAACTCAACCTGACAGACACCCAAGTGAAGACGTGGTACCAAAACAGAAGGTGAGACAAACTTTAGAGTACTCTCACTGTAACTGTGGACGAGTGATATCTCAGCTTAGAACTCTTTCACCGCGACTGTAGACGAGACATACCTCAGCTTATAAGACATAATCTGATTGTGACTGTAGACCTGACATGCCTTGGCCTTGAATACTCTTACTGTAACTGTGGATCAAACAATCTGCGCTTAGAACACTTTCATTATGACTGTGGACGAGACATATCTCAACTTAGAATACTCTCACTTTAACTTTGGGCGACATATCTCAGCTTACAATCAATCCCATTGTGACACTGGGCGACATATCTCAGTTCAGAGATACAGTCACATGCACTGTGGAAGTAATATACACTTTGCATAGAATTGGCTTACTCAGTAAGCTCAAAGATTCGCACTCCCTGACCTGGCGACGGGTGCCCCATACTGCCTAGATTATTTTATAGAAACCCTTTACTGAATCCGGAGACAAACTTATGTCACTGGAAACCCAATCTTCCTCATGTCTTTTTGGCCTCTGTGTTGTTGAGTCAGCAGAGATGGCACCTGTCATCTCCATGGTTGCAAATGAAGTATTGGGATGAGAGATTTTCTGTAGTAACTGCAGTCCTGTACTTCCTCCAGAACTGTAGTGGCTACACCCCTGTAGTACATCTTCTAAAATGTCTTTCAAAGAAGTTACCTTTGTATTAACTGTCCCCTGTAGTATCTGCCCCCTTTAGTAGCGGCCCCCCGTAGTAGCTGCCCCTGTAGTAGCTGCACCCATATAGTAGCTGCACCCCTGTAGCAGCTGCAACCTTTAGTAGCTACCCCCTTTTGTACACCTGTAGTAGCTGCAACCTTTAGTAGCTGCACCCCTGTAGTAGCCGCCCCTGTATTAGCTGACCCCGTAGTAGCTGCACCCCTGTATTAGCTGACCCCTTTAGTAGCTGCACCCCTTTAGTAGCTGTACTACTGACTAGTACAACCTCCAATGCCCTAGTAATAGCCAAACGAAACACAGGTCGGTCGGAAGCCACGGTGTGTGAAAGAGACAGATCATTTGTTACAGGGTAGAGTGCAAGGTCCAGTGTACTGTACTGGAAGGCACTCTAATGTTTGTCTTGTGTGTGGACAACGCTTCTTGTTAGCATCCTCATTCCGATAAGTGTAGCACCTTTCACAGTAAAGAAACATAGCCGCTTCCAACTAAGGTCTACATATAGAGTAATATGATAATTTTCTCATATACGTTAGAGGTAAAAGGCCACTGCATTAACCTTTAGACAAATGAAAATGTTTTAAACAGCGTGGTGTCTACTGGCGACATTAAATTACCGGACATACAGAGAGTGTTTACTTTAAGAGTCAAAACGAAATCCTAAAGTAGGAATGTTCAGCATCGCAATGTACCCCATAACTGTGCCACACACAGCACCTCGCCTTTAGGGTTGTGACAAGACCACCTCGCCTTTAGGGCTGTGACAAAACCACCTCTCCTTTAGGGCTGTGACAAGACCACTCTACTGGCGTATTGCTACAACTTGCTTTGACGCTGTGCTCTTGACGCCTCCGTCAAAGGACAGTTACTCATTTCGCACTAACACTACCTGCGGGAATAAAGAGGGCCATTCACAGTGTTGTCACGAGCGTGAAAGTTTCACTCAGAACTAACCTACTCTCTCCAGGGGGCGACACTATGCGCCGTCAGGCAGAACCCGCCGTGGTCCCAAGGCCCCGGACAATGCCTTTATCTCCGTGATGGGGATGGGGTGACTTCCAACTATTTGACTAAAAGGCAAACAAATTTCGTCGTTACTCGATTCACTGATTTCGTGTAGAATCCTATAAATACTGTCAATTCTGACAACAATATTATGAAAAGGATTAAAGAGTCGTACCGTACGTTGAGGTACTTGGGTGTGTGGCGCGTACTGTGATAGGTGTATGTGTGGCGCGCAACGGAGAGCCAGGGACAGCGGTGCGATAAGGGAGTTAAAAAGGTAGCAGCTTGTATTAACTTCAAGTGTACTGATTGAACTTAGTAAAGAATCAACACATGACAGAAGAACATCTCTGTCTACCTCTGCATCAGCTGTCTGTGTCTACCTCTGTCATGCCATGTCAGCTGGACCTGAGTGATGCTTGCACTGCGCATGCCCATTGTCTGATGACGTGTCCCGGTATATAGAAGTATATGTCACGCTACACTAATGTGTTTGTCCAAAATCAGGACAACCGGGCATTCTTAGAGAAAGTATTCCTAACTACTACTACTACTACTACTACTACTACTACTGCTGCTGCTGCTGCTGCTGCTGCTGCTGCTGCTCCTACTACTACTACTACTACTACTACTACTACTACTATTTGTCCAGGTGTTCGTAACCACGTGTTTTACCTGGATTTTCATGTGTTTCTATCAGGTTGGTCCGTGATTCCGTGAAAACTTCTGTCCGAACTAATTTAATGTAGATTACCACCTGTAGCACAGCGCGGCCGTTGTATACTGCTGGCGACAATAGCTGCCCGCATGTCACGGCGTTAGAGAAAGATCTAATATATTCATATTATTCCCGGGATTCAATTACATCCGATAAGGGCGGGTGTTCTCAATGGTTAATCCCAAGGAATAGGATGCATTCAATTATGTGACTGGGTTTAATGTGATATACCCCCACACAACTACCCCGTCTAGGGGAGGACCGGTCTACTGTAATCTCTAGTTTTAGCGAACTTTAACAGCTTGGAATACACTTGTAGCTTGCCGACGCCGAACTTATCTGGCATAACAGTCACTAATCAGTGGCGTCCTATATGACATTGATGGAGACTCCCTCCCTCACAATTACTACATAATACGAGACTGACATTCTCCTTCTATTCCAGAACCAAGTGGAAGCGACAGACAGCCGTCGGCCTGGAACTCCTGGCGGAAGCTGGCAATTACGCCGCCGTACAGCGCATGCTCCAGACCAATCCCTACTGGTTCACGTACCACCCCCAGGCCGCATCCATCCTCTCTAACATAGACGCATTCTACTTCCGTCACGGAGACTCAGCATTTACGCAGGCACAGAGACCCTCACTACCCCGGATGTTCATCCACGGTCTCCAACAGCACGTGAGTCAACTCCCAACACCAACAGGGGCCACTGTGTTCCCGGAGAACCGAGGGTAAACTTTCCCTGAAATGACCAACAAAGGCAGAACACAATGGAGTGAAGCTTGGACAGATAGATTACATGGCTGAACTTTGTGAAAACAAGAGATGCATGTTGTGTGTAAATGAACACATGTAGAGGAGGTGGTTCGCTCGACGCAAGACGTGCCTAGTGACGACACGTCTCGACGTCGACCTGATATGACTCCTTTTTTGTGTTGACAGAGCTGCCCAATTCTTCTGTGTGACAGAGCTGTCCTTATGCCCTGTATCCAAGCTTTGTCACAAGTGTCTGTTTATTTGAATATCTGTTGTTTTGTGGGTTTTAACGAACACTTAATGTGACGTCACAAAGTTCTTGATCGATGTTGCAACCACTACATATACTGTCACAAGTGCTAGAGTGTTGGTTTGACTCCCCGTGTTCGACTGACTGTGCTATGAACACTAAATACACTGTCACATGTTCCAGAGTACTCCTCTGATGTCCCCTTTGTTCAAATGACTGTGCTCTGACTATTAAGTATACTGTCACAAGGTATTAGAACGTCCAGATTGCCCACACCGTGCATGAAGCCTGCTAGTGCTGGGCGTTGCGTGGGATGCATTCATGTTACCATTATATTATCTTTACCCCAAAGCATATTTAAGGCTGTTTCTAATATTCTTCATTTTACATTGATGTTTCATGCAATAAAAAATCAAACAAAGAAACATTTATTGATTGTTCATTTCACACTTGAGAGGTATGGGCTGAGTCGTCTCGTGTGGCGGCTGCATGAGGTGGCGGTGTAAACCGGTGCATGGGCTACTTGACTTTCTAAACGATGTCATTAATAAACTAAATGACAGAATATCAATTACTGATTGCGACGCTGAACTAGCCATGATGAAATGATTATTGATTGTTTAGCTAATAATCGATGTCATCTTTACAAAGTTGCAGTTTCAGCGAACACTACAACATTTTCTGTGTGAGGCACCCCTTCCTTCTAACGTGCTAGTTGTTTAAAAGCGTTTTGATGTCATTCAATAAATGAACAAGAGTATATTTTAAGGGTCGATACCCCTGTGTGCTTCCTCTGGCCTTTGAATGTTGACAATGTCAGTTCAACTGTTTGCATTAGTCAAACACTTTACTATAAATTAATTTCAAATTATGTATTATGTAACATTTGCCACACGACTAGCCTTAAGTGAATGCATGAGAGACCTCATTGAGGCGGCTGAGCGCTACGAGGGGTGGAGGAGCAAGCGAGAAGTTGTCAGGGAAGTAATATACAATACTTGGGGGTGGGGACACGATGGGCCGCCATTGAGAGGAGATGTTTTGCCATGTAGACCGCAGTGATAAATAGACTAGCTTTACACGCACATGAGGAAGCTATCGATGTCATATTCTGATTCTATCGGAATAAGAAAAAAGGGGGCAGACGTGATCCAGAGTCGATTATGTTAGCGTGTGTCACCAGGAGTCAGCGAGATGGATTGGGTGAGGAAGGAAATATGACGCTTTTGTCTGAGGACCATCCTCGCGTACAGAAACAGCCATAGACACACTTACAATTCATCATGAAACATAGTTCATACAGACAACATCTCTAGCATAGCGGACACTCCTCAACATCACACACTACACATACCTGACACATGTCTTCACACACTACACATACCTGACACACGTCATCACACACTACACATACCTGACACATGTCATTACACACTACACATACCTAACACATGTCATCACACACTACACATACCTGACACACGTCATCACACACTACACATACCTGACATACGTCATCACACACTACACATACCTGACACACGTCATCACACACTACTCATACCTGACACATGTCATCACAAACTACACATACCTGACACACGTCATCACACACTACACATACCTGACACATGTCATCACATCACACACTACACATACCTGACACACGTCGCGACATCAGATACTCCATATGCCTGACATACGTCATCACACATGTCATCACATCGCAAACTACACATACCTGACACATGTCATCACATCACATACACCATATACCTGACATACGCATTGACATCACATAGTACGTATACCTGACATACTGTGTCACATCACACAAACCATATACCTGACACAAGTCATCACATCACACTCTACATTTACCTGACACTGGTCATCACATCACACAAACCATATACCTGACACGCGTTCTCACATCAAACACTATACATACCTAGCACATGTTATCATATCACATACTACATATGTTTGAAACACGCCATCACATCAATCACTTCATATAAATGGGACACATCGCACTCTTCGTATAACTGACACACGTCATCACATCACAAAACACATACACTTGAAATAGGTCATCACCTCACACACTATACATACCTGACACACGTCAAAACACGCTACATTTACCTTACACATTGTTAGATCACACACCCCATATATCTGACATACGTTATCACATCACACACTCCATATACCTGGCACACGTCATCACATCACACACTCCATATACCTGGCACACGTCACCACATCACACACTCCACATACCCAACACACGTCATCACACATGTCATTACATCCCACACCCCATATACCTGACACACGTCATCACACACTACACACACCTGACATACTGCATCATATCACACACTACACATACCTGACACATGTCATCACATTACACACTACAGATACCTGACACACGTCGCGACATCACATATTCCGCCTGACACATATCACCACATCACACACTCCATATACCTGAGACGTCATCACATCACACATTCGACATGCCTGACACACATCACATCACACAATCCATATACCGCCATCACATCACAAAACACATATACCTGACATACGTCATCACATCACACACTACATACACGACACACGTCATCATATCACACACTCCATATACTTGACACACGCCATCGCATCACACACCCCATATGTACCTGACACATGTCATCACATCACGTCATCATTATCACACGCTACATACACCTAACACACGTCACCACATCACACACTATATATACCTGACACACATCACCAAGTCACACACTACATATTTCTGACACACGTGATCACATCCCTCACTACATATACCTTATGCTCGTCTTCACATTACACACTTTATATATCTGACTCACGTCTTCACGCAACACACTATAAATACCTCAAACAGGTCTCAAATGCACTGACGACCTCATGGACTATCCTTAGCACTGACAACCTCATGGACTATCCTTAGCACTGACGACATCATGGACTATCCTTAGCACTGACGACCTCATGGACTATCCTTAGCACTGACAACCTTATGGACTATCCTTAGCACTGACGACCTCATGGACTATCCTTAGCACTGACGACCTCATGGACTATCCTTAGCACTGACGACCTCATGGACTATCCTTAGCACTGACGACCTTATGGACTATCCTTAGCACTGACAACCTCATGGACTATCCTTAGCACTGACAACCTTATGGACTATCCTTAGCACTGACGACCTCATGGACTATCCTTAGCACTGACAACCTCATGGACTATCCTTAGCACTGACGACCTCATGGACTATCCTTAGCACTGACGACCTCATGGACTATCCTTAGCACTGACGACCTCATGGACTATCCTTAGCACTGACGACCTCATGGACTATCCTTAGCACAGACGACCTCATGGACTATCCTTAGCACAGACGACCTCATGGACTATCCTTTGCACTGACGACCTCATGGACTATCCTTAGCACTGACGACCTCTTTCACACTAGGTTAGTACTGATGACCTCACTGACAGTCCACCGCGTATAACCTCATTGACAGTTAGTCAGTACTGGCGACCTCATGGGCAATCGTTAGCACTAACAACCTTGGTAAGTTCCAAGTACTTTTTGAATGAATACACGTTTTGTCCTGATAAAGGATTCCATGGATTAAAACCAACAGCAACAAAGTCATACATGATGATATTACCTTTGACGCCATGTATGTGTCCTACACCTTTACAAGATTCTTTGATGAATATATTTCTGTTTAAGTGTTTCTGCAAATGATTAAAGAAAATGTTTAAATGTGGCCCAACATTTTCACAGCATCATCGACATCTAAATTAATACCAACGTAGGTGTATGTTTTAAGAAACAAAGTTATTGACATTAAAGTACCATTGAGAACGTCATAGCTCTATACTGACCATACAGGTCAACACTGGAGAACGACCTGACCACCACTAATAACAAACTAGAACATTTAGTGGGTAGTGTCTGTAAGAGATGCATCTACATTCTCCGTGTGGAGGATGTGCATGTCTTTATCTCACTGTTTTACACATGTTGTACTGTTGGCCTCATGGCCCCCTGTACATAACAAAAGATGGTATTAGTGATAGGTTCAGGAGCCAGTGTTCGAGCGGACAGTGTTAGTGTTGACAGTGTCGGTGGCAGCATTTGTAGTTACAGTTGTATTCCTGACATCATGCCGCCAAGATCAGTGGTTGTGTTCGTACACGTTGTACACGTTGTCATGGTGCTTCTCTGACGTACGTCAACGTTCTACATGTCCATTCTGTCGCGTATGTGGTTGGCAACAGTCGTGTGATGTAAAGCTGTTCGTCGTATGTGGGAACTGTTACCCACAGCCTTACAAGTGTTGTATACCGATACTGTTCTCTTGCTGTGGGTACTGTATCAAGCATGAATACCTCCACACAGACAGGGCTGAAATGGAGTCAACCCCGGGCTGTTTCGCCGGTAAGAGACAACGAGGCTGTAAGGGGAGTCCCCGGCAGCACCAAGGGTCAATGTGTCTCTGTCTGCTGTCGTTACACGGATCACGGGCAGGGCAGAAGCCTATGTATTAGTCTAGACTTGACGATTATCTATCTCGTAAGGTCTGTTTGAAGTTTGGCTCCTTATGTAGCCCCGACCAGTGAGCCCGTTTCTGATCGGGCGGCGTTTAGTGGGATACAATCTACCTATCTGGTGTGATAAATCCCCACACTACGTCTTCTAACCGATGTGTACGTCAAATAGCAGTGTTTAAGATGAGCTGGTAATACGGTCTATAGTGTCGCACATCCGCTAGTCTCGTCATGCGAGTAATCTGTTGGTAATGGGTAGAGGAAGCTATGAAGCTGCCGTGGAACGACTGTTCCAGTCACACACACCAACACTAGCTACAATACGCTGATAGCTGAGCAAACGTGTAATTGTTCCTGCTAAATAAATTCAAATTCAATGTCCCAATCTCACGGCTGTATCTTTCTTTGTGGGCCTAAAGAGCCACCGAGAGGAACCAAATTACCCGTGTTTACTGGCCTTTTGTTTCCACCTTCTCTCAGCACTGACTAAATCCTGGTGGGCGGGGCGAGATGGGGGAGATAAGACCGGCGTCGCCAACCATGTCCCCCTCCCACCCCCAACCCTGCCCCTCCCCTCTCTAGTTTGGTCCGTCTGTTACACTCACGCACCTCGGATGTGTTCCCACAGGGTAATCTCCTGAATGGCGGTCATTGTGTTGGGGATAAGTTATCCCTTTATCATCATATGTTCGTCATCTATAATCTGCTACACTTGCTGTCCCGTGTGACTCCTGATCTTCCTGAACCCCATACTGACTTCTGAAGGGACCGTGGCTGACGGTCACAATGCTTCAAGGATTCGGGTGGAGAAAACTCTCATAAGGCTTGACAGAGATCCCCAGACTGACTACAAAAATGGCCCTGGTTGATTCACTTACTTGACTGATTCCAGTATGAATCCATATTGACACAGATGTCCACATGGACTCTCATAAGGACTCAACGTGACTTAGATCTCTAGGTTGACTCAGAATGACCCAGGTTGATTCATATACTTGACTGATTCCAGTAAGGATCTTTATTGACACAGATGTCCACACGGACTCTCATGGGGACCTACCTTGACACCATCACACAGCAATTCTCACGGCAATTACACTGTAATTCACACACAAGACCCCAAAATGACACACGTTACACACAAATTCTCGCAAGCATCCAGGTCGACACAGACACAAATTACACAGAAATTCTCGCAACGACTCGTGTTGACGCAGATTGCACACACATCTCCAACGGTCATTATCTGGTCATTTCGGGGAATCAAACTCACCATTGATGACAGAGAGAACGAAATAAACAAAACGTTGATTTAGTACAATAAAGTATATATATATATACATGGATAACCTGCCACATGTGCCCCGCGACTCTAGATCTCACCGGTCTAAACTGAGATGCAGGTATATATTTCTGTTCTCAGTTATCCAAAGACGAGTCCAGTGTTTGGAAAACACTTCATGTCAGCCAAGCACAAGAAGATACAAACTTACATAACTGAATTACTGATCTACGAAGTCACTCAACTACAATCGTTCTATTCTATCACCTCTATTCTATCAAATCTAACCGCTCTATTCTATCAAATCTAACCGCTCTGTTCGTTCCACCTATATCTCATTTCTACACCCTTTTGCAAGCGTCTATCTGGTGTTGGAAAGCATGTTTCAAGTAGTGTTATTTTAGCAGACTGGTAAATCTAATATTTATCTAGATTATTATGCAACATGTGTGTTTGGTATGTCGCTAATCTAATCAATTTAACTTACTCATAAAGAAATGAGCTTACTGTAAGAGTAACTCGGGCAACGTATGTGAAATGTGTGTTGTGTTCTTATGGTTTAATATTTGTATGGCACATGATGAGGAAATATTATGTAGTTTATCCCTTTCTTTGAGAAGAGAATTATAAATCGTGATACGTAGCGTATACCTGGCAAAGCCGACCAATCCTTGCATCTACATTCATGAAATTACGTCAGTATCAAATGTTGAATACTATGTAAGCTATATGATTGAAATGATATATTTGTCTGCTGAGATTGCATGCACTACAACTAAAGTGGTATATTGAGGTGTGACTGTTTATAGACATGAAACATATCATGTGTTAATGTGGCTCCACCAACTTACATTATATTTCATTTCATGTTTGAATGTCACGCGTATGAAACAGAAGCCAACAAAACAAACAAAAAAACAACAACAATAAATTAAAACCCACTTTATTCTCTAACCGTTGTATGCCGTCAAAGCGATCTACCAGCTCTTTGACTCCATTCAATCCAACTATCCACCCATTCAGTCCAACCTCTATATGAATATTCGCATAACGCATGTTGTCATATTTTTCACTTATCATCATATAGTCTTATGGATTCGCAACATGGTCTGTAATGGCCACGGCTAATCCAACCGCCTCCAGCATACGGCAACATTGCGGACTGATGAGGGTGGTCAAGTCAGGCCTTTCCGTTAAATCACCAATCACGTGCAGGCATTTGCCCCTTGACCCGTCTCTTTAAATCAGAGATAATGTCACCAAGAAAGTATATGTACATTTTTTGTATTTAGCTCGGTGTTCCAAGCTACCTGGCAACTTCCGGTGGAGGGTAGAGGACTGGCGAGGGTGGGACTTGGTGCACAAAGAGGTTGTGAGCGATAGGTTGTCTCCACTTCCACAGTGTGGATCTTATCGACATGATGGACGAGCCGGTACAGATCTGTGGCCAATTACTCGCGACACGGTGGCGAGATCGACTCCATCTGCAACCGGAGTCTAAACGCTTCTAAAAAGAGAAACATTGTACATGACATAGGTCGTGACAACACCTTCTCACACGCAAAGATCGCCATTGTTGACTTGTAAAGGGAGGTAACTCTATCCCCCAGTGACCATTAGACTATGCAGATCAGCCACAGTGACAGACATTAATTACAGTGCTAATCAAAGACGATGACCGCTTAGTGTTGACACGCCACTAGGGGCGGCACTGTGGCTATCGCTCGTAGCATGAACTCACTGACCTACTGGCGGGGTCAATCACGTGACTCCCAGTTTATTGACATTAAAGTATACCATCACGCCCGTTGTGCCCTGTGGATGAGTGAGGAGAGAGGGGTTATGTCCTTGTTGGCAATATTAAGAGCTACCCTACAGCCGCAGGATTCAATGATGAATGCAAAAAGAATGGCTTGAATTCAGACACGAGCAGATATACAAATCGGCCGTCACCAGTCTTGTTTAGAAATGTCCTGAACCTCAACCTCACTATGATGTCAACTTTCTACCGTCAAGGTCTAGGTTGGCGTAATCAAATCCTCACGATATCGCTAAGCCAATCCGCACCAAGTCTCAAGTCTCATGTACGCATCCCCAATACGGACTTGGGTGGGGGTAATAACTATTCATAACAACCCTCACGGGGATTACACAAAGACAATCGGTTCGCGTGTTGGTACAACACTACACAAATAAACTTGACAATACTCAGGATTCCAGTAGCGGCAATGTCCAGCATTGTCCATCGAGATCTGATGGTCAACTTAACTGCGTCTACACACGCACGTGGACTGCTGACTGGACGCTACAATTCCGATCCCACCACTTGCGTCACCACGTGGTACAAGTGACTCAATTGATGAGCTGATTGATCACGTTCAGCGTACTAATGTGTCGGGTGGAAGTAAACGGCAGATTAACGCTGCTTTTATTTCTGATTAATGAGGGCACAAGCCATGATGCACTTTGAGCCGATTAGTCCATGTACATTTTCAGTCTCCTCCTGAGTAAACGTTCTCATTTCTCATTTATCTCAACAGCATGTACCTGGGTCTCAATATGTACCCGTGTCTCACTTATCACTGCAGTATGCACCCTTGTCTCACTAATCACAGTATCACATACCCGTGTCTCACCAATTACAGAAGTATGTACCAGTGTCTCACTTATCAATGCAGCATGTACACGTGTCTTGATTATCACAGCAGTATGTACACATGTCTCACGCACATATCACAGCAGTATGTACACATGTCTCACGTACTTATCACAGCAGTATGTACACATGTCTCACGTACTTATCACAGCATGATTTACACATGTCTCACGTACTTATCACAGCAGTATGTACACATGTCTCAAGCACTTATCACTGCAGTATGTACACATGTCTCACGCACTTATCACAGCAGTATGTACACATGTCTCACGCACTTATCACAGCAGTATGTACACATGCCTCACGTACTTATCACAGCAGTATGTACACATGTCTCACGCACTTATCACAGCAGTATGTACACATGTCTCACGCACTTTTCACAGCAGTATGTACACATGTCTGACGCACTTATCACAGCAGTATGTACACATGTCTCACGCACTTATCACAGCAGTATGTACACATGTCTCATGCACTTATCACAGCAGTATATACACATGTCTCACGCACTTATCACAGCAGTATGTACACATGCCTCACGCACTTATCACAGCAGTATGTACACATACCTCACGTACTTATCACAGCAGTATGTACACATGTCTCACGCACTTATCACAGCAGTATGTACACATGTCTCACGCACTTATCACAGCAGTATATACACATCTCTCAAGCCCTCATCACAGCAGTGTATACACAAGTCTCACGCATTTATCACAGCAGTATATACACATGTCTCATGCATTTATCACAGCAGTACATACACAAGTCTCACGCACTTACCAATGCAGCATGTACACGTGTCTTCATTATCACAGCAGTATATACACATCTCTCAAGCCCTCATCACAGCAATATGTACACATGCCTCACGCACTTATCACAGCAGTATGTACACATGTCTCACGTACGTATCACAGCAGTATATACACATGTCTCACGCACTCATCAATGCAGTATGTACACGTGTCTTCATTATCACAGCAGTATATACACATGTCTCACGCACGTATCACAGCAATACGTACACATGTCTCACGTACTTATCACAGCAGTATATACACATGTCTCACGCACTTATCACAGCAGTATGTACACATGTCTCACGTACTTATCACGGCAGTATGTACACATGTCTCACGCACTTATCACAGCAGTATGTACATATGTCTCACACACTTATCACAGCAGTATATACACATCTCTCAAGCCCTTATCACAGCAGTATGTACACATGTCTCACGCACTTATCACAGCAGTATGTACACATGCCTCACGTACTTATCACAGCAGTATGTACACATGTCTCACGCACTTATCACAGCAGTATGTACACATGTCTCACGCACTTTTCACAGCAGTATGTACACATGTCTGACGCACTTATCACAGCAGTATGTACACATGTCTCAAGCCCTTATCACAGCAGTATGTACACATGTCTCACGCACTTATCACAGCAGTATATACACATGTCTCATGCACTTATCACAGCAGTATATACACATGTCTCACGCACTTATCACAGCAGTATGTACACATGCCTCACGCACTTATCACAGCAGTATGTACACACACCTCACGTACTTATCACAGCAGTATGTACACATGTCTCACGCACTTATCACAGCAGTATGTACACATGTCTCACGCACTTATCACAGCAGTATATACACATCTCTCAAGCCCTCATCACAGCAGTGTATACACATGTCTCACGCATTTATCACAGCAGTATATACACATGTCTCATTCATTTATCACAGCAGTATATACACAAGTCTCACGCACTTACCAATGCAGCATGTACACGTGTCTTCATTATCACAGCAGTATATACACATCTCTCAAGCCCTCATCACAGCAATATGTACACATGTCTCACGCACTTATCACAGCAGTATGTACACATGTCTCACGTACGTATCACAGCAGTATATACACATGTCTCACGCACTCATCAATGCAGTATGTACACGTGTCTTCATTATCACAGCAGTATAAACACATGTCTCACGCACGTATCACAGCAATACGTACACATGTCTCACGTACTTATCACAGCAGTATATACACATCTCTCAAGCCCTCATCACAGCAGTATGTACACATGTCTCACGCACTTATCAGAGCAGTATATACACATCTCTCAAGCCCTCATCACAGCAGTATGTACACATGTCTCACGCACTTATCACAGCAGTATGTACACATGTCTCACGTACTTCTCATAGCAGTATGTACACATGTCTCACGCACGTATCACAGTAATACGTACACATGTCTCACGTACTTATCACAGCAGTAAGTACACATGTCTCACGCACTTATCACAGAAGCATGTACACATGTCTCACGTACTTATCACGGCAGTATGTACACATGTCTCACGTACTTATCACAGCAGTATGTACACATGTCTCACGTACTTATCACAGCAGTATGTACACATGTCTCACGCACTTATCACAGAAGCATGTACACATGTCTCACGTACTTATCACAGCAGTATGTACACATGCCTCACGTACTTATCACAGCAGTATGTACACGTCTCACGCACTTATAACAGCAGTATGTACACATGTCTCACGCACTTTTCACAGCAGTATGTACACATGTCTCACGCACTTATCACAGCAGTATGTACACATGTCTCACGCACTTGTCACAGCAGTATATACACATGTCTCATGCACTTATCACAGCAGTATATACACATGTCTCACGCATTTTTCACAGCAGTATATACACATGTCTCACGCACTTATCACAGCAGTATATACACATGTCTCACGCATTTATCACAGCAGTATATACACATGTCTCATGCATTTATCACAGCAGTATGTACACATGCCTCACGCACTTATCACAGCAGTATATACACATGTCTCACGCACTTATCACAGCAGTATATACACATGTCTCACGCATTTTTCACAGCAGTATGTACACATGTCTCACGCACTTATCACAGCAGTATATACACATGTCTCACGCACTTATCACAGCAGTATATACACATGTCTCACGCATTTATCACAGCAGTATATACACATGTCTCATGCATTTATCACAGCAGTATGTACACATGTCTCACGCACTTATCACAGCAGTCTATACACATGTCTCACGCACTTATCACAGCAGTATGTACACATGCCTCACGTATTTATCACAGCAGTATGTACACATGTCTCACGCACTTATCACAGCAGTATATACACATCTCTCAAGCCCTCATCACAGCAGTATGTACACATGTCTCACGCACTTATCACAGCAGTATGTACACATGTCTCACGCACTTATCACAGCAGTATATACACATGTCTCACGTAGTTTTCACAGCAGTATATACACATGTCTCATGCACTTATCACAGCAGTATATACAGATGTCTCACGCACTTATCACAGCAGTATGTACACATGCCTCACGCACTTATCACAGCAGTAAATACACATGTCTCACGCACTTATCACAACAGTATGTACACATGTCTCACGTACTTATCACAGCAGTATGTACACATGTCTCACGTACTCATCACAGCAGGATTTACACATGTCTCACGTACTTATCACAGTAGTATGTACACATCTCTCAAGCCCTCATCACAGCAGTATATACACATGTCTCACGCATTTATCACAGCAGTATATACACATGTCTCATGCATTTACCACAGCAGTATATACACAAGTCTCACGCACTTACCAATGCAGCATGTACACGTGTCTTCATTATCACAGCAGTATATACACATCTCTCAAGCCCTCATCACAGCAATATGTACACATGTCTCACGCACTTATCACAGCAGTATGTACACATGTCTCACGTACTTATCACAGCAGTATGTACACATATCTCACGCACTCACCAATGCAGTATGTACACGTGTCTTCATTATCACAGCAGTATATACACATGTCTCACGCACGTATCACAGCAATACGTACACATGTCTCACGTACTTATCACAGCAGTATGTACACATGTCTCACGTGAAACATGTGTACATACTGCTGTGATAAGTGCAGGAGACATGTGTACACGTACAGAGCAGTATATACACATCTCTCAAGCCCTCATCACAGCAGTATGTACACATGTCTCACGCACTTATCACAGCAGTATGTACACATGTCTCACGTACTTATCATAGCAGTGTATACACATGTCTCACGTAGTTTTCACAGCAGTATATACACATGTCTCACGCACTTATCACAGCAGTATATACAGATGTCTCACGCACTTATCACAGCAGTATGTACACATGCCTCACGCACTTATCACAGCAGTAAATACACATGTCTCACGCACTTATCACAACAGTATGTACACATGTCTCACGTACTTATCACAGCAGTATGTACACATGTCTCACGTACTTATCACAGCAGTATGTACACATGTCTCACGTACTCATCACAGCAGTATTTACACATGTCTCACGTACTTATCACAGTAGTATGTACACATCTCTCAAGCCCTCATCACAGCAGTATATACACATGTCTCACGCATTTATCACAGCAGTATATACACATGTCTCATGCATTTATCACAGCAGTATATACACAAGTCTCACGCACTTACCAATGCAGCATGTACACGTGTCTTCATTATCACAGCAGTATATACACATCTCTCAAGCCCTCATCACAGCAATATGTACACATGTCTCACGCACTTATCACAGCAGTATGTACACATGTCTCACGTACTTATCACAGCAGTATGTACACATGTCTCACGCACTCATCAATGCAGTATGTACACGTGTCTTCATTATCACAGCAGTATATACACATGTCTCACGCACGTATCACAGCAATACGTACACATGTCTCACGCACTTATCACAGCAGTATGTACACATGTCTCACGTGAAACATGTGTACATACTGCTGTGATAAGTGCGTGAGACATGTGTACACGTACAGAGCAGTATATACACATCTCTCAAGCCCTCATCACAGCAGTATGTACACGTCTCACGCACTTATCACAGCAGTATGTACACATGTCTCACGTACTTCTCATAGCACTATGTACACATGTCTCACGCACGTATCACAGCAATACGTACACATGTCTCACGTACTTATCACAGCAGTATGTACACATGTCTCACGCACTTATCACAGCAGTATGTACACATGTCTCACGTACTTATCACGGCAGTATGTACACATGTCTCACGTACTTATCACAGCAGTATGTACACATGTCTCACGCACTTATCACAGCAGTATGTACACATGTCTCACGTACTCATCACAGCAGGATTTACACATGTCTCACGTACTTATCACAGCAGTGTGTACACATTTCTCAAGCACTTATCACATCAGTATGTACACATGTCTCACGTACTTATCAGAGCAGTATGTACACATGTCTCACGCACTGATCACAGCAGTATGTACACATGTCTCACGTACTTATCACAGCAGTATGTACACATGTCTCACGCTCTTATCACAGCAGTATGTACACATGTCTCACGTACTTGTCACAGCAGTATATACACATGTCTCACGCACTTATCACAGCAGTATGTACACATGTCTCACGCACTTATCACAGCAGTATGTACAAATGTCTCACGCACTTATCACAGCAGTATGTACACATGTCTCACGTACTTATCACAGCAGTATGTACACATGTCTCACGTACTTATCACAGCAGTATGTACACATGTCTCACGTACTTATCACAGCAGTATATACACATGTCTCACGCACTTATCACAGCAGTAAGTACACATGTCTCACGTACTTATCACAGCAGTATGTACAGATGTCTGATGCACTTTTCACAGCAGAATGTGCACATGTCTCACGTACTTATCACAGCAGTATGTACACATGTCTCACGCTCTTATCACAGCAGTATGTACACATGTCTCACGTACTTATCACAGCAGTATGTACACATGTCTCACGCACTTATCACAGCAGTATGTACACATGTCTCACGTAGTTTTCACAGCAGTATGTACACAAGTCTCACGTACCTATCACCGCAGTATGTACACATGTCTCACGCCCTTGTCACAGCAGTATGTACACATGTCTCACGCACTTATCACAGCAGTATATACCCATGTCTCACTTATCAATGCATCATGTATCCGTGTCTGACTTATCACGGTTGTTTAGTCTCTAATCGCCTACATCTCTATTCGCCTACGTCTCCAATCGGCAAAAAAGATAAAGCTGACTAATTACTTATCACAGGAATATGTACACATGTCTCACGTACTTATCACAGCAGTATGTACACATGTCTCACACACTTATCACAGCAGTATGTACACATGTCTCACGCACAGCAGTATATACACCTGTCTCACGCACTTATCAATGCAGCATGTACACGTGTCTTGATTATCACAGCACTATATACACATGTCTCACACACTAATCACAGCAGTATGTACACATGTGTCACGCACTTATCACAGCAGTATGTACACATGTCTGACGCACTTAACACAGCAGTATATACCCATGTCTCACTCGTCAATGCATAATGTATCCGAGTCTGACTTATCACGGTGGTTTAGTCTCTAATCGCCTACATCTCTATTCGCCTACGTCTCCAATCGCCAACAAAGATAAAGCTGACTAATTACTTATCACAGCAGGATTTACACATGTCTCACGTACTTATCACAGCAGTATGTACACATGTCTCACGCACTTATCACAGCAGTATGTACACATGTCTCACGTACTTATCACGGCAGTATGTACACATGTCTCACGTACTTATCACAGCAGTATGTACACATGTCTCACACACTTATCACAGCAGTATATACACATCTCTCAAGCCCTCATCACAGCAGTATGTACACATGTCTCACGCACTTATCACAGCAGTATGTACACATGTCTCAAGCCCTCATCACGGCAGTATGTACACATGTCTCACGCACTTATCACAGCAGTATGTACACATGTCTCACGCACTTCTCACAGCAGTATATACACATCTCTCAAGCCCTCATCACAGCAGTATGTACACATGTTTCACGCACTTATCAGAGCAGTATATACACTCCTCTCAAGCCCTCATCACAGCAGTATGTACACATGTCTCACGCACTTATCACAACAGTATGTACACATGTCTCACGTACTTCTCACAGCAGTATGTACACATGTCTCACGCACGTATCACAGTAATACGTACACATGTCTCACGTACTTATCACAACAGTATGTACACATGTCTCACGCACTTATCACAGCAGTATGTACACATGTCTCACGTACTTATCACGGCAGTATGTACACATGTCTCACGTACTTATCACAGCAGTATGTACACATGTCTCACGTACTTATCACAGCAGTATGTACACATGTCTCACGTTCTCATCACAGCAGTATGTACACATGTCTCACGCACTTATCACAGCAGTATGTACACATGTCTCACGTACTTATCACAGCAGTATATACATATGTCTCACGCACTTATCACAGCAGTATGTACACATGTCTCACGCATTTTTCACAGCAGTATATACACATGTCTCACGCACTTATCACAGCAGTATATACACATGTCTCACGCATTTATCACAGCAGTATATACACATGTCTCATGCAATTATCACAGCAGTATATACACATGTCTCACGTACTTATCACAGCAGTATGTACACATGTCTCACGTACTCATCAGAGCAGTATGTACACATGTCTCACGCACTTATCACAGCAGTATGTACACATGTCTCACGTACTTATCACAGCAGTATATACATATGTCTCACGCACTTATCACAGCAGTATGTACACATGTCTCACGCACTTATCACAGCAGTATGTACACATGTCTCACGCACCTATCACCGCAGTATGTACACATGTCTCACGTACTTATCACAGCAGTATGTACACATGTCTCACGTACTTATCACAGCAGTATGTACACATGTCTCACGTACTTATCACAGCAGTATGTACACATGTCTCACGCACTAATCACAGCAGTATGTACACATGTCTCACGTACTTATCACAGCAGTATGTACAGATGTCTGACGCACTTTTCACAGCAGAATGTGCACATGTCTCACGTACTTATCACAGCAGTATGTACACATGTCTCACGCACTTATCACAGCAGTATGTATGCATGTCTCACGTACTCATCACAGCAGTATGTTCACATGTCTCACGCACTTGTCACTGCAGTATGTACACATGTCTCACGTAGTTTTCACAGCAGTATGTACACAAGTCTCACGTACCTATCACAGCAGTATGTACACATGTCTCACGTACCTATCACCGCAGTATGTACACATGTCTCACGCCCTTGTCACAGCAGTATGTACACATGTCTCACGCACTTATCACAGCAGTATGTACACATGTCTCACGTACGTATCACAGCAGTATATACACATGTCTCACACACTCATCAATGCAGTATGTACACGTGTCTTCATTATCACAGCAGTACATACACATGTCTCACGCACGTATCACAGCAATACGTACACATGTCTCACGTACTTATCACAGCAGTATATACACATCTCTCAAGCCCTCATCACAGCAGTATGTACACATGTCTCACACACTCATCAGAGCAGTATATACACATCTCTCAAGCCCTCATCACAGCAGTATGTACACATGTCTCACGCACTTATCACAGCAGTATGTACACATGTCTCACGTACTTCTCATAGCAGTATGTACACATGTCTCACGCACGTATCACAGTAATACGTACACATGTCTCACGTACTTATCACAGCAGTATGTACACATGTCTCACGCACTTATCACAGAAGCATGTACACATGTCTCACGTACTTATCACGGCAGTATGTACACATGTCTCACGTACTTATCACAGCAGTATGTACACATGTCTCACGTACTTATCACAGCAGTATGTACACATGTCTCACGCACTTTTCAGAGCAGTATGTACACATGTCTCACGCACTTATCACAGCAGTATGTACACATGCCTCACGTACTTATCACAGCAGTATGTACACGTCTCACGCACTTATCACAGCAGTATGTACACATGTCTCACGCACTTTTCACAGCAGTATGTACACATGTCTCACGCACTTATCACAGCAGTATGTACACATGTCTCACGCACTTGTCACAGCAGTATATACATATGTCTCATGCACTCATCACAGCCGTATATACACATGTCTCACGCATTTTTCACAGCAGTATATACACATGTCTCACGCACTTATCACAGCAGTATATACACATGTCTCATGCAACTATCACAGCAGTATATACACATGTCTCACGCACTTATCACAGCAGTATGTACACATGCCTCACGCACTTATCACAGCAGTATATACACATGTCTCACGCACTTATCACAGCAGTATGTACACATGCCTCACGTATTTATCACAGCAGTATGTACACATGTCTCACGCACTTATCACAGCAGTATATACACATCTCTCAAGCCCTCATCACAGCAGTATGTACACATGTCTCACGCACTTATCACAGCAGTATGTACACATGTCTCACGTACTTATCATAGCAGTGTATACACATGTCTCACGTAGTTTTCACAGCAGTATATACACATGTCTCATGCACATATCACAGCAGTATCTACAGATGTCTCACGCACTTATCACAGCAGCATGTACACATGCCTCACGCACTTATCACAGCAGTAAATACACATGTCTCACGCACTTATCACAACAGTATGTACACATGTCTCACGTACTTATCACAGCAGTATGTACACATGTCTCACGTACTTATCACAGCAGTATGTACACATGTCTCACGTACTCATCACAGCAGGATTTACACATGTCTCACGTACTTATCACAGTAGTATGTACACATCTCTCAAGCCCTCATCACAGCAGTATATACACATGTCTCACGCATTTATCACAGCAGTATATACACATGTCTCACGTATTTATCACAGCAGTATATACACAAGTCTCACGCACTTACCAATGCAGCATGTACACGTGTCTTCATTATCACAGCAGTATATACACATCTCTCAATCCCTCATCACAGCAATATGTACACATGTCTCACGCACTTATCACAGCAGTATGTACACATGTCTCACGTACTTATCACAGCAGTATGTACACATGTCTCACGCACTCATCAATGCAGTATGTACACGTGTCTTCATTATCACAGCAGTATATACACATGTCTCACGCACGTATCACAGCAAAACGTACACATGTCTCACGTACTTATCACAGCAGAATGTACACATGTCTCACGTGAAACATGTGTACATACGTCTGTGATAAGTGCGTGAGACTTGTGTACACGTACAGAGCAGTATATACACATCTCTCAAGCCCTCATCACAGCAGTATGTACACATGTCTCACGCACTTATCACAGCAGTATGTACACATGTCTCACGTACTTCTCATAGCAGTATGTACACATGTCTCACGCACGTATCACAGTAATACGTACACATGTCTCACGTACTTATCACAGCAGTATGTACACATGTCTCACGCACTTATCACAGAAGCATGTACACATGTCTCACGTACTTATCACGGCAGTATGTACACATGTCTCACGTACTTATCACAGCAGTATGTACACATGTCTCACGTACTTATCACAGCAGTATGTACACATGTCTCACGCACTTTTCAGAGCAGTATGTACACATGTCTCACGCACTTATCACAGCAGTATGTACACATGCCTCACGTACTTATCACAGCAGTATGTACACGTCTCACGCACTTATCACAGCAGTATGTACACATGTCTCACGCACTTTTCACAGCAGTATGTACACATGTCTCACGCACTTATCACAGCAGTATGTACACATGTCTCACGCACTTGTCACAGCAGTATATACATATGTCTCATGCACTCATCACAGCCGTATATACACATGTCTCACGCATTTTTCACAGCAGTATATACACATGTCTCACGCACTTATCACAGCAGTATATACACATGTCTCACGCATTTATCACAGCAGTATATACACATGTCTCATGCAACTATCACAGCAGTATATACACATGTCTCACGCACTTATCACAGCAGTATGTACACATGTCTCACGCACTTATCACAGCAGTATATACACATCTCTCAAGCCCTCATCACAGCAGTATGTACACATGTCTCACGCACTTATCACAGCAGTATGTACACATGTCTCACGTACTTATCATAGCAGTGTATACACATGTCTCACGTAGTTTTCACAGCAGTATATACACATGTCTCATGCACATATCACAGCAGTATATACAGATGTCTCACGCACTTATCACAGCAGTATGTACACATGCCTCACGCACTTATCACAGCAGTAAATACACATGTCTCACGCACTTATCACAACAGTATGTACACATGTCTCACGTACTTATCACAGCAGTATGTACACATGTCTCACGTACTTATCACAGCAGTATGTACACATGTCTCACGTACTCATCACAGCAGGATTTACACATGTCTCACGTACTTATCACAGTAGTATGTACACATCTCTCAAGCCCTCATCACAGCAGTATATACACATGTCTCACGCATTTATCACAGCAGTATATACACATGTCTCACGTATTTATCACAGCAGTATATACACAAGTCTCACGCACTTACCAATGCAGCATGTACACGTGTCTTCATTATCACAGCAGTATATACACATCTCTCAAGCCCTCATCACAGCAATATGTACACATGTCTCACGCACTTATCACAGCAGTATGTACACATGTCTCACGTACTTATCACAGCAGTATGTACACATGTCTCACGCACTCATCAATGCAGTATGTACACGTGTCTTCATTATCACAGCAGTATATACACATGTCTCACGCACGTATCACAGCAAAACGTACACATGTCTCACGTACTTATCACAGCAGAATGTACACATGTCTCACGTGAAACATGTGTACATACTTCTGTGATAAGTGCGTGAGACTTGTGTACACGTACAGAGCAGTATATACACATCTCTCAAGCCCTCATCACAGCAGTATGTACACATGTCTCACGCACTTATCACAGCAGTATGTACACATGTCTCACGTACTTCTCATAGCAGTATGTACACATGTCTCACGCACGTATCACAGTAATACGTACACATGTCTCACGTACTTATCACAGCAGTATGTACACATGTCTCACGCACTTATCACAGAAGCATGTACACATGTCTCACGTACTTATCACGGCAGTATGTACACATGTCTCACGTACTTATCACAGCAGTATGTACACATGTCTCACGTACTTATCACAGCAGTATGTACACATGTCTCACGCACTTTTCAGAGCAGTATGTACACATGTCTCACGCACTTATCACAGCAGTATGTACACATGCCTCACGTACTTATCACAGCAGTATGTACACGTCTCACGCACTTATCACAGCAGTATGTACACATGTCTCACGCACTTGTCACAGCAGTATGTACACATGTCTCACGCACTTATCACAGCAGTATGTACACATGTCTCACGCACTTGTCACAGCAGTATATACATATGTCTCATGCACTCATCACAGCCGTATATACACATGTCTCACGCATTTTTCACAGCAGTATATACACATGTCTCACGCACTTATCACAGCAGTATATACACATGTCTCACGCATTTATCACAGCAGTATATACACATGTCTCATGCAACTATCACAGCAGTATATACACATGTCTCACGCACTTATCACAGCAGTATGTACACATGTCTCACGCACTTATCACAGCAGTATATACACATCTCTCAAGCCCTCATCACAGCAGTATGTACACATGTCTCACGCACTTATCACAGCAGTATGTACACATGTCTCACGTACTTATCATAGCAGTGTATACACATGTCTCACGTAGTTTTCACAGCAGTATATACACATGTCTCATGCACATATCACAGCAGTATATACAGATGTCTCACGCACTTATCACAGCAGTATGTACACATGCCTCACGCACTTATCACAGCAGTAAATACACATGTCTCACGCACTTATCACAACAGTATGTACACATGTCTCACGTACTTATCACAGCAGTATGTACACATGTCTCACGTACTTATCACAGCAGTATGTACACATGTCTCACGTACTCATCACAGCAGGATTTACACATGTCTCACGTACTTATCACAGTAGTATGTACACATCTCTCAAGCCCTCATCACAGCAGTATATACACATGTCTCACGCATTTATCACAGCAGTATATACACATGTCTCACGCATTTATCACAGCAGTATATACACAAGTCTCACGCACTTACCAATGCAGCATGTACACGTGTCTTCATTATCACAGCAGTATATACACATCTCTCAAGCCCTCATCACAGCAATATGTACACATGTCTCACGCACTTATCACAGCAGTATGTACACATGTCTCACGTACTTATCACAGCAGTATGTACACATGTCTCACGCACTCATCAATGCAGTATGTACACGTGTCTTCATTATCACAGCAGTATATACACATGTCTCACGCACGTATCACAGCAAAACGTACACATGTCTCACGTACTTATCACAGCAGAATGTACACATGTCTCACGTGAAACATGTGTACATACTTCTGTGATAAGTGCGTGAGACTTGTGTACACGTACAGAGCAGTATATACACATCTCTCAAGCCCTCATCACAGCAGTATGTACACATGTCTCACGCACTTATCACAGCAGTATGTACACATGTCTCACGTACTTATCACAGCAGTGTATACACATGTCTCACGTAGTTTTCACAGCAGTATATACAGATGTCTCATGCACTTATCACAGCAGTATATACAGATGTCTCACGCACTTATCACAGCAGTATGTACACATGCCTCACGCACTTATCACAGCAGTAAATACACATGTCTCACGCACTTATCACAACAGTATGTACACATGTCTCACGTACTTATCACAGCAGTATGTACACATGTCTCACGTACTCATCACAGCAGTATGTACACATGTCTCACGTACTCATCACAGCAGGATTTACACATGTCTCACGTACTTATCACAGTAGTGTGTACACATCTCTCAAGCCCTCATCACAGCAGTATATACACATGTCTCACGCATTTATCACAGCAGTATATACACATGTCTCATGCATTTATCACAGCAGTATATACACAAGTCTCACGCACTTACCAATGCAGCATGTACACGTGTCTTCATTATCACAGCAGTATATACACATCTCTCAAGCCCTCATCACAGCAATATGTACACATGTCTCACGCACTTATCACAGCAGTATGTACACATGTCTCACGCATTCATCAATGCAGTATGTACACGTGTCCTCATTATCACAGCAGTATATACACATGTCTCACGCACGTATCACAGCAATACGTACACATGTCTCACGCACTTATCACAGCAGTATGTACACATGTCTCACGTGAAACATGTGTA
Source organism: Haliotis asinina (assembly GCF_037392515.1). NCBI lineage: Eukaryota > Metazoa > Mollusca > Gastropoda > Lepetellida > Haliotidae > Haliotis > Haliotis asinina. The sequence continues at coordinate 799,872 of NC_090281.1, forward strand.
CATACTGCTGTGATAAGTGCGTGAGACATGTGTACACGTACAGAGCAGTATATACACATCTCTCAAGCCCTCATCACAGCAGTATGTACACGTCTCACGCACTTATCACAGCAGTATGTACACATGTCTCACGTACTTCTCATAGCACTATGTACACATGTCTCACGCACGTATCACAGCAATACGTACACATGTCTCACGTACTTATCACAGCAGTATGTACACATGTCTCACGCACCTATCACAGCAGTATGTACACATGTCTCACGTACTTATCACAGCAGTATGTACACATGTCTCACGTACTTATCACAGCAGTATGTACACATGTCTCACGTACTTATCACAGCAGTATGTACACATGTCTCACGTACTCATCACAGCAGGATTTACACATGTCTCACGTACTTATCACAGCAGTATGTACACATTTCTCAAGCACTTATCACAGCAGTATGTACACATGTCTCACGCACTTATCAGAGCAGTATGTACACATGTCTCATGCACTGATCACAGCAGTATGTACATATGTCTCACGTACTTATCACAGCAGTATGTACACATGTCTCACGCACTTATCACAGCAGTATGTACACATGTCTCACGCACTTATCACAGCAGTATGTACACATGTCTCACGCACCTATCACAGCAGTATGTACACATGTGTCACGCACTTATCACAGCAGTATGTACACATGTCTGACGCACTTATCACAGCAGTATATACACATGTCTCACGTACTCATCACAGCAGTATGTACACATGTCTCACGTACTTATCACAGCAGTATGTACACATGTCTCACGTACTTATCACAGCAGTATGTACACATGTCTCACGCACTTATCACAGCAGTATGTACACATGTCTCACGTACTTATCACAGCAGTATGTACAGATGACTGATGCACTTTTCACAGAAGAATGTGCACATGTCTCACGTACTTATCACAGCAGTATGTACACATGTCTCACGCTCTTATCACAGCAGTATGTACACATGTCTCACGTAGTTTTCACAGCAGTATGTACACAAGTCTCACGTACCTATCACCGCAGTATGTACACATGTCTCACGTACTTATCACAGCAGTATATACATATGTCTCACGCACTTATCACAGCAGTATCTACACATGTCTCACGCACTTATCACAGCAGTATGTACACATGTCTCACGCACCTATCACAGCAGTATGTACACATGTCTCACGTACTTATCACAGCAGTATGTACACATGTCTCACGTACTTATCACAGCAGTATGTACACATGTCTCACGTACTTATCACAGCAGTATGTACACATGTCTCACGCACTAATCACAGCAGTATGTACACATGTCTCACGTACTTATCACAGCAGTATGTACAGATGTCTGACGCACTTTTCACAGCAGAATGTGCACATGTCTCACGTACTTATCACAGCAGTATGTACACATGTCTCACGCACTTATCACAGCAGTATGTACGCATGTCTCACGTACTTATCACAGCAGTATGTTCACATGTCTCACGCACTTATCACAGCAGTATGTACACATGTCTCACGTAGTTTTCACAGCAGTATGTACACAAGTCTCACGTACCTATCACAGCAGTATGTACACATGTCTCACGTACCTATCACCGCAGTATGTACACATGTCTCACGCCCTTGTCACAGCAGTATGTACACATGTCTCACGCACTTATCACAGCACTATGTACACATGTCTCACGTACGTATCACAGCAGTATATACACATGTCTCACACACTCATCAATGCAGTATGTACACGTGTCTTCATTTTCACAGCAGTATATACACATGTCTCACGCACGTATCACAGCAATAGGTACACATATCTCACGTACTTATCACAGCAGTATATACACATCTCTCAAGCCCTCATCACAGCAGTATGTACACATGTCTCACACACTTATCAGAGCAGTATCTACACATCTCTCAAGCCCTCATCACAGCAGTATGTACACATGTCTCACGCACTTATCACAGCAGTATGTACACATGTCTCACGTACTTCTCATAGCAGTATGTACACATGTCTCACGCACGTATCACAGTAATACGTACACATGTCTCACGTACTTATCACAGCAGTATGTACACATGTCTCACGCACTTATCACAGAAGCATGTACACATGTCTCACGTACTTATCACGGCAGTATGTACACATGTCTCACGTACTTATCACAGCAGTATGTACACATGTCTCACGTACTTATCACAGCAGTATGTACACGTCTCACGCACTTATCACAGCAGTATGTACACATGTCTCACGCACTTTTCACAGCAGTATGTACACATGTCTCACGCACTTATCACAGCAGTATGTACACATGTCTCACGCACTTATCACAGCAGTATATACATATGTCTCATGCACTCATCACAGCCGTATATACACATGTCTCACGCACGTATCACAGCAGTATATACACATGTCTCACGCACTTATCACAGCAGTATATACACATGTCTCACGCATTTATCACAGCAGTATATACACATGTCTCATGCAACTATCACAGCAGTATATACACATGTCTCACGCACTTATCACAGCAGTATGTACACATGTCTCACGTACTTATCACAGCAGTATGTACACATGTCTCACGTACTCATCACAGCAGGATTTACACATGTCTCACGTACTTATCACAGCAGTATGTACACATTTCTCAAGCACTTATCACAGCAGTATGTACACATGTCTCACGCACTTATCAGAGCAGTATGTACACATGTCTCATGCACTGATCACAGCAGTATGTACATATGTCTCACGTACTTATCACAGCAGTATGTACACATGTCTCACGCACTTATCACAGCAGTATGTACACATGTCTCACGCACTTATCACAGCAGTATGTACACATGTCTCACGCACCTATCACAGCAGTATGTACACATGTGTCACGCACTTATCACAGCAGTATGTACACATGTCTGACGCACTTATCACAGCAGTATATACACATGTCTCACGTACTCATCACAGCAGTATGTACACATGTCTCACGTACTTATCACAGCAGTATGTACACATGTCTCACGTACTTATCACAGCAGTATGTACACATGTCTCACGCACTTATCACAGCAGTATGTACACATGTCTCACGTACTTATCACAGCAGTATGTACAGATGACTGATGCACTTTTCACAGAAGAATGTGCACATGTCTCACGTACTTATCACAGCAGTATGTACACATGTCTCACGCTCTTATCACAGCAGTATGTACACATGTCTCACGTAGTTTTCACAGCAGTATGTACACAAGTCTCACGTACCTATCACCGCAGTATGTACACATGTCTCACGTACTTATCACAGCAGTATATACATATGTCTCACGCACTTATCACAGCAGTATCTACACATGTCTCACGCACTTATCACAGCAGTATGTACACATGTCTCACGCACCTATCACAGCAGTATGTACACATGTCTCACGTACTTATCACAGCAGTATGTACACATGTCTCACGTACTTATCACAGCAGTATGTACACATGTCTCACGTACTTATCACAGCAGTATGTACACATGTCTCACGCACTAATCACAGCAGTATGTACACATGTCTCACGTACTTATCACAGCAGTATGTACAGATGTCTGACGCACTTTTCACAGCAGAATGTGCACATGTCTCACGTACTTATCACAGCAGTATGTACACATGTCTCACGCACTTATCACAGCAGTATGTACGCATGTCTCACGTACTTATCACAGCAGTATGTTCACATGTCTCACGCACTTATCACAGCAGTATGTACACATGTCTCACGTAGTTTTCACAGCAGTATGTACACAAGTCTCACGTACCTATCACAGCAGTATGTACACATGTCTCACGTACCTATCACCGCAGTATGTACACATGTCTCACGCCCTTGTCACAGCAGTATGTACACATGTCTCACGCACTTATCACAGCACTATGTACACATGTCTCACGTACGTATCACAGCAGTATATACACATGTCTCACACACTCATCAATGCAGTATGTACACGTGTCTTCATTTTCACAGCAGTATATACACATGTCTCACGCACGTATCACAGCAATAGGTACACATATCTCACGTACTTATCACAGCAGTATATACACATCTCTCAAGCCCTCATCACAGCAGTATGTACACATGTCTCACACACTTATCAGAGCAGTATCTACACATCTCTCAAGCCCTCATCACAGCAGTATGTACACATGTCTCACGCACTTATCACAGCAGTATGTACACATGTCTCACGTACTTCTCATAGCAGTATGTACACATGTCTCACGCACGTATCACAGTAATACGTACACATGTCTCACGTACTTATCACAGCAGTATGTACACATGTCTCACGCACTTATCACAGAAGCATGTACACATGTCTCACGTACTTATCACGGCAGTATGTACACATGTCTCACGTACTTATCACAGCAGTATGTACACATGTCTCACGTACTTATCACAGCAGTATGTACACGTCTCACGCACTTATCACAGCAGTATGTACACATGTCTCACGCACTTTTCACAGCAGTATGTACACATGTCTCACGCACTTATCACAGCAGTATGTACACATGTCTCACGCACTTATCACAGCAGTATATACATATGTCTCATGCACTCATCACAGCCGTATATACACATGTCTCACGCACGTATCACAGCAGTATATACACATGTCTCACGCACTTATCACAGCAGTATATACACATGTCTCACGCATTTATCACAGCAGTATATACACATGTCTCATGCAACTATCACAGCAGTATATACACATGTCTCACGCACTTATCACAGCAGTATGTACACATGCCTCACGCACTTATCACAGCAGTATATACACATGTCTCACGCACTTATCACAGCAGTATGTACACATGCCTCACGTATTTATCACAGCAGTATGTACACATGTCTCACGCACTTATCACGGCAGTATATACACATCTCTCAAGCCCTCATCACAGCAGTATGTACACATGTCTCAAGCACTTATCACAGCAGTATGTACACATGTCTCACGTACTTATCATAGCAGTGTATACACATGTCTCACGTAGTTTTCACAGCAGTATATACACATGTCTCATGCACTTATCACAGCAGTATATACAGATGTCTCACGCACTTATCACAGCAGTATGTACACATGCCTCACGCACTTATCACAGCAGTAAATACACATGTCTCACGCACTTATCACAACAGTATGTACACATGTCTCACGTACTTATCACAGCAGTATGTACACATGTCTCACGTACTTATCACAGCAGTATGTACACATGTCTCACGTACTCATCACAGCAGGATTTACACATGTCTCACGTACTTATCACAGTAGTATGTACACATCTCTCAAGCCCTCATCACAGCAGTATATACACATGTCTCACGCATTTATCACAGCAGTATATACACATGTCTCATGCATTTATCACAGCAGTATATACACAAGTCTCACGCACTTACCAATGCAGCATGTACACGTGTCTTCATTATCAAAGCAGTATATACACATCTCTCAAGCCCTCATCACAGCAATATGTACACATGTCTCACGCACTTATCACAGCAGTATGTACACATGTCTCACGTACTTATCACAGCAGTATGTACACATGTCTCACGCACTCATCAATGCAGTATGTACACGTGTCTTCATTATCACAGCAGTATATACACATGTCTCACGCACGTATCACAGCAATACGTACACATGTCTCACGTACTTATCACAGCAGTATGTACACATGTCTCACGTGAAACATGTGTACATACTTCTGTGATAAGTGCGTGAGACATGTGTACACGTACAGAGCAGTATATACACATCTCTCAAGCCCTCATCACAGCAGTATGTACACATGTCTCACGCACTTATCACAGCAGTATGTACACATGTCTCACGTACTTATCACAGCAGTGTATACACATGTCTCACGTAGTTTTCACAGCAGTATATACACATGTCTCATGCACTTATCACAGCAGTATATACAGATGTCTCACGCACTTATCACAGCAGTATGTACACATGCCTCACGCACTTATCACAGCAGTAAATACACATGTCTCACGCACTTATCACAACAGTATGTACACATGTCTCACGTACTTATCACAGCAGTATGTACACATGTCTCACGTACTTATCACAGCAGTATGTACACATGTCTCACGTACTCATCACAGTAGGATTTACACATGTCTCACGTACTTATCACAGTAGTATGTACACATCTCTCAAGCCCTCATCACAGCAGTATATACACATGTCTCACGCATTTATCACAGCAGTATATACACATGTCTCATGCATTTATCACAGCAGTATATACACAAGTCTCACGCACTTACCAATGCAGCATGTACACGTGTCTTCATTATAACAGCAGTATATACACATCTCTCAAGCCCTCATCACAGCAATATGTACACATGTCTCACGCACTTATCACAGCAGTATGTACACATGTCTCACGTACTTCTCATAGCAGTATGTACACATGTCTCACGCACGTATCACAGTAATACGTACACATGTCTCACGTACTTATCACAGCAGTATGTACACATGTCTCACGCACTTATCACAGAAGCATGTACACATGTCTCACGTACTTATCACGGCAGTATGTACACATGTCTCACGTACTTATCACAGCAGTATGTACACATGTCTCACGTACTTATCACAGCAGTATGTACACGTCTCACGCACTTATCACAGCAGTATGTACACATGTCTCACGCACTTTTCACAGCAGTATGTACACATGTCTCACGCACTTATCACAGCAGTATGTACACATGTCTCACGCACTTATCACAGCAGTATATACATATGTCTCATGCACTCATCACAGCCGTATATACACATGTCTCACGCATTTTTCACAGCAGTATATACACATGTCTCACGCACTTATCACAGCAGTATATACACATGTCTCACGCATTTATCACAGCAGTATATACACATGTCTCATGCATCTATCACAGCAGTATATACACATGCCTCACGCACTTATCACAGCAGTATGTACACATGCCTCACGCACTTATCACAGCAGTAAATACACATGTCTCACGCACTTATCACAGCAGTATGTACACATGCCTCACGTATTTATCACAGCAGTATGTACACATGTCTCACGCACTTATCACGGCAGTATATACACATCTCTCAAGCCCTCATCACAGCAGTATGTACACATGTCTCAAGCACTTATCACAGCAGTATGTACACATGTCTCACGTACTTATCATAGCAGTGTATACACATGTCTCACGTAGTTTTCACAGCAGTATATACACATGTCTCATGCACTTATCACAGCAGTATATACAGATGTCTCACGCACTTATCACAGCAGTATGTACACATGCCTCACGCACTTATCACAGCAGTAAATACACATGTCTCACGCACTTATCACAACAGTATGTACACATGTCTCACGTACTTATCACAGCAGTATGTACACATGTCTCACGTACTTATCACAGCAGTATGTACACATGTCTCACGTACTCATCACAGCAGGATTTACACATGTCTCACGTACTTATCACAGTAGTATGTACACATCTCTCAAGCCCTCATCACAGCAGTATATACACATGTCTCACGCATTTATCACAGCAGTATATACACATGTCTCATGCATTTATCACAGCAGTATATACACAAGTCTCACGCACTTACCAATGCAGCATGTACACGTGTCTTCATTATCACAGCAGTATATACACATCTCTCAAGCCCTCATCACAGCAATATGTACACATGTCTCACGCACTTATCACAGCAGTATGTACACATGTCTCACGTACTTATCACAGCAGTATGTACACATGTCTCACGCACTCATCAATGCAGTATGTACACGTGTCTTCATTATCACAGCAGTATATACACATGTCTCACGCACGTATCACAGCAATACGTACACATGTCTCACGTACTTATCACAGCAGTATGTACACATGTCTCACGTGAAACATGTGTACATACTTCTGTGATAAGTGCGTGAGACATGTGTACACGTACAGAGCAGTATATACACATCTCTCAAGCCCTCATCACAGCAGTATGTACACATGTCTCACGCACTTATCACAGCAGTATGTACACATGCCTCACGTACTTATCACAGCAGTGTATACACATGTCTCACGTAGTTTTCACAGCAGTATATACACATGTCTCATGCACTTATCACAGCAGTATATACAGATGTCTCACGCACTTATCACAGCAGTATGTACACATGCCTCACGCACTTATCACAGCAGTAAATACACATGTCTCACGCACTTATCACAACAGTATGTACACATGTCTCACGTACTTATCACAGCAGTATGTACACATGTCTCACGTACTTATCACAGCAGTATGTACACATGTCTCACGTACTCATCACAGCAGGATTTACACATGTCTCACGTACTTATCACAGTAGTATGTACACATCTCTCAAGCCCTCATCACAGCAGTATATACACATGTCTCACGCATTTATCACAGCAGTATATACACATGTCTCATGCATTTATCACAGCAGTATATACACAAGTCTCACGCACTTACCAATGCAGCATGTACACGTGTCTTCATTATCACAGCAGTATATACACATCTCTCAAGCCCTCATCACAGCAATATGTACACATGTCTCACGCACTTATCACAGCAGTATGTACACATGTCTCACGCACTCATCAATGCAGTATGTACACGTGTCTTCATTATCACAGCAGTATATACACATGTCTCACGCACGTATCACAGCAATACGTACACATGTCTCACGTACTTATCACAGCAGTATGTACACATGTCTCACGTGAAACATGTGTACATACTTCTGTGATAAGTGCGTGAGACATGTGTACACGTACAGAGCAGTATATACACATCTCTCAAGCCCTCATCACAGCAGTATGTACACATGTCTCACGCACTTATCACAGCAGTATGTACACATGTCTCACGTACTTATCACAGCAGTGTATACACATGTCTCACGTAGTTTTCACAGCAGTATATACACATGTCTCATGCACTTATCACAGCAGTATATACAGATGTCTCACGCACTTATCACAGCAGTATGTACACATGCCTCACGCACTTATCACAGCAGTAAATACACATGTCTCACGCACTTATCACAACAGTATATACACATGTCTCACGTACTTATCACAGCAGTATGTACACATGTCTCACGTACTTATCACAGCAGTATGTACACATGTCTCACGTACTCATCACAGCAGGATTTACACATGTCTCACGTACTTATCACAGTAGTATGTACACATCTCTCAAGCCCTCATCACAGCAGTATATACACATGTCTCACGCATTTATCACAGCAGTATATACACATGTCTCATGCATTTATCACAGCAGTATATACACAAGTCTCACGCACTTACCAATGCAGCATGTACACGTGTCTTCATTATCACAGCAGTATATACACATCTCTCAAGCCCTCATCACAGCAATATGTACACATGTCTCACGCACTTATCACAGCAGTATGTACACATGTCTCACGTACTTATCACAGCAGTATGTAAACATGTCTCACGCATTCATCAATGCAGTATGTACACGTGTCCTCATTATCACAGCAGTATATACACATGTCTCACGCACGTATCACAGCAATACGTACACATGTCTCACGCACTTATCACAGCAGTATGTACACATGTCTCACGTGAAACATGTGTACATACTGCTGTGATAAGTGCGTGAGACATGTGTACACGTACAGAGCAGTATATACACATCTCTCAAGCCCTTATCACAGCAGTATGTACACGTCTCACGCACTTATCACAGCAGTATGTACACATTTCTCACGTACTTCTCATAGCACTATGTACACATGTCTCACGCACGTATCACAGCAATACGTACACATGTCTCACGTACTTATCACAGCAGTATGTACACATGTCTCACGCACTTATCACAGCAGTATGTACACATGTCTCACGTACTTATCACAGCAGTATGTACACATGTCTCACGTACTTATCACAGCAGTATGTACACATGTCTCACGTACTTATCACAGCAGTATGTACACATGTCTCACGTACTCATCACAGCAGGATTTACACATGTCTCACGTACTTATCAGAGTAGTATGTACACATCTCTCAAGCCCTCATCACAGCAGTATATACACATGTCTCACGCATTTATCACAGCAGTATATACACATGTCTCATGCATTTATCACAGCAGTATATACACAAGTCTCACGCACTTACCAATGCAGCATGTACACGTGTCTTCATTATCACAGCAGTATATACACATCTCTCAAGCCCTCATCACAGCAATATGTACACATGTCTCACGCACTTATCACAGCAGTATGTACACATGTCTCACGTACTTATCACAGCAGTATGTACACATGTCTCACGCACTCATCAATGCAGTATGTACACGTGTCTTCATTATCACAGCAGTATATACACATGTCTCACGCACGTATCACAGCAATACGTACACATGTCTCACGTACTTATCACAGCAGTATGTACACATGTCTCACGTGAAACATGTGTACATACTTCTGTGATAAGTACGTGAGACATGTGTACACGTACAGAGCAGTATATACACATCTCTCAAGCCCTCATCACAGCAGTATGTACACATGTCTCACGCACTTATCACAGCAGTATGTACACATGTCTCACGTACTTATCACAGCAGTGTATACACATGTCTCACGTAGTTTTCACAGCAGTATATACACATGTCTCATGCACTTATCACAGCAGTATATACAGATGTCTCACGCACTTATCACAGCAGTATGTACACATGCCTCACGCACTTATCACAGCAGTAAATACACATGTCTCACGCACTTATCACAACAGTATATACACATGTCTCACGTACTTATCACAGCAGTATGTACACATGTCTCACGTACTTATCACAGCAGTATGTACACATGTCTCACGTACTCATCACAGCAGGATTTACACATGTCTCACGTACTTATCACAGTAGTATGTACACATCTCTCAAGCCCTCATCACAGCAGTATATACACATGTCTCACGCATTTATCACAGCAGTATATACACATGTCTCATGCATTTATCACAGCAGTATATACACAAGTCTCACGCACTTACCAATGCAGCATGTACACGTGTCTTCATTATCACAGCAGTATATACACATCTCTCAAGCCCTCATCACAGCAATATGTACACATGTCTCACGCACTTATCACAGCAGTATGTACACATGTCTCACGTACTTATCACAGCAGTATGTAAACATGTCTCACGCATTCATCAATGCAGTATGTACACGTGTCCTCATTATCACAGCAGTATATACACATGTCTCACGCACGTATCACAGCAATACGTACACATGTCTCACGCACTTATCACAGCAGTATGTACACATGTCTCACGTGAAACATGTGTACATACTGCTGTGATAAGTGCGTGAGACATGTGTCCACGTACAGAGCAGTATATACACATCTCTCAAGCCCTTATCACAGCAGTATGTACACGTCTCACGCACTTATCACAGCAGTATGTACACATTTCTCACGTACTTCTCATAGCACTATGTACACATGTCTCACGCACGTATCACAGCAATACGTACACATGTCTCACGTACTTATCACAGCAGTATGTACACATGTCTCACGCACTTATCACAGCAGTATGTACACATGTCTCACGTACTTATCACAGCAGTATGTACACATGTCTCACGTACTTATCACAGCAGTATGTACACATGTCTCACGTACTTATCACAGCAGTATGTACACATGTCTCACGTACTCATCACAGCAGGATTTACACATGTCTCACGTACTTATCACAGCAGTATGTACACATTTCTCAAGCACTTATCACAGCAGTATGTACACATGTCTCACGCACTTATCAGAGCAGTATGTACACATGTCTCACGCACTGATCACAGCACTATGTACATATGTCTCACGTACTTATCACAGCAGTATGTACACATGTCTCACGCACTTATCACAGCAGTATGTACACATGTCTCACGTACTTATCACAGCAGTATATACATATATCTCACGCACTTATCACAGCAGTATGTACACATGTCTCACGCACTTATCACAGCAGTATGTACACATGTCTCACGCACCTATCACAGCAGTATGTACACATGTGTCACGCACTTATCACAGCAGTATGTACACATGTCTGACGCACTTATCACAGCAGTATATACACATGTCTCACGTACTCATCACAGGAGTATGTACACATGTCTCACGTACTTATCACAGCAGTATGTACACATGTCTCACGTACTTATCACAGCAGTATGTACACATGTCTCACGCACTTATCACAGCAGTATGTACACATGTCTCACGTACTTATCACAGCAGTATGTACAGATGTCTGATGCACTTTTCACAGCAGAATGTGCACATGTCTCACGTACTTATCACAGCAGTATGTACACATGTCTCACGTTCTTATCACAGCAGTATGTACACATGTCTCACGTAGTTTTCACAGCAGTATGTACACAAGTCTCACGTACCTATCACCGCAGTATGTACACATGTCTCACGCCCTTGTCACAGCAGTATGTACACATGTCTCACGCACTTATCACAGCAGTATATACCCATGTCTCACCTATCAATGCATCATGTATCCGTGTCTGACTTATCACGGTTGTTTAGTCTCTAATCGCCTACATCTCTATTCGCCTACGTCTCCAATCGCCAAAAAAGATAAAGCTGACTAATTACTTATCACAGGAATATGTACACATGTCTCACGTACTTATCACAGCAGTATGTACACATGTCTCACACACTTATCACAGCAGTATGTACACATGTCTCACGCACAGCAGTATATACACCTGTCTCACGCACTTATCAATGCAGCATGTACACGTGTCTTGATTATCACAGCACTATATACACATGTCTCACACACTAATCACAGCAGTATGTACACATGTGTCACGCACTTATCACAGCAGTATGTACACATGTCTGACGCACTTATCACAGCAGTATATACATATGTCTCACACACTTATTACAGCAGTATATACCCATGTCTCACTCGTCAATGCATCATGTATCCGAGTCTGACTTATCACGGTGGTTTAGTCTCTAATCGCCTACATCTATATTCGCCTACGTCTCCAATCGCCAACAAAGACAAAGCTGACTAATTACTTATCACAGCAGGATTTACACATGTCTCACGTACTTATCACAGCAGTATGTACACATGTCTCACGCACTTATCACAGCAGTATGTACACATGTCTCACGTACTTTTCACGGCAGTATGTACACATGTCTCACGCACTTATCACAGCATTATGTACACATGTCTCACACACTTATCACAGCAGTATATACACATCTCTCAAGCCCTCATCACAGCAGTATGTACACATGTCTCACGCACTTATCACAGCAGTATGTACACATGTCTCAAGCCCTCATCACGGCAGTATGTACACATGTCTCACGCACTTATCACAGCAGTATGTACACATGTCTCACGCACTTCTCACAGCAGTATATACACATCTCTCAAGCCCTCATCACAGCAGTATGTACACATGTTTCACGCACTTATCAGAGCAGTATATACACTCCTCTCAAGCCCTCATCACAGCAGTATGTACACATGTCTCACGCACTTATCACAGCAGTATGTACACATGTCTCACGTACTTCTCATAGCAGTATGTACACATGTCTCACGCACGTATCACAGTAATACGTACACATGTCTCACGTACTTATCACAGCAGTATGTACACATGTCTCACGCACTTATCACGGCAGTATGTACACATGTCTCACGTACTTATCACGGCAGTATGTACACATGTCTCACGTACTTATCACAGCAGTATGTACACATGTCTCACGTACTTATCACAGCAGTATGTACACATGTCTCACGTACTCATCACAGCAGTATGTACACATGTCTCACGCACTTATCACAGCAGTATGTACACATGTCTCACGTACTTATCACAGCAGTATATACATATGTCTCACGCACTTATCACAGCAGTATGTACCCATGTCTCACTTATCAATGCATCATGTATCCGAGTCTGACTTATCACGGTGGTTTAGTCTCTAATCGCCTACATCTCTATTCGCCTACGTCTCCAATCGCTAATAAAGATAAAGCTGACTAATTACTTATCACAGCAGTATGTACACATGTCTCATGTACTTATCACAGCAGTGTGTACACATGTCTCACGCACTTATCACAGCAGTATGTACACATGTCTCACGCACTTATCACAGCAGTATGTACCCATGTCTCACTCGTCAATGCATCATGTATCCGAGTCTGACTTATCACGGTGGTTTAGTCTCTAATCGCCTACATCTCTATTCGCCTACGTCTCTAATCGCCAACAAAGATAAAGCTGCCTAAGTACTTATCACAGCAGTATGTACACATGTCCCAAGTACTTATCACAGCAGTATGTACACATGTCTCACGCACTTATCACAGCAGTATGTACACATGTCTCACGCACTTATCACAGCAGTATGTACGCATGTCTCACTCGTCAATGCATCATGTATCCGAGTCTGACTTGTCACGGTGGTTTAGTCTCTAATCGCCTACATCTCTATTCGCCTACGTCTCCAATCGCCAACAAAGATAAAGCTGACTAATTACTTATCACAGCAGTATGTACACATGTCTCACGTACTTATCACAGCAGTATGTACACATGTCTCACGCACTTATCACAGCAGTATGTACACATGTCTCACGCACTTATCACAGCAGTATGTACGCATGTCTCACGCACTTATCACAGCAGTATGTACACATGTCTCACGTACTTATCACAGCAGTATGTACACATGTCACACGTACTTATCACAGCGTTATCTACACATGTCTCACGCACTTATCACAGCAGTATGTACACATGTCTCACGCACTTATCACAGAGTATGTACACATATCTCACGCACTTATCACAGCAGTATGTACACATGTCTCACGCACTTATCACAGCAGTATGTACACATGTCTCACGCACTCATCACAGCAGTATGTACACATGTCTCACGCACTTATCACAGCAGTATGTACACATGTCTCACGCACTTATCACCGCAGTATGTACACATGTCTCACGCACTTATCACAGCAGTATGTACACATGTCTCACGTACTTATCACAGCAGTATGTACACAAGTCTCACGTACTTGTCACAGCAGTATGTACACATGCCTCACGCCCTTGTCACAGCAGTATGTACACATGTCTCACACACTTATCACAGCAGTATATACCCATGTCTCACTTATCAATGCATCATGTATCCGTGTCTGACTTATCACGGTGGCTTAGTCTCTAATCGCCTACATCTCTATTCGCATACGTCTCCAATCGCCAACAAACATAAAGCTGACTAATTACTTATCACAGCAGTATGTACACATGTCTCACGTACTTATCACAGCAGTATGTACACATGTCTCACGTACTTTTCACAGCAGTATGTACACATGTCTCAAGCACAGCAGTATGTACACATGTCTCACGCACTTATCACAGCAGTATGTACACATGTCTCACTCCCTTATCACGTCAGTATGTACACATGTCTCACGTACTTATCACAACAGTATGTACACATGTCTCACGTACTTATCACAGCAGTATGTACACATGTCTCACGCACTTATCACAGCAGTATGTACACATGTCTCACGCACTTATCACAGCAGTATGTACACATGTCTCACACCCTTATCACAGCAGTATGTACACTTGTCTCATGCACTTATCACAGCAGTATGTACACATGTCTCACGTACTTATCACAGCAGTATATACACATGTCTCACGCACTTATCACAGCAGTATGTACACTTGTCTCACGCACTTATCACAGCAGTACATACACTTGTCTCATGCACTTATCACAGCAGTATGTGCACATGTCTCACGTACTTATCACAGCAGTATATACACATGTCTCACGCACTTATCACAGCAGTATGTACACTTGTCTCACGCACTTATCACAGCAGTATGTACACTTGTCTCACGCACTTATCACAGCAGTACATACACTTGTCTCATGCACTTATCACAGCAGTATGTGCACATGTCTCACGTACTTATCACAGCAGTATATACACATGTCTCACGCACTCATCACAGCAGTATGTACACTTGTCTCACGCACTTATCACAGCAGTATATACACTTGTCTCATGCACCTATCACAGCAGTATGTACACATGTCTCACGCCCTTATCACGGCAGTATGTACACTTGTCTCATGCACTTATCACAGCAGTATGTACACATGTCTCACGTACTTATCACAGCAGTATATACACTTATCTCATGCACTTATCACAGCAGTATGTACACATGTCTCACGCCCTTATCACGGCAGTATATACACTTGTCTCATGCACGTATCACAGCAGTATGTACACATGTCTCACGCACTTATCACAGCAGTATCTACACTTGTCTCATGCACTTATCACAGCAGTATGTACACATGTCTCACGTACTTATCACAGCAGTATATACACTTGTCTCATGCACTTATCACAGCAGTATGTACACATGTCTCACGCACTTATCACAGCAGTATATACACTTGTCTCATGCACTTATCACAGCAGTATGTACACATGTCTCACGTACTTATCACAGCAGTATATACACTTGTCTCATGCACTTATCACAGCAGTATGTACACATGTCTCACGCCCTTATCACGGCAGTATATACCCATGTCTCACGCCCTTATCACAGCAGTATGTACACATGTCTCACGCACAGCAGTATTTACACATGTCTCAAGCCCTTGTCACAGCAGTATGTACACATGTCTCACGCCCTTGTCACGGCAGTATGTATACATGTCTCACGCACAGCAGTATTTACACATGTCTCACGCCCTTGTCACAGCAGTATGTACACATGTCTCACGCACTTATCACAGCAGTATATACCCATGTCTCACTTGTCAATGCATCATGTATCCGTGTCTGACTTTTCACGGTGGCTTAGTCTCTAATCGCCTACATCTCTATTCGCCTACGTCTCCAATCGCCAACAAAGATAAAGCTGACTAATTACTTATCACAGCAGTATGTACACATGTCTCACGTACTTATCAGAGCAGCATGTACACATGTCTCACGCACTTATCACAGCAGTATGTACACATGCCTCACGCACTTATCACAGCAGTATGTACGCATGTCTCACGTACTTATCACAGCAGTATGTACACATGTCTCAAGCACAGCAGTATATACACATGTCTCACACACTTATCACAACAGTATGTACACATGTCTCACGCACTTATCACAGCAGTATATACATATGTCTCACGCACTTATCACAGCAGTATGTACACATGTCTCACGCACTTATCACAGCAGTATGTACACATGTCTCACGCACTTATCACAGCAGTATATACCCATGTCTCACTTATCAATGCATCATGTATCTGTGTCTGACTTATCACGGTGGTTTAGTCTCTAATCGCCTACATCTCTTTCCGCCTACGTCTCCAATCGCCAACAAAGATAAAGCTGACTAATTAGGATGAAAAAATGCACCCTACTCTTATTATGAAACCTCCTGAAAAAGGCTCAAGAGATCTTGATTGACTGTTGTAACAAGAATATTCAGTGGAGTGGGAAGATGAGTATATCCAATATGAATTTCATTATTTATTTAGATGAACAACATTGGTGAATGGACGTTCTTCTTTTAGAAGTGATTGGTTTTATAAATGTCCTAATATGTCAAAATATAAACAACTTTTTTGGTTTTTATTTCCAAGAGATACATGTTAGCATGGTCACCATGTGCCATGACTTGTAGTATTTTTTTTCTCACTTTTGATATGGTGAGAGTTTGGTTTCTTTAATGCTCATAGTGTAAATGTTCCTCTTAATGCTAATAATGTAAATATTCCTTTTAATTCTCTTAGTGTAAATATTCCTCATAGTGTTCATACTGTAAATATTACTCTTAATGCTCATACTGTAAATATTACATTCAATGTTCATAGTGTAAATATTCCTTTAATGCTCATAGTGTAAATGTTCCTCTTAATGCTAATAATGTAAATATTCCTTTTAATTCTCTTAGTGTAAATATTCCTCATAATGTTCATACTGTAAATATTCCTCTTAATGCTCATACTGTAAATATTACTCTTAATGCTCATACTGTAAATATTACTTTCAATGTTCATACTGTAAATATTACTTTCAATGTTCATACTGTAAATATTCCTCTTAATGCTCATACTGTAAATATTACTCTTAATGCTCCTACTGTAAATATTACTCTTAATGTTCATAGTGTAAATATTACTCTTAATGTTCATAGTGTAAATATTCCTCTTAATGCTCATACCGTAAATATTACTCTCAATGCTCGTAGTGTAAATATTACTCTTAATGCTCATAGTGTAAATATTCCTCTTAATGTTCATACTGTAAATATTACTCTTAATGCTCGTAGTGTAAATATTACTCTTAATGCTCATAGTGTAAACATTCCTCTTAATGTTCATACTGTAAATATTACTCTTAATGCTCGTAGTGTAAATATTACTCTTAATGCTCATAGTGTAAACATTCCTCTTAATGCTCATACTGTAAATATTACTCTTAATGCTCCTACTGTAAATATTACTCTTAATGTTCATAGTGTAAATATTACTCTTAATGTTCATAGTGTAAATATTCCTCTTAATGCTCATACCGTAAATATTACTCTCAATGCTCGTAGTGTAAATATTACTCTTAATGCTCATAGTGTAAATATTCCTCTTAATGCTCATACCGTAAATATTACTCTCAATGCTCGTAGTGTAAATATTACTCTTAATGCTCATAGTGTAAATATTCCTCTTAATGTTCATAGTGTAAATATTACTCTTAATGCTCATAGTGTATATATTCCTCTTAATGCTCATACCGTAAATATTACTCTCAATGCTCATACTGTAAATATTACTCTTAATGTTCATAGTGTAAATATTACTCTTAATGCTCATAGTGTAAATATTACTCTTAATGCTCGTAGTGTAAATATTACTCTTAATGTTCATACTGTAAATATTACTCTTAATGCTCGTAGTGTAAATATTACTCTTAATGCTCATAGTGTAAACATTCCTCTTAATGTTCATACTGTAAATATTACTCTTAATGCTCATAGTGTAAATATTCCTCTTAATGTTCATACTGTAAATATTACTCTTAATGCTCGTAGTGTAAATATTACTCTTAATGCTCATAGTGTAAACATTCCTCTTAATGTTCATACTGTAAATATTACTCTTAATGCTCGTAGTGTAAATATTACTCTTAATGCTCATAGTGTAAACATTCCTCTTAATGCTCACACTGTAAATATTCCTCTTAATGTTCATAGTGTAAATATTACTCTTAATGCTCATAGTGTATATATTCCTCTTAATGCTCATACCGTAAATATTACTCTCAATGCTCATACTGTAAATATTACTCTTAATGTTCATAGTGTAAATATTACTCTTAATGCTCATAGTGTAAATATTACTCTTAATGCTCGTAGTGTAAATATTACTCTTAATGCTCATAGTGTAAACATTCCTCTTAATGCTCACACTGTAAATATTCCTCTTAATGTTCATAGTGTAAATATTACTCTTAATGCTCATAGTGTATATATTCCTCTTAATGCTCATAGTGTAAATATTCCTCTTAATGTTCATAGTGTAAATATTCCTTTAATGTTCATACTGTAAATATTACTCTTAATGCTCATAGTGTAAATATTACTCTTAATGTTCATACTGTAAATATTACTCTTAATGCTCATACTGTAAATATTACTCTTAATTCCCATGGAGTATATATTCCTTTTAATGCTCATACTCTAAATATTCCTCTTAACGCTCATACTGTAAATATTCCTCTTAATGCTCGTGGTGTAAATATTCCTTTAATGCTCATAGTGTAAACATTCCTCTTTATGGTCATAGTGTAAATATTCCTTTAGTGCTTATAGTGTAAATATTACTCTTAATGCTCATACTGTAAATATTACTCTTAATTCCCATGGAGTAAATATTCCTTTTAATGCTCATAGTGTAAATATTCCTTTTAACGCTCATACTGTAAATATTCCTCTTAATGCTCGTGGTGTAAATATTCCTCTAATGCTCATAGTGTAAAAATTACTCTTAATTTCCTTGAAGTTAATATTCCTCTTAATGCTCATACTGTAAATATTACTCCTAATGCTCATACTGTAAATATTACTCCTAATGCTCATACTGTAAATATTACTCTTAATGCTCGTAGTGTAAATATTCCTCTTAATGCTCATACTGTAAATATTACTCCTAATGCTCATAGTGTAAATATTCCTCTTAACGCTCATACTGTAAATATTACTCCTAATGCTCATACTGTAAATATTACTCTTAATGCTCATACTCTAAATATTACTCCTAATGCTCGTAGTGTAAATATTCCTCTTAACGCTCATACTGTAAATATTACTCCTAATGCTCGTGGTGTAAATATTCCTCTTAATGTTCATACTGTAAATATTCCTCTTAATGCCCATAGTGTAAATATTCATCTTTCCTATTAGGCAGATAATGTTTAGGGGTTGTTAGGTTTCCCTTTAGAGCCAAATAAAATATTTTCTAACGTCAATTCAATATGACCTTCTCACAATATTCCGCACCATGAGGACAATTCGGTCCACACTCCATTTACAAAACTACACTCAAACAGTAGATGCCACACAACCTCTCGCTCCTGTTTACAAAAGGTGCATAATGGTGAGTCACTTATTCAAGTCTTGTCTACATAAGTATTAGTTGTTAAAATGTTCTTAGTATGCTTGTATTAGAAATATTTCAAATGTACACTCTGTGTTCATCTATTGGACATTACCTGTATATATCTCAATCATTCTGGGAGAAATCGACTTCCTAATATTTCTTTCCATTAAGACATTAAATATATTTTAATATCAATGAATAAGGTCATTTTATACTTCAGTGTACCTCTTTTTTCTTCTTTCACATAGAAGAGACCAGTTTCAGATCATTACGTAATCTGTGGTCAACAGAGCATGGAGTGTTTTATAAGAATGTAGGCGTATAGAAATGTAGGCGAATAGAGAACAACCCATCACAGCAGCATGTACCCGTGTCTAACTTATCACAGCAGCATGTACCCGTGTCTAACTTATCACAGCAGCATGTACCCGTGCCTAACTTATCACAGCAGCATGTACCCGTGTCTAACTTATCACAGCAGTATGTACCCGTGTCTAACTTATCACAACAGTATGTACCCGTGTTTAACTTATCACAGTAGTATGTACCCGTGTTTAACTTATCACAGCAGTATGTACCCGCATCTAACTTATCACAGCAGTATGTACCCGTGTTACTTATCACAACAGTATGTACCCGTGTTTAACTTATCACAGCAGTATGTACCCGTGTCTAACTTATCACAACAGCATGTACCCGTGTCTAACTTATCACAGCAGCATGTACCCGTGTCTAACTTATCACAGCAGTATGTACCCGTGTCTAACTTATCACAACAGTATGTACCCGTGTCTAACTTATCACAGTAGTATGTACCCGTGTCTAACTTATCACAGCAGTATGAACCCGTGTCTAACTTATCACAGCAACATGTACCCGTGTCTAACTTATCACAGCAGTATGTACCCGTGTCTAACTTATCACAGCAGTATGTACCCGCATCTAACTTATCACAGCAGCATGTACCCGTGCCTAACTTATCACAGCAGTATGTACCCGTGCCTAACTTATCACAGCAGTATGTACCCGCATCTAACTTATCACAGCAGTATGTACCCGCATCTAACTTATCACAGCAGTATGTACCCGTGTTTAACTTATCACAACAGTATGTACCCGTGTTTAACTTATCACAGCAGTATGTACCCGTGTCTAACTTATCACAGCAGCATGTACCCGTGTCTAACTTATCACAGCAGCATGTACCCGTGTCTAACTTATCACAGCAGTATGTACCCGTGTCTAACTTATCACAACAGTATGTACCCGTGTCTAACTTATCACAGCAGTATGTACCCGTGTTTAGCTTATCACAGCAGTATGTACCCGTGTCTAACTTATCACAGCAGTATGTACCCGCATCTAACTTATCACAGCAGTATGTACCCGTGTTTAACTTATCACAGCAGTATGTACCCGTGTCTAACTTATCACAACAGTATGTACCCGTGTCTAACTTATCACAGCAACATGTACCCGTGTCTAACTTATCACAGCAGCATGTACCCGCATCTAACTTATCACAGCAGTATGTACCCGTGTCTAACTTATCACAGCAGTATGTACCCGTGTCTAACTTATCACAGCAGTATGTACCCGTGTCTAACTTATCACAACAGTATGTACCCGTGTTTAACTTATCACAGCAGTATGTACCCGTGTTTAACTTTTCATGTACTTGTCATGTGTCGCACCAGTCAAGTAAAATGGCATTATTTTGATATGGAGCATGTAAAGTATTTGAGTATATTTATTCTTAATTGCTGATTGACCTTACTGTTTTATTGGAGACAATACCTTTCTTACGCTTCACTACATCGGTCTTAACTTACACTTCCACACTGAGTAAAGTCAGAGTGTTATAACAATTCTCTGAAGTGACCGCAAACACATATTGAAAACTGTAACATACTAAACAATCATTTGCTGAGCTGTGTATGAACTACTGCAGGTCGTTCAGTCGACATTTCAATATCTCAGTCTAAGTGTTAGGCTTTAAGGTTACTTAAAAGACTCCACTATTTTCAATCGTTTGTTTGAACACGAATTTGCATGAATTTCTGCACTCTTGAACATTTGCATACAATTTACGAGTTGATGACAACAGCGAGAAAGTTACGATTTAATAAGTTTCAAAATTTAAAATAATCCTTTAATATGCACCTATTAAGATTAATACATTTCGAGCAGTAAAGTGTGTTATACACATATCGATAGTGTTTTGTAATGGAGTTTGTTTTGGAGTTTGTTTAACCAGTGTTTCAGTTACGTGCCCTTTTCAATCATGCTGCGAATATTTCAGCATTTCTTGGAAGAAGCGGCATCTTGTACTGACCTGTCCTGATCCCTTGAATGTAGGCACCATTTCATGGTTATAAACACAACCACTGTGAGAAAAAGGAAAATCGCTAAAATATTTTAAAAACAATGAATTAAAACTATATTTCTTGGCTGTACGAAAATGCCGTCTAGAATTTATTGCAATTATATAATACAGCTCGCAACTGTAGGGGAACATCAAGTCTTGATTATTTTCAAACATAAATTCTATATATTATATAGGCAAAACTGTGAAAACAGAACAGTTATGATGTATAATATTACCAAGTAATGAATATGTGTGCCTGTCAATAAATTTAAACAATAGTGTTCAAACGATCACAGCCAATACAACATATTCCAAGCAACAAATGCTTCTCTCTAACAGCCCTGGGTGTATCTTCTCCTGGGTGTATCTTGTCACACACACACACACACACACACACACACACACACACACACACACACACACACACACACACACACACACACACACACACACACTATATCTATCTATCTATCTATCTATCTATCTATCTACCTACCTACCTATACACACACACGTGCGTGTGTGTGATATACACATGTGTGTCATATGTCCCATATAAAGAATCATTGAAAATATCCAACTTGTCAATGTTATATTTTGCTGGTTCTGAGGGGATTTCGTACACCTTGTGTCACGTCAAATTTGTAACCGTAACACAGTGTGTGGTATGGTGTACTAGATAAATCACTATGTCCTCAAGATTTCAGATTTTACTTGGAGCACGAAGTTACTGCTGACTGTTGACAATTGTATATATCCACATGCATATATCCACATACATATATCCGCGTACTGTGTAACAAGTAGCTTGACCATTGTTGCGGAAGTGTATTTTCAAACAAGTATAACTCGTTCACAAATAGACTTTAGTGCATGAAATTTTACACCAGTTTAGAAAAAGGTAATTTCTATATGACCAAGTGGATACTTGTGGATAACGAAGACGTTGAGCGCGATGGTGACGAAGTAGCACGATCCCGACGTCGGGTTTCCTGGCTCTCAGACCAAACTCATTCAGCCTGTTTGACCGTATATCCTCTGAAGTCCAGGCACCCTTCCTGCTGTGCCCTCATTCGGGGCAGCGCGATCACACAATTGTACCTTGATGTATCGAACTTGGGCTGCAGTGCTAACTCGAGATCTACCTGTACGGGGACGGTCAGTTTTCATACCCATTTGGTTGCAACGAGCTGGAAGCCATGATATCTTGCTCAGACTAACACTCAGACGCTTGGCAATAGAAAATTGGTTATCTCAAGCATGTTTTCTTTCAATGGCGACGTTCCGTGGCGCAGAGTCAAGACGTCACGTTGTGATTTGACCTTGAAACTCCTTCAAAACGAATGCCAATCTCTGAAAGTAATCTGGATTTTCTTGCCAGACAGTGAATGCTCTTTACTGCACAATTTCAACTGAAAAGTGTTTTTTGTTGCGCCGTGACGATGCTTTTCTAATCCTTGTACGAAATCTCATTCAAATCAACAGTTACAAGTAAAATCGATCTTTTCTTCTGCAGTTGTGTAAAATCATGTTATCAACACACGTGTTACATATTTTGACGATTGTTTGAACACAATAGGTAATTAATAGATTTTTAAGAATAGAAAATCGCTTATGCGTTTCTTTTTGTGTTAGTATATATTTATATACATATTGTAAACAGGTATGAAAGTGTGAAAGCAAAAGAAAAGAAACAATTTCTCAAAATCCACAGCATTTACCTGTTTACCTACATAGATTATCTACAAATCCACAGCATTTACCTGTTTACCTACAGATAGATGATCTCACACCACCAGTAAAATAACTTAGTAACATATATATGCATACCAGGACTGAAATCTTTAGAATGTTAATACCTGTTTTCTATTTTTTATAGATTTCCTTACACCCGTATGTACAATAGATAAACAGAGGTACACGGGCAATGTCTTCAGTTTCTCTTATTGTAACGTAATGTGTTATACATGTTATCAACACAGTGAAACATAACCACACATATAAAATGACATGTTGCACACGTGTAATAATCCCTAAAACAAATTTCATTCATCAGATATCAGACTATGACCTTCATGACCCCAATGGAATGTGGAACTACTTTTGGGAGCAAAAACTACTTTTGGCTGTGAGAGAGACTGAGCCCGTCACAAAACGTCGCTGTGTTGCTCGTGGTTGTCTCAGTGAATTTTCTGCCGCCGAGTAGCTTTCCCATGAATAATAGTTCCAGCTCTACAATTCCAACAGTTACTTAAGATGATAAAGATTGAATTTCAGGTCAAAATATGTTTGTATTTTTGGTTTTCGTGCAAGAAAAGGTATTGAAAATATCGCACTCTTTACTTAGGAGTATTACACAAGAAGTTTACGTCCAGAATCACCTTTACGTCCAGAATCACCTTTGTCAAGCGACAACAGCTGATTCCGTTTTAAGTGGGGTTTGTTCTTTGGAAGTGAAAGCTTCGATACTGTAATTGGAAATTTTCCAGTTACCTCAGTGGGATTTGTATCATTGCAAAAGTGTTCAATTTACCAAAGAAAAACAATTTAAGGCTTGATTCTTTATCACAAATTCTTGTCTCCCTGCCATATATTGTTCAACTGGTTTACTTTGTCCACTTGACTACATATAATGACATCAATGTTTGTCGAATTATTATCTGTGATGACATCACCCTTTGTCCATTAATTATCTGTGATGACATCACCCTTTGTCCATTAATTATCTGTGATGACATCAACCTTTGTCCATTAATTATCTGCGATGACATCACCCTTTGTCCGTTAATTATCTGTGACCACGTCAACCTTAGTGATTAACTTGTATAGAAATGGTAATGTATTACACAATTGATACAGAATTATTTTTAGAAATTGGTCAGATGTGCCATATGTTACGGGAGTAGTCAATGTGAGCGACGTGAACACACGCCAGTACTCCCAACCAGGATTCTGGCTCACATTCTCTCAGTGGGGCACTCCATTCGCGCACACGAAATTAGGTACTTCTACAAGCGATCCATGGCCGGTATTGCTACAGTTGATCCTGATTTAGATTTAACGAGTGTTTTGAGTTAATGTAAATTTTCTACTTTAGTTCAGGCGATGGGAGTGAACTGAAGTTAACTTGACACGTGCTATCTGAATGTTACCACCCTATCCTACCCGTGTATTGTCAGTCATAGCATAGGCCTCTCAAACACACACACGCAGTAGCAGCTAATGAACATCAACGTATGTCACTTGATGACAATCTGATCACCGTATCCTGGTCACGTGTCGGCATGCAGTGTCACGTGATTCCACGACCCTACATCTAGTAAATCCCTCGGACTCCCCTGGGCCGAGTGACCCGACGCTCAATCTGTCCAACTATAAGCAACATTACGCTCCATACAAAGTGACGAGATTGCACGTGCAAGACAAAGCACGTCAAGCGACACATGCCCTCACTCGTCTTGTGAACAGGCTCTGTGCAAGGTCACGTGATTTTCCTGCGACCTTCCCAAGTGGCATTATTTGTTTCACGTGACGTGTGTATCAAGTACTGCGAGTACATTTTATCGATTGTGTGTGTGTGTGTGTGTGCTTGCGTGCGCGCGCGCGTGTGTGTGATTAGGTGTCCTGTTTCAAAAGGTGGTCTCATATATATTGTTCAGTGAACCTTTTGTTCACTTTCCTCACAAAGAAACACGTTCAGCTAGCTGCATTCCGCACTGACAGATGTGTTCTTCAATGAGACTGTCACCCAAATCTTATACAGACTGTTGAAGTTTGTTTTCATTACCAAAACTGGCATATTTCATATAATGGAAGCGTTCTGGAATCACATTAACCTAAAGTTAAAGTATCTGTGCACATTCCATAACAGCTAAGGAATAGGCGTAAATCAGAGATACGCGTTCGGTTTTAAATCATATTTAGAGCTATTACAAGTTCGTTACACCTCGGATTTTCCAATACAATATGTTTATCTTCTAAACATGTGACAGGACATGATAGCCCTAAATTTAGTTTAAAGCAGAAAGCGTATCGTGAGAATTTGAATGATTAGAGCTATCATAATTTCGTTATATACCTCTGATATTTCAACAGAGAATTAGAGGTATATAACGCGATTTGATACTTCTGAATGACTTTGATTAACCAATCATAATCCAGATAGAACAAGTATATATATATGGGTGACATCCTCTTTGATTCTAGAGCACGTCGTTTCGACACAGTAAAACTGGTGGGTGTACAGTTGCTCTGTAGAACTGACAAGTATACACACACCCAATGGGATGTTCTTCTAGACACTGATGCCGGTTCCTCGACGTCCTATCTACGTGTTCTCCTACCCGTGGTGACGTCGTTGTGGTACTGTGCACAGCCATTGCGTGTCCAGGCCGTCTCTCCCTGCTAACCAGATTAGCTTCAAGTATGAAATGCCCCAGGGGACATTTCCATGCTCATTGTTTAAAGGCGAATCACACCTCTGCACCAAGCAACAATCACATTACCTATGGAAACCCGTCCGGGCCATACTCCGCCAACGATTATCACCAGAAACTAATTGAGCTTATTTGGCCGCTTGGGAAATTCCGAGGAGAGATCGCTCCTCTGCAGGTTATCTGAAATAATTTTTGAATGATAGCTGCTTTTGATTCCTTCAAATTAGTATGAAATATTTATATTTGCGCTGTCTTTGTCGGTGAGCGAGGGGCACGCACCAACAATTTATCACTAGCTAATTGGAGGAGAAAATACACCAAGGAAGGCTAAAGGGTTGTTGCAAAATACTTTTAGTGCCCAGCTTCCCGCAGACTTGATCACGCACCTCGCCCCAGTGTGCGTGCAAGGAGACTATTGTAGGGAAGTCAGCGTTAGGGAATTGACATCTAATTATTGTACCCCCAGTAAACTAACAAGTCTTCACTTGGCTCTGTTTTCACTTAATTAGAAATCATTTCGATTATAGATGATTAATTTTTACAACAAACGTGGTTCTGCAGAAATTCTGCAACTATCGTTTTACCAGCAATCCCAGCTAATTATGTTTGTGGATACACGGACTGATCAAACGAATGCTGATGTTTCAAATGTAACTGACTTTTTATCGACGTTATACGTCTGTCATTAGACGGCGAGATTTCCATTGTATGCTGACGTATATGTTATGCCCCAAGAGCTAGGTAACTGTTCATCTAGTGGTAGAATACAACCATACTTCTTGTGACCAAAGTATGACTGTCTGTAGTTATAGCGGTGAATATAGTTGTGTGAGCAAGGAAATAATTGTCTGTTGTTCTCATGGTGAAAAATGATTGTTAGTTGCTCTAGTGGTAGAAAGTGATTGATGTTCCAGTGGTACTGGTTTTCGACGACACCCGTTTTCTGAATGAACGACATCGCTCTGGTTGTATTACCGATGGATCCCAATCCATATAGGAAAAATCCGCATTTGTGTTTGCTCGAATGTGACTGTCATGTGTGTCTGTATTTAGCATTCAGTACCTACAACGTCAGTGGAACGTACCAGACACAATGACTCCTCCCCACAACTGTTTGTCGAGATCACTAGATGGAGCAGCTTGTCAAGTTCGATCAGTTGGTTCTTAGAATGTTTTCAACCTCACCCCCTCATAGGTCACAATATCGATCACTGCAATGCACATCCAATAGATAATTCGGTGGCGTCATAGAGTCGGATTATTGCTGAATAACGTGAAACAAACTAACACGTGACCAGCAGTTTCGCTAAGTCAGCACTCAAAGAATAACTTCTTTGAGAGGCGTTATGTAGAAGTTGGAAAGTTTCTATTACGCAGTTTTCTATCTTACCCATACTAGCTTGAGAACCATACAAACATCTCTACAAAGTGATACACATTGGTATGGTATTATTTAAATTCTTTTGGATGATTTCAGGAAATGCTCAATTAGTGATATTAGTGGCATGATTTTAACTAGTTCACGATTATTTATAACAAAATAATTATTATTCTCCTACCACAGACATTTAGGCCCGTTTGCTGTAAACGGTATGGTATACTGCACAGCATAAACTGCTTTTAGAAATGGACGTTGAGGCCCCTAACAAGTCTAGTGTTTCCTTAAATGCGTCACAAGTTGTCACAAGTTGTCACAAGTGCATATTAAAGATAAAACGACGTCAATTCTATGCGATGGATATGGGCGAAGCTTCAAAACTAAGTATGTCATGAAGCTGCATGCCGACAGCAGCCATAAAAAACTTACGGAGATTTGAACGTGTTGTGTGTAATAAAAAAAATCAACCAACTGTGGAGTTACAAATCTCACGTATCATGGGTTGTAAGCAATCGTACTTGTCAAAGAAAGCTCTTGTGCGCCATCACAAGACCTGTTCGGGTAAGGATGACTCCAGGGAATGTGATGTCTGCCAATGTGTCTTGGCAATGGATTAAATATATGAACACATAAAGAAGAGACAACCGCGATGGCGTAGGCGCCGAAGCTGTTCGCCGGTCAGTGTTGAACAGACGGGTTATTTTGACAGACAATCTTATAAATAACAACCTATGATTATGTCACAATATACCAAAATGACATATTGTTTTCGATTTTGTCCTCCATGATGATTAGTACATTGACAAAAAAGAACTAGAATTTCGAGTGCAGGAATTCGCATCTTTTGGACCATTTCACGCTGTCGGTTGGTTGTTCGTCCATTCATCATCAGAACTGAAACATCCGTTGAAATAACTCTTGATATCACAATCGCACGTTGAAATGACTCTTGATATCACAATCGCACGTTGAAATGACTCAGTCTTGATATCACAATCGCACGTTGAAATGACTCTTGATATCACACTCGCACGTTGAATGTCAGACAATGAGGAATGTTTTCACATAAATACACACGAATATTTCTGATAACAATTACATTCAGTGACAAAAGCATGATCATTAGGGTATGCAAAGTCACAATTATGTATTATACTATTGTCATTACTGAGCAAGACTAGCCAAATAGTATAGAAAAATTATGAATAACCATTATGATCATTTTTATTTAATCTAATGAACTTATTATTGCTTCAGAGGGGCCGGGACTTGGGGAAGTATGTCATAGGATTGTGTACTTGTTTGCCATGGTTGACTCGACACTTGTAACGCATCACGAGGATGACACGCAAAGCGTTCCATATCTTTGAGGGGCGCGGTGGATGAGCTGTCTTTGGTGCCACGCTAGTAATCCACAGTGCTTGGAGGTTAAGGGATCGAGTCAGTCTGTGACCGGGTGTAAAACACCTTGGAGTCAACTTTGTGTTCAGACTCTAGTGTGCTGTGCACTTAGAGAACCCACGAATCCGTTGGTAGATGACCAGATGGTGGCCACATGAATACGTGCAAACACCTAGTTGCGCGTACGTCAACCTGCAATAAATATGGACAGAGTTCTGTGACTATGTGTCCCAGTCCACCCAGCTGTGAATGGGTACCTGTAAGGATGGGAAAGCCACAATAACTCAGTGCGATTAGTAGGCTGCAAGAGTACTATGCAGGGAGTTGAGATACGATGTGAAAATACGATCTGCCGTTGTGATGGACATCCAGTGAGCGGGGAGCGAGGAAAACCAAAGCGTCCTTGATATCGGCGCTATACAAACGTCTAGTATGATAGTAATAATTTATTTATATCATTGAATTTCCTGTTCCTTTTGACAGCAATGTGATTGGCAAAATTCATGAAAAGCATGATAAACATGCAGACCTCGCCTTTGAAATATCTCGCTTGCATCCCATGTACACTGTCAGACTCCCCGTTGGTCTCGGTGCCCTTGGTTTGGTACCTCCTGAACTCTTGGCGAAGATGAGGAGAGTGCCCAGGTTCTCCACCGGGAGCACAGCCCTTCTGACAATTTGGGTAATGCAGAAGGCTGCAGTGTTGGGAGCCTCCATATTCTCTGTAAAGTTCTTGGTGGGTTCGACTAGGCAGTGTTTCCAGGGAGAAGCCCCATTCGCAGTCTGGGCTGCGTGTAGAGGGGGTAAGGGCGTTGAGCTGATGATGAACTTTACTAGCCTGACTGTGCCAGGATGACCCGGACCCTCTCTGCTGCATTTCTGTCTTAATCTGCAAAACATGATAATAAATACAATAATAATAATGGCCTGAAGATGTACGCCTCTTCGTGGTGGGCCTATATAGGGGAATTGTATTCCCTGAATTGAATGTACATCAACCAGTTAGGGCCGATTCCCCAAAGTTGGTCTTCTCACTGGGTTACAGACAGCCAGGAGGAAAGTTTCAATTCACTTCTGCAGCCCAGTCAGCCTTCCTCAGGTCGGCAAACCAACCACACTGGAGAGGGGATTTGCCCCAGGGGAAGGCACAGAACCCGACCAAGAATATCTTGGTCAAAACATCTTAACACCACGCTACTAGAGTGTGCGAGTGAGTGAGTGAGTGAGTTTAGTTTTACGCCGCACTCAGCAATATTACAGCTATATGGCGGTGGTCTGTATCCAGTGATCAACAACATGAGCATCGATCTGCGCAATTGGGAACCGATGACATGCGTCAACCAAGTCAGCGAGCCTGACCACCCGATCCCGTTAGTCGCCTCTTACGACAAGCTGAGACGCCTTTTATGGCAAGCATGGGTTGCTGAAGGCCTATTCTACCCCGGGACCTTCACAGGTCTAGAGTGTGCGAGAGCGACAGGAAGGTCTGATAATCCACTTATTAATGGCAAGTCGCTAAGCTGCATTGGAACAATGCCATACCCATGTATGCATACCTAACGGAGCAAAATCTCAGAGATCAACTCCGGTGGCATAAAAACCTCATGCCCAGTGAGCCAGTTCAACCCACAACTGGCACCTGTCAGGAACCCTTGCATGAGCAGAATGCTCAGGTGGTAGCTGAGCTTCTTATGTACGTCCGCGTCAACCTCTTTCCTTCCCTGATGGAAGCTCTTCCAACAAAGAGCCAGTGGGCCCCAGATTTTTACCCTGACCCTTCCTCTTCTTCAGTTGCAGACCTTTCCGAAAATCCTGTTTACATTTTGTTTAGTTCTATTTATGAGGAAATTTGTTATTTACCTGTAGAGAATCGAAGGTCAATTAAACACATAAACGTGTATTTTCCCAAACATGAAATTTATTTACTTCATAAAGTTATATCTCTAAAACTTTGTGCGGACTGTTCATTACATGAAGTAAATTGCATTGTCTGCGCTGCCGCTCGAACCTTGCGGGAACTTCTTGCAGTCTCTAAAGACAAATCATCTAATCATAACATTGTCAACAAAAGACCAAAGAAAAACTGGTTTCTTGTAAAACGTACTGACACTAGAAGAAATATTTCCTGGCTACAGTTGTGCCCGAAATTAGTATCGTTAGGGAATCCCATATCTAAAAGACAAAAGTCAGTTTGGTAGAAAGTAAAATTGCAATGCAAAACAGCAAAAGAAATGGTCCTTCTCCAAATTGTCGATTCCTTTAAGGCAAAATTAAAGGTTTGGAAAGAGAGAAAGACAAAAGGGAAAAGAAGAACAAATTCACCAAACAAAATAAACATTTTAGAAATAATGAAAAAACAATTGTATAGGCAACTTAAAACGAGTGGTGGAGGTGAGCATGATAAAGGGCATCCCATGGATGCCAGTGAAAGGTTCTGGAAACAGTTGTGGTCTGTAACCAGCGACTGTACCCTGGAGACACCATGGGTCAGTGATTAAGACCGTGCAATGCATGAGAAAGTAACTAGGTTGTGTTTCTGTTAGATCTCACCAGATTGCCTCAAAGGTGTCATTAAAAAGTGCAAATCTAATAAAGATTCATGGACTGATGGCATTCGAAGCCGCTATTGGAAACTGTTCCCTTGTGTCCAAACACCATTACTTCACTGTTTCAATTCTCTTGTGGACACAGGTGATGTTCCTCCATGGTTCTGCAAAGGTCGCACAATACTTCTCCCCAAGAAAGGAGACTTGACTGATCCCAAAAACTTCCACCCTATCACATGTTTGAATACTCAATAGAAATTATTTGCAGGGTGTTTGACAAACCTCGTGTCATCTTACTGATTTTCCAGTGACATAATTTACAGAGAGCAGAAGGGGACGACAAAGGGATGTTAGGGGTGCAAGGATCAACATCTTGTACTGAAAATGATTTAGGAAGAGGCTAAAACCTATCACCGCAACCTCTCCATGTTCCGGATTGACTACATATGTCACTGTTTCTCACGAATGGATTCTGAAGTCTCTTCAGTGTATTAACCTCTCTAAGCAACTACTTGATTTACTCATGTCGTTAATGAGTTGCTGGTCGACTCAACTTGAGATGTACTCGCAAAGGCAGGTGCAGACTTCGGAACTTATTCCAGTCGGAAGGAGAATATTTCAGGGGGACTCCTTCAGTCCTTTACTTTTTTGTCTCTGTTTAAATTCTTTGAGTTTTCTGCTCAATAGGGAGGAGGGTTACCATCCTGGACCTCCACAACACAGAATCCCATCATCTCTTACTCATCTCCTCTACATGGATGACATCGAGCTCCTTGCCAAAGGAGAGACCAGTTCTTCTTGCCAAGTCCTTCTCTAATGATATTGGCACGACATGTGGACTCGACAAATGTAATACTCTTCTTTTGAAACGTGGCAAGGTAACTACTGATGGATCGGTCAGGTTACAAGGGGGAAGGAGTTATTGAGCATCTTGAGGAAGATCAGGCCTACACCTATCTTGGTGTAGCTCCAGAATACCCAGATTCAAGGTAAACTTCGGGCCGAGTGTAAATCTCGTTTAAAGAAAATCTGGAGTTCAGAGCTAAATGCTTGAAACAAGGTCAAAGCCACCAAAACTTTTGCTGTGCCAGTGCTTTCCTATTCCTTTGGAGTAGTTGATTGGACAAAACAAGATATCCAGGGTCTTGACCGCCTGACCAGGGCCATGTCAGATAACAGAGCGCACCACCCTCATTCCTCTCTTAATCGTGTATATATACCAATCAATTCCGGATGTCGGGGTTTGATTAGTGTGGAGGCTCTTCACGGCAGTATTTCATTGTGTACTTTTGTACATATTTATTTATCGGATGATCCTGTGGTGATGCACGTCAAGACTCATGATGAAAGCAAGGAATTCCACAGCAATTTCAAGCTTGCCAAGGTTGATGAACGCAATCTGAAATTGCCTAGTCGAACCCACCAAGAACGTTCCGGAGAATATGAAGGCTCCCCAACACTGCAGCCTTCTGCATTACCCAGAAGGGCTGTGCTCCCGGTGGAGAACCTGGGCACCCTCCTGATCTTCGCCAAGAGATCAGGAGGCACAAAACCAAGGGCACCGAGAGCAATGGGGAGTCTGACGACAGTTTACTTGGGATGCAAGCGAGACATTTCAAAGGCGAGGTCTGCATATTTATGATGCTTTTCCTGAATCTTGACAATCACATTGCTGTCAAAAGGGACAGAAAATTCAATGATATAAATAAATTATTATTATCATACTAGACGTTTGTACAGACGTTTCACACAGGATTTTAGACAGACTTTTGTGATAATAGAAGGGTGGTGTTGAGGTAAGTGTAGGTGAGAGTAATAGACGGGTTTCGTTGAGGTAAGTGTAGGTGAGTGCAATAGGCGGGTGGTGTTGAGGTAAGTGTAGGTGAGTGCAATGGGCGGGTGGTGTTGAGGTAAGTGGAGGTGAGTAATAAAACAGTGGTGTTGAGATAAGTGTAGGTGGGTGCTGTTGTGGTAAGTGTAGGTGGGTGTAATAAAAGGGTGGTGTAGATGTAAGTGTAAGGGAGCGTAATAGAATTTATGAGGTAATTGTAGGTGAGAGTAATAAACCAGCGGTGTTGAGGTAAATGTTGATGGGCGTAAAGACAAGCATAAGGTAAGTGTGGGTTGTTTTGCTGGTGGGATAGAAATCAGGAAAGTGTATCCTGATTTGCAGGGAGGGTGGCGTTCACGTAAATGTATACTGGTGAGCAGGGACGGTGGTGTTCACGCAGGTGTAGGTTGGTTTACAGGAGGGGGTGGGTGGTGTTCACGCAGGTGTAGGTTTGTTTACAGGAGGGGGTGGGTGGTGTTCAGGTTAGAGTACCTTGGTGGGCAGGGAGGAAAGCGTTCAGGTAAGTGTAGGCTTGTGTGCAGATGAGATAGCGCTCATGTTAGTGTAGGTTGGTTAGCAGGGAGGGTTGCGTTCAGGTAGGTGTAGACTTGTGAGCAGGAACGGTGGTGTTCACGTAAGTGTAGGTTGGTTTGTAGGGAGGATGGTGTTGAGGTGAATGTAGATTGGTGTGCAGGGGGGATGGCGTTATGGTAAGTTTGTCTTGGTAAGCAGGGAGAGTGACGTTAAGGTTGTTGTGCACGAACCTGGAGTTGAGACAAGTTTAGATTGCTGTGCAGGAGGGTGGCGGTGAGGTTAATGTAGGTTGGTGTGCAAATGGGGTGGCCTTCAGGTAATTAAGTGTAGATTGCTTTGCAAGGAGGGTGGCGTTCAGGCTAGTGTAGATTGATGTGCAGGGATGGTGGTTTTAGGGAGGGTAGCGTTCAGGTAAGTGCAGGTTGGTGTGCATGGACGGCGGCGTTGAGGTTAGTGTAGGCTGGTGTTCAGGGAGGGCGGCGTTGAGGTTAGTGTAGGCTGGTGTTCAGGGAGGGTGGCGTTGAGGTTATTGTAGGCTGATGTTCAGGGAGGGCGGCGTTGAGGTTAGTGTAGGCTGGTGTTCAGGGAGGGCGGCGTTGAGGTTAGTGTAGGCTGGTGTTCAGGGAGGGTGGCGTTGAGGTTATTGTAGGCTGATGTTCAGGGAGGGCGGCGTTGAGGTTAGTGTAGGCTGGTGTTCAGGGAGGGCGGCGTTGAGGTTAGTGTAGGCTGGTGTTCAGGGAGGGTGGCGTTGAGGTTAGTGTAGGCTGATGTTCAGGGAGGGCGGCGTTGAGGTTAGTGTAGGTTGGTGTTCAGGGAGGGTGGCGTTGAGGTTAGTGTAGGCTGGTGTTCAGGGAGGGTGGCGTTGAGGTTAGTGTAGGCTGGTGTTCAGGGAGGGTGGCGTTGAGGTTAGTGTAGGCTGGTGTTCAGGGAGGCTGGCGTTGAGGTTAGTGTAGGCTGGTGTTCAGGGAGGGCGGCGTTGAGGTTAGTGTAGGCTGGTGTTCAGGGAGGGTGGCGTTGAGGTTAGTGTAGGCTGGTGTTCAGGGAGGGTGGCGTTGAGGTTAGTGTAGGCTTGTGTGCTGATGGGGTGGCGTTCAGGTACGTGTAGACTGCTGTGCAGTTATGTATGCGGTCAGGTAAGTGTAGGTTGGTGTGCAGTGAGAGTGGCGTTCATTTGAATGTATGAATGTGTCGGGGTCTCTAGTGCGTGCATTACAGGCTTTGCTTTTACTTCTTGTGTGAATCAAACGCTTCCAGTCTCCCACCCGAATCTGATACGTGAGCTGGATTCTGCTCCCACGTGCGCTGACACAGGAGACGCCCCTGTGCTGCTCCTCCATCAGAAAGCTTCATTTAAACATTCAATGAAAACAGATCATGTTGCTCTAATCTAAATTGCAATGTGTTAGTTTTCAGACATTCTGTTTACCTAATATAGACGATGGGAGCAGCAGTGTTGATATTTAAGCTGTACGTGGGTCAGTGTAGGACTGGACATGAAGCGTAGACTGGCCAGAGGGAATCTCTACTTGCTGAACACGGTCGACGACCAAACGCCCGACACACGTCTTACGATAACCGATATGCGATACCTGATATTAATCTGTATTATAGGAAACTTTGAAATGAATTCTCGCGGTGGTGACAAGTGGATTAAGCCCGCAACCTTACACTGTGGGCGCTGTAGGCTACTCGTTTGGAGGCCTTTTGACTGACATCAACTTGATAGATGTGCTCCATCCACCAGATCAACATTCAGCCTCTCCAAACGGTCAGCGTTCAGACGTACATTCAGCCTCCCCAAACGGTCAACGTTCAGTCTAAAATACAACCCTCTCCATACGGTCAACGTTCAGTCTAAAATACAACCCTTTCCATACGGTCAACGTTCAGACCTACATACACCGTTTCCATACGATCAAAGTTCAGACTGAAATTCAACCCTCTCCATACGGTCAACGTTCAGTCTAAAATACAACCCTTTCCATACGATCAACGTTCAGACTAACATAAATCCTTCTCCATACATCACTGCCTCATATCTAGGGTATGTATGTTAGGTATTGGAGACGTCCGTCAGTCGTGAGCGTGTTGTTGAGGTATAATTTGTCATGGATGTGTTATTGGCGGACAAACGCGCTTCAAAGAGAGAGCGATCTAAGCCGTGCAGTCGGCACACATCGTGTATTCTCGCCTAATGACGCCAAGGGCAGCTCTAATTGTCCCTGGTCGCTGATCCGACAACGTTTAGTGAGGCCCTTTTGGCAAGGCGCTATAGATCCCCTCACTGGGCCTCCTTCAAGCTAAGGGACAGTGTTTATGTTGTATTACTGATCTGCACGTTCGACAAATATCCGCCACAGCAGCCGAGGGAACATTCAATGGACATTTTGTTGCCACCGAGCTAGCTCACTATTGAAAAGAAGAATAAATATTATCTTCGTTTGCTCTTGATAAAATGATCCCTGCTTTAGAGCTTACAGACAGCGAGCTCCGGTTCAATATTAGCCCCCCTTCCCGAGGGCCGCATCTGATGCTGTGTCAATACATCCAACCCTGCTCCCCCACCCTATCGCCCCCTCCCCTCAACTCGGCCAGTCGCCGAGGTGGCCACACAGACCGCCCTTCTAGTTAAACATTCAATATCCCATTCAATATATTATGTAGATCGGGTTCTAATTCACACTGACTGTAAACAGTTTTATACAACTGAAATTAAAGATTAAAAGAAACAGAAACTGTGTGATAGCCTTATATCAGCGCATCAGCAGCAGCTTGTAAACACGCCCCACGCCTTCCACCATGGCTTTCATAGTCTGGACAAGGGGTACTTTAGAGGGACACTGTCGTTAAAGGGTACCGAGGTTAAAGTGATACAGACGTTATAGAGATACCGTCACGACGTTGAGGGTATTGAAGGTATTAGAAGGGTCAGTAGCATTCTCATATTAATACCTGTGTGTCTGTGTCAGTCTGTGTGTATGTGTGTGTTCCGATCTGTGTCTGACTGTGCATTTGTACGTGTCTACGGGAGTGTGTCTGTCGGTGCAGAGTTCTTTCTGCCTGTTTCACATACAAAAGCTTCTTTGCTAATTCTGTGTGCACAGTCAATATGAAAGATCAATGCCTAAATATTGAACTCCTTCAGATCACACTTACAAATGGTGCTTAAACAACACTGGAATCCAATTGGACTAAAATCGACATTTGTGTCCACTTCACCTTAGGAGTTACTCAAGATCAAAGCCTGTGGAGACACCGTTTGGGGGTTTGAGCAATTGAGATACAGACAAAGGGAGGTGTTTTGATGAATGGTGATACCGGCAGACAGTGGGTGGGTGTTTTGATGAATGGTGATACCGGCAGACAGTGGGTGTTTTGATGAATGGTGATACCGGCAGACAGTGGGTGGGTGTTTTGATGAATGGTGATACCGGCAGACAGTGGGTGTTTGATGAATGGTGATACCGGTAGACAGTGGGTGGGGGGTTTGATGAATGGTGATACCGGTAGACAGTGGGTGGGGGTTTTACCAATAGATCACAGCGTATGTTTAGGCTCTCAGTCGCTGTATTCATTATGATATGAAAATCATAACACGCACCAGTGTTTGGAAAACAAATTCTTCTTGTGTTGTCATTTCTTAAGAACAATTCCGTTAAGCTCTTAATTTAACTTGAACAAGATAACATGGCGATTTTTATATGATTCTTGACTAGGATTTATTCTGATATGACTATAAGATACATTGTGTGACGGTAACGACACGGTGTGGTGACGGTAACGTCATGGTGTGGTGACGGTAACGATATGGTGTGGTGACGGTAACGACATGGTGTGGTGACACTAACGACATGGTGTGGTGACGGTAACATGGTGTGGTGA
This sequence comes from Haliotis asinina, assembly GCF_037392515.1. Classification (NCBI taxonomy): domain Eukaryota; kingdom Metazoa; phylum Mollusca; class Gastropoda; order Lepetellida; family Haliotidae; genus Haliotis; species Haliotis asinina. The sequence continues at coordinate 839,258 of NC_090281.1, forward strand.
CGGTTACGACACGGTGTGGTGACAGTAAGGACATGTTGTGGTGACGGTAACGACACGGTGTGGTGACGGTAACGACATGTTGTGCTGACGGTAACGACACGGTGTGCTGACGGTAACGACAGGGTGTGGTGACACAAACGACACGGTGTGGTGACGGTAACGACACGGTGTGGTGACGTACATGCACCAATGGCCCCGCCTACACTTGCACCTACACGCTTCAGTGCTGACAACTCAATATGCAGAATATCTGGATAACAAACGGCTGCGATTAGGACTTGAATTCTGTTCTGATATGAGGTAATTATCTGATACTATTTGTGAGCGATGCAAGGATATTTACAACTTCCTGTTCAACAAAGCGAGCGCATCGCAAGGTGAAAGTTTGCCGCGAGAGGGAGTTGACAGTACTTTAGTTTCTGTATAATACCTGGACACGACGCGTCACAAAGGCAGCTCAATATCTTTATTCCCAGGTAGAATCACAGTTCCTTTTCATTTTACCTTAATTATTTGGTTCATGGTTACATTGAAAACCGGCAATGGCAAAATTCTAAGGTGATTTCAACACGTGAGTCCGTAACGTCCCCGCGTGGCCGCCATATGCTGCAGGCGGCGCGACTCGCCCGACATATTTCCAAATAGCGTCACATAGTCTTTTGCGCGTGTATTTTGTAAAGTGCTCGTGGTGTGCACGTGCATGTAACGCGCTTGAACGTGGAACGTATGTCGACACGGGAGTAATCCGGGACACAAGAGCACATGCAGTGCGTCTGCCAATCTCCTTTACTGCTTTATGTCCGAGATACGACACCGCCGATGTTCTCTCTCCACTGTCGTCGTAGCTACGTCGCTGTAGTTGTCTGTCATAAGTTACCCACGGATATGATGCATCATGATGACGTCATGCATAATGTAGGTTGTACACAAGTTCGCTGTTCCAGAGACCTCTTGATGCCTTCAGTTCAGGAGCAGGAGGACAAAGGAGTTTCATAAATACGTTCTGGGATGGTTGTAGATGCAGATGACGGACAAGTGTATTGGGGAAGCGGTTAAGGGATATCATGGATAAACACAAGAGGGATTGTGTTCCTTTGGCCAACAATGGACTTTTTCGATTCTTACACAATAGCTACACAATTAAGAGCATCTGCATTTATGGTCACAACAAAACCGTAATAATCTCAGACACAATATTTGGACTCAAGAAACGAATTAATTATCTTGAAAATTATTGTGATATTTAATATATATACATGTTAATATGGGAAAAAATACTAACGTCAGTGTCTTCACTGCCTTTACTCTATAAACAGGAAAATGGTACCGTAAAGGTTGTAAATGGTAACGTAAAAGTTGCAAATGGTACCGTAAAGGTTGTAAATTGCAATGTCTTACACAGCTACACCGGCTACACCCTACCCCACAGTGTACCTCCCGGTGAGGAAGGTTGTAGCCGGTGTATATCTGCGTGTGAGATACATTGTAGAAGATATCTCATGGTGAGGTAGGTTGTAGCCGGTGTGTATCTGCTTGTGAGGTACATTGCAGCCGGTGTGTATCTGCCTGTGAGGTAGGTTGTAGCCGGTGTGTATCTCCCTGTGAGGCAGATTGTAGCCGGTGTGTACCTCCCGGTGAGGTAGGTTGTAGCTGGTGCGGATCTCCCTGTGAGGTAGGTTGTAGCCATTACTGTTGACCGTTCGTCAGGTGATAGTCATTCGGATAATCTCGGGTTTGCTTACGAACTGATAAGCCTTTTGTCATCTTCACCGGAAAAAATGTACAAATATTTTTCAAAGGAAGCATTTGTTGAAGCGCGGGTATAGCGCGCCCTTAGATACGATTATAATGTTTGTCTGTACCTTACGATGGCGTTTTGCATTTCACTTATGGGTATCATGTTATTTAATTTGAAATAATAATTAAATGGGCGTCAGTGTGGGTAACGGCGAACCGTGCTCAGTCATCAGCCGAGGCTGGGAGTATTGTTACAGAGCCGCGGCTGTTGTTATCATAAGGTTGCGACTAGGCCGACCAAACTTCACATCTAATTCATTGTGCGTAACCTTTGCTTTTCACTTAACAAAAAATAAGATTAGCGTAAATCATGTCTTTGGGTGTTTAAGATTTCCAAATAATGTGTCAAATGCTCGTGTTTATTCCGCGCGTAGGGTTTCCGCTGGGTACGTGCCTGTCCCCCGCCTCGCTCCCTGCACCTCATATGGGACATGAGCGACTCAATAGAAGTATTGTCATGTGATAAACTAAGCATTAAACACAAGATTGCCCATCAACGATAACTAATCTCGCATTATGGCCAGTTCTCGCCGAGATGGCCTCCTGGCCCCGAGATCAAGGGAAGTAATCCTGACGAGCAATATGTTATATGTTAGTGGGTGTCCAGAACTAGTTCTGACGCAGTGTTTTCAAACATGAAGAAATCGAAACCATTAATTTAATCATTGAGATATTAGGAACACCTCCTTTCCAGATTTCAGCCAGTCTTAATCGCTGATTAGGAAACGAGACGAACACACAACCTGACTACGGAATAACTCCTGAGCAGACATATTGCATGGCCACTCTTAGATTCTGGGGGAGGGGAGAAATGTGAATTTAAGATCATCCTAGTCTGCTGTGAGGCTCTGTGCATATATGTATGTATGTATGTATGTATGTATGTATGTATGTATGTATGTATGTATGTATGTATGTATGTATGTATGTATGTATGTATGTATGTATGTATGTATGTATGTATGTGTGTGTGTGTGCGTGCGTGCGTGTGTGTGTGTGTGTGTGCGTGCGTGCGTGTGTCTGTGTGTGTGTCTGTGTGTGTGTCTGTGTGTGTGTGTGTCTGTGTGTGTGTGTGTGTGTCTGTTTGCGTCAATACAGAAATGCTTTAAACATGGCCTTATTATGCCCGGTCGTTTCATAGATACGTATATTTTACCGTTGTATATAGTTTGAAACAACATGATACGGTAATAAGCTATTCTTTCTCTGTATCAGGTTTCTTCGTGAAACAACATGATACGGTAATAAACTATTCTTTCTCTGTATCAGGTTTCTTCATGAAACAACATGATACGGTAATAAACTATTCTTTCTCTGTATCAGGTTTCTTCATGAAACAACATGATACGGTAATAAACTATTCTTTCTCTGTATTAGGTTTCTTCATGAAACAACATGATACGGTAATAAACTATTCTTTCTCTGTATCAGGTTTCTTCATGAAACAACATGATACGGTAATAAACTATTCTTTCTCTGTATCAGGTTTCTTCATGAAACAACATGATACGGTAATAAACTATTCTTTCTCTGTATCAGGTTTCTTCATGAAACAACTGCCTTCTAGATAAGCCATTGCGGCGCGTCGTTTGCATGGAACGGGGTCTCTGGTTCAACATAAAAGGTGCTTGAATATTGTTTAAACAAGTGCCGGTCCCCTCATAATTTGGTTGATAAATATCCAATGGAGGCTTCCTGGTTGAATCCCGGGCCTCCCCCTCCTGTCCCCAGGCCCAAAGCTGGGTAGGTCGTTATGTAATATACACATGTGTTGGTGTGGTATCCTCACAAACGTTAAAACAACACTTGTTTTGGTCTGTTGATTAATAGGCTGTACCCTAGATTAATAAAATGGTATCATCCATGTAACTAGTTTTGACAATGTAGCAAGCGATCCTTTATTTCATCAATAACGTTGTGAAGTTGTAAAAACAATTCATCCAGGCGACCTGACAAAGAATAATATTTTAGACTTAGTAAATCCTGCATCGTGTGATGGGTGAGATCAGGAGTTGGATGCTTATCTTGGAAACTTTATTACTGAACGAAGCTAAGAACATTATACTGATTGTGTAAATGATGAACTGTCCTATGACAAAGCAACTGCAGAAATTATATCTGAAAGCATCATTAGAAACAAATCATTCAACAGTTGACAAGATATTCATTCTTCAGTCTATCTGAATTACTTTGTTTTATTTTAAGAAATGGTATCCATTATTTTGATTGTTTCACTGGTGTTAGACAAGGATGCCCACGTAGTCCTTTGTTCTCCACTTTATGAAAGTGTGGACCAGGCTATTCATTAATTGGGGGTGAGAAGCATGATCAGGTAATTAGTGTGCTATTTCATCTGCAGTTTGGGAGGTCTGCGTAATGGGAGTGAACTGTTGGTGTGCTTCTGGTCCATGCATGTCGCCATGTCTGTATTACGGCATGTCTGTTTTACTGCTTGCTATTTCTCGGTAGCTCTGAATTTCAGTATCTCTGGTAGCCTGTATCTCTGTATCTCTTCGTCTAGGTGATTCTGTACTTCTCTGTTGGGGGTTTATTTCAGAGCATCAGGAGACACGTGGCAGTCGAGTACCAGTTTTATCAAATACGATGCAGTCAGGACGAGTCGGCGTCAAAACGCCTCAAGAACGAGATCAGCCAACTGAGCGAGAAACTGTATTGAAGTAAGAGGAGGTGTGAAGTCACTACTTCCGTGACGTCATTAGACTACGGAGATGCTATATTTCGGTGATATATCTGTTATATCAGTATAACCGATAAACTGCGCTAGGGCAAATATTTCTATTAAAAAAATAACATTTGACCTCTTTTGATCATCTTCATCAAGCCTAATACTTTCCACGTGTATTAGCATGTCGTTGTGGTGCAGCATGCCGTGAACTCACCATCACTACCGCAGTTACTATACTGAGATAAACTGATTTCAATAACTATTGTAGTGATGACGATAAACCTATACACATCACTATACCGGAAGCTTTTATGCCGTTATATCTGTCATCAGGCAGATTTGTGATACATCTGCTACAATGTGTATATCTGTAGGCCGTCGCCACATATATATCACAGTGTTCTAAATTTAATCATGATATAGCTTTTGCAATGTTCTGTTACAATATTTACAACTGTGTTATAACGTAGTTTCAAGCGTGTAGACAGTTCTAGCTGTGCCGTTCGTCCGAGATGAGATGGGTTGGTCTTTGTTCGTAACCAAGGACAGTGTGGAAGCTTTGAGCGTTTTAACACTGTCGACGAATACAGGACAAAACTATAATTTGTAAGTATAATATACCGAGAAATTAATATTGAGCACCTATTGTTTTTACTTGGCCCAACCAAATGCATGATGTCACACATCAGAGCAAAGTGAAAAAACTCGACAATTTCTTCCAGTTCACCGACCTTTAGGACTACAAATGTCACCAAAATAGCAAAACGTTCCTGATGTCGAGAACATTACGGCAAAGAACCGCCTACACACAGATTGACTGACACAACACCCTCTAACCCTTTAGATAGTAATCTATTTGCTTGTATGATAATGTTGAATCTGCGACATATTTCCGTTAAGAACTGCCTTTGTATTCAAATGTTAGCTCCAACATTTTGAAACAGCACAACTCCACATTTATTGACACTGTAGAAAGTTCAAATGAGTTCACACCATTGTGTAATATATGTTGCACGGAATACAAATATTCGTAGTATATCTGTTATATTGCGTAATGCAGGCCATAGCTCATCTCATATTAGCAGAATGTATGAAATATTTCGTTCGTTTCTCGTGATAATGATTAATTGTACTGAGCTAGCAGTAATGCTAGATATCACCCCCAACACAAAACTCACGGGCCATTAACCGCTGAGCCAGTCCGAACGGAAAAACATAACCCATTTATAATCACTACAGTAAAACGTCACCAATTCTGAAACTGTCGACGTGATATTGAGGGAAATGTTTAAGGTCTATAAAAATGTTTAATTCGAGGGACATCTCGGATTTTCGGACACCCCGATGAGTTAAACTGTAATGTTTGGTACATGAAAGCTCCTCGCATGGCCCCGCTGTGTGGAGCATATGGTCTCGCTTATTGTACAGCAATACCAATCACCTTTCAACACGTCTTTACAGCCTCTTTACCAGATGTGTCTCTTCTAGAACAATAGAGGTCGTTCTACTTCGGTCTGCCCCCACCCTGGGGAATCACAACATACAATTATGGCCAGTTTTTAATTATTAGCAATTTTTTTATGTTTGTGTACAAAAGCATGGTTGGAATAGTGTTCACTGAATGGCCCCATACAGTGTGGAGTTATTGTTTTTCGCATGAAGAATCAGGCCATGTTTCAGAAAATATTATCATTTTCGTACATAGATCTACATATAACACCACTGCCACAGATTACTCTGTTCCGTCTTTTTGCGGGACGAAAAACGGAACAAAGCAGCCCTAATATCCTTAGACATGTTTGACTGTTAATGATATTTCTTTCTAAATACAACTCGCACGGATGCCATTAATAATGTGCATATTTGATTACAAATTTTATCGCTTATTTAGAATCAGGTGAGATATAACTAGACTCTGTGCCATGCAACACAATGACAGAAGTAGAAGAATACTTTGTACACTAACACACTCACAAGGGCGGGGATTGATTAAGGAATATTTCCCTTGGTGGGTGGGTGTATAGACGACGCCCGGGTATAAGAGACCGGAGTCTGACGGCGGGGCGCGACACGTCCACAAAGGAACACGTTTCCGCCTGGAGAGGCCGTTTTCTGGCATATGGTATCACAGGTAAAGGCTTTGTCAATTTAATGATGATCGCCGATGCGATGTCGTAATGGCGTAATGATTAATAACGACAATGTTTACACGACGTCGCTCGGTAATTGTTTTCGTGAATTATGTTCTAATCAAATGTCAATGAATTATTGATACATTGCCGGCGAGACTGGGCATCGGAAACACTGAAACAGATGCGAATAGTAATTGTGTTTCACATTAAAGGAGAGGCAGGGAATGAAATTTTCCCTATTGCTTTTGGGTAATCGGCGAGAGGGGTTTTCAAGTCAAGGTGTACCGTTTGACCTAGTATAATTTTCATCTATATTTCCAGTTCACCTGTAATTGTACACGTGATCTATGACACAACGCTCTGTGTGCTGTGCACGCACGCAGTCTCCGCGTATGTTTTTCACCTGTATACTGTACCCCTCTCATTCATATATTTCTCACCTGTATAATGTACCCCTCTTATTCGTATGTTTCTCACCTGTATAATGTACCCTCTTATTCATATGATTCTCAAGTGTGTTATGTACTCTTCTGTTCATATGTTTCTCACCTGTGTAATGTACCCGTCTTATTCGTAGGTTTCTCACCTGTATAATGTACCCCTCTTATTTATATGTTTCTCAACTTTGTTATGTACTCTTCTATTCGTAGGTTTCTCACCTGTATAATGTACCCCTCTTATTCATATGTTTCTCAACTGTGTTATGTACTCTTCTGTTCGTATGTTTCTCACCTGTGTAATGTACCCCTCTTATTCATATGTTTCTCACCTGTATAATGTACCCCTCTTATTCGTATGTTTCTCCGGGCAGTGAATGGCAAGTAATTATGGGATGGGTACCCGGTAGTGTACACTCGTGTTTATGTTTACCGAGGGGTACCCGGTAGTGTTCCCCAGGGTATAGTTCATGGGTACCCGATAGTGTACCGCAGTCAGACAACGATGTACTTTAGGATGGGAGATCAGATGTGTTGTCATGAAAGACACAGCGACGAGCATAATGTAACGTGCAACACAAAACGTCTGATAATGGCCTTCGCATCTTCAAGAACTTCGAGAAAGTCCAGATATACAAAGCGACTGGCAAGTTGCGATTGTTTAAAGCCAGTATTAAAGGAGTTGGTCGATTTAATCATGCGTTTCGAGGCCGCTTCACACACGGCACCGTTATATGGCGGTGCTAGTAAAATGAACATGATTGTTTTTCGTTCCATGTTTTTTTTTGTCAAATATGTTTGAAAGAACTAATAAGCAGACGACATAACCAAACAATAGGCGGCAGTGTCCCATGTGTATGCAAACCTTCTCTGTTTCCCAGAACCAAATTGGTAAAAGCACAACTCATTCTTGCTACAAACCATTTCTATTACTTAACCACGCAGCGGACTCGGCGTGAGATGAACCAACTCCAATGGGACAAATGAAGTGAACAGCCTGTAGTTGAAATACATTAGTGAGAAGATACACCCATTACCCAACGTCGCTCTTCACGGATACACAATACTTGAAGAAATACCTTAATTACTCATTTAAAATATTGTTGCTATTTGGTATTTTGTTTTATTACCAAGCACACAGTGAGCAATACAGCATTCATTTAGCGTCACGTGACGGAATCAATCCTGAGCCAGTGCTTCTTTGTCAGCTATTCATTGACAGTCATAGGAAGCACACAGACACAAGACCAAATTGTTTTCTAATGAAAAATTAAGAGTCCTTCATTAAGATAATTTTGTCGATAATTAATTCCTTTATATGTAACTGAAAATGCAGTCTGGGGAATTGAAACATGCTTCCTTGCTTGTATTTACACTTGAAGTTAAGACAATCTACTTTGGCAACCGATAACTGGAACATTTAGAGGGACTTTACCTCGTCTCCTGGGACGGATCTCCACACACGAGCCTTCACACATTTATTAATGATAGGGTACCTAGGGTGGGGAGGCAATTTGTTGATTGCTTGGTGTCTTCAGGTGCAGATAAGTATTACAGGTACAACACAGACCAGTGTCTATAGGGGCACTTTGTTGGTGTCGGCTCTATCTTACTTTAGCCTTTGGTGGTGTCGGCTTTATCAATGTGTAGCCCCTAGATGGTGTCGGCTCTATGTTACCTAAGCTCCATGGTGTTGTTGGGTCTATCGAACTAGAGCCCCTTGGTTGTGCCGGCTCTATCAATCTAGAGGTCCTTGGTGGTGTCGGTTTATCAATCTGGAGCTCCTAGATGGTGTCGGCTCTATCTTACGTAAGCCCCTTGTGGTGTTGGGTCTATCAATCTGGAGCCCCTGGATGATGTCGGCTCTATCTTACTTAAGGCCCTTGTGGTGTTGCGTCTAGCAATCTGGAGCCCCTAGAGGGTGTCGGCTCTATCTTACTTAAGCCCCTTGGTGATGTTGGGTCTATCAATTTGGAGCCCCTGGAGGGTGTCTGCTCTATCTTACTGGACTCCCTTGGTGTTGTCGGCTCTGTCAATCTGGAGCCACTCACTGTGTGACTGGAGCAGTCACGTACACATTAAACATCACGATGTGAACCATAGCAAACAGCTCTAATCTCTCTTAATGTATACATCTTTCATCGAATCTGCAGCCATTTGGTAGCAGTTCGATACCGTTTCGGCCCAACAGACCACATGTCAAGTCTTTTTCTCGCAAAGTCACGTCTTACAAACACGATAATTGAAATGAGCATCGCGAGACTGTTTTGCTGCGGGATGACATCTCGCTATTTGCTGCGGCACAGTGTCAGTTTTCGGCACACACGCTTTCAATGGCGGCCCGTCATAGTGTTGACTCTACAAGCACACGGCAAATCAGTCAAGACTGTTTCTTTCTCAACTTCTCTCACAGATAAACAAAGTCGATTACCTCTTTTCATGACGCTTTTTCTTTCAGTGGCCTCTTGTCTGGGGCAAAATAGGAAATAATTACCGGCCAGCGATATCTTAAGCCACGACATCGGAGCAAGTGCGTGTTCCCGCAAACGATATGATGTGAAGCAATTTACTGAGTATTATTTTAGAATACATGGAAATGTAGAGTCAAATTTCATCAAAGGAAATTAACTGCGCTCAAGTCGGATGAGGCTTAGGTATAATCTCCGACCGCCTGTCTACAAGGGTCTATTCAAGGGAGATAACACTGAACCGCTTTTCATGAATCCTGATGTGGACACTTTATGACTAAAATGTCAGAATACACCAAAACGTTCTGCTTTAGTGAAGGCTCTTGGAACTGACCACGGGACCAAGGTTGTCACTATCGGTGACGCTCGCTCACTCAGTCTGACAGCATAAGTCCCGGTGATGGTCGCTCACCCAGTCTGCAAGGATCAGTTCCCGCGATGGTCGCTCACTCAGCCTGGAAGGATCAGTTCCCGGGATGGTTCCTCACTCAGTCCGGTATCATCAGTTCTCGTGATAGTTGCTCACTCAGTCTGGTAGCATCAGTTCTAGTGATGGTCGATCACTCAGCCTGGTAGCATCAGTTCCCGTGATGGTCGCTCACTCAGTCTGGTAGCATGAGTTCTAGTGATGGTCGCTCACTCAGTCTGGTAGCATCAGTTCTAGTGATGGTCGCTCACTCAGTCTGGTAGCATCAGTTCTAGTGATGGATGGCTCACTCAGCATGGTAGCATCAGTTCCCGTGATAGTCGCTCACTCAGTCTGGTAGCATCAGCTCTATTTATGGTCGCTCACCCAGTCTAGTATCATCAGTTCCCGTGATGGTCGCTCGCTCAGCCTGGAAGCATCAGTTCCCGTTATGGCTGCTCAATCAGTCTGAAAGGATCAGTTCTCGTGATGGTTGCTCGCTCAGCCTGGAAGCATCAGTTCCCGTGATGGTCGCTCACTAAGCCTGGAAGCATCAGTTCCCGGGATGGTTGCTCCCTCAGTCTGGTATCATCAGTTCTCGTGACGGTTGCTCATTCATTCTCGAACAATTGGTACTAGTGATGGTCGCTGACCCAGTCTAAAAGCCTCAGTTCTAGTGATGGTCGCCCGTCCAGCCTGGTAGCATCAGCTCCCGTGATGGTCGCTCACTCAGCCTGGTATCATCAGTTCCCGCCATGGTCGCTCACTCAGCCTGGTAGCATCAGTTCTAGTGATGGTCGCTCGCTCAATCTGGAAGGATCAGTTCCCGTGATGGTTGTTTACTCAATCTGGTAACATCAGTTCCCACCATGGTCGCTCACTCAGCCATGCATCATCAGTTCTAGTGATGGTTGCTCACTCAGTCTGGTATCAGCAGTTCCCGTGATGGTCGCTCGCTCGGTCTGGTGGCATCAGTTCTAGTGATGGTTGGCTCACTCAGCCTGGAAGCATCATTTCCCGGGATGGTCGCTCACTCGGTCTGGTATCATCAGTTCCCGTGATGGTCGCTCGCTCAGTCTGGAAGCATCAGTTCCCGTGATGGTTGCTCACTCAGTCTGGAAGCATCACTTCTAGTGATGGTCGCCCGCCCAGTCTGGAAGCATCAGTTCCCGTTATGGTTGCTCACTCAGTCTGGTAACATCAGTTCCAGTGGTGATCGCCCGCCCAGCCTGGTATCATCAGTTCTAGTGATGGTCGCTCACTCAGTCTGGAAAGATCAGTTCCCGTGATGGTTGCTCACTCAGTCTCGAAGCACCAGTTCCCGTGATGGTTGCTGACTCAGTCTGGTATCAGCAGTTCTAGTGATGGTCACCCGCCCAGCCTGGAAGCATCAGTTCCCGTTATGGTCGCTCACTCAGTCTGGCAACATCAGTTCCTGTGATGGTTGCTCAAACCGTCTGCAAGGATCAGTTCCCGTGATGGTTGCTCACTCAGCCTGGAAGCATCAGTTCCCGTGATGGTTGCTCACTCAGTCTGTTAGCTTCAGTTCTAGTGATGGTCGCCCGCCCAGCCTGGTATCATCAGTTCTATTGATGGTCGCTCACTCAGTCTGGAAGCATCAGTTCCCGTGATGGCTGCTCACTCAATCTGGAAGGATCAGTTCCCGTGATGGTTGCTGACAAAGTCTGGAAACATCAGTTCCCGTGATGGTCGCTCGCTCAGCCTGGTAGCTCGAGTTCAAGTGATGGTCGCTCATTCAGTCTGGTAGCATCAGTTGTAGTGATGGTCGCTCACTCAGTCTGGAAGCATCAGTTCCCGTGATGGTCGATCACTCAGCCTGGTATCATCAGTTCCCGTGATGGTCGCTCAATCCGTCTGGTAGCATCAGTTCCCGTAAAGCTTGCTAACTCAGTCTGGTAGCATCAGTTCACGCCATGGTCGCTCACTCGGTTTGGTAGCATCAGTTCTAGTGATGGTCGATCACTCAGCATGGTATCATCAGTTACGGTGATGGTCGCTCACTCAGTCTGGTAGCATCAGTTCTAGTGATGGTCGCTCACCCAGTCTGGTATCATCAGTTCCCGTGATGGTCGCTCACCCAGTCTGGTAGCATCAGTTCTAGTGGTGGTCGCTCGCTCAGCCTGGAAGCATCAGTTCCCGTGATGGTCGCTCACCCAGTCTGGTATCATCAGTTCTAGTGGTGGTCGCTCGCTCAGCCTGGAAGCATCAGTTCTATTTATGGTCGCTCACCCAGTCTGGTATCATCAGTTCTAGTGGTGCTCGCTCGCTCAGCCTAGAAGCATCGGTTCCCGTGATGGTCGCTCACTCAGCCTGCAAGCATCAGTTTCCGTGATGGTCGCTCACTCGGTTTGGTAGCATCAGTTCCCGTGATGATCGCTCACTCAGCCTGGTATCATCAGTTCTAGTGGTGGTCGCTCGCTCAGCCAGGAAGCATCAGTTCTAGTGATGATCAGTCAGTCAGTCTGGTATCAACAGTTCTATTTGTGGTCGCTCACTCAGCCTGGTATCATCAGTTCCCGTGATGGTTGCTCATTGAGTCTGGAAGCATCAGTTCCCGTGATGGTCGCCCGCCCAACCTGGAAGCATCAGTTCCCGTGATGGTTGCTCACTCAGTCTGGAAGCATTAGTTCCCGTGATGGTCACCCGCCAAACCTAAAAGCTTCGGTAACATCAGCTCACTCGCTTTGGTAACATCAGGTCCCTTCATGGTCGCTCACTCAATCTGGTATCATCAGATCTAGTGATGGTCCCTCACTTAGTCTGGAAGGATCAGTTCCCGTGATGGTTGCTCACTCAGTCTGGTATCATCAGTTCTAGTGATGGTCACTCGCTGAGCCTGGAAGCATCAGTTTTAGTGATGGTTGCTCACCCAGTGTGGTATCATCAGTTCCCGTGATGGTCGCTCACTCAGCCTGGTATCATCAGTTCTAGTGATGGCCGCTCACTCAGTCTGGAAGGATCAGTTCCCCTGATGGTTGCTCACTCAGTTTGGTAGCATCAGTTGTAGTGATGGTCGGCACATTCAGCACGGTATCATCAGTTCCCGTGATGGTCGCTCACCCAGTCTGGTAGCATCAGTTCTAGTGATGGTCGCTCACTCAGTCTGGTATCATCAATTCCCGTGATGGTCGGTCACCCAGCCTGATATCATCAGTTCTAGTGATGGTCGCTCACCCAGTCTGGTATCATCAGTTCTAGTGGTGCTCGCTCGCTCAGCCTGGAAGCATCAGTTCCCGTGATGGTCACTCACTCAGCCTGGTATGATGAGTTCCCGTGATGGTCGCTCACTCAGTCTCGAGGCATGAGTTCCCGTGATGGTCGCCCGCTCAGCCTGGAAGCATCAGTTCCCGTTGTGGTTGCTCACTCAGTCTGTAAGGATCGGTTCTAGTGATGGTAAGCTCACTCAGTCTCGAAGCATCAGTTCTAGTGATGGTCGCTCGCTCACCCAGTCTGGTATCATCAGTTCCCGTGATGGCCGCTCACCCAGCCTGGTATCATCAGTTCCCGTGATGGCTGCTCATTGAGTATGGAAGTATCAGTTCCCGTGATGGTCGCTCACTAAGCCTAGAAGTATCAGTTCCCGGGATGGTTGCTCCCTCAGTCTGGTATCATCAGTTCTCGTGACGGTTGCTCATTCATTCTCGTAGCATTGGTAATAGTGATGGTCGCTGACCCAGTCTAAAAGCCTCAGTTCTAGTGATGGTCGCCCGTCCAACCTGGTAGCACCAGTTCCCGCCATGGTCGCTCACTCAGCCTGGTAGCATCAGTGCTAGTGATGGTCGCTCGCTCAATCTGGAAGGATCAGTTCCCGTGATGGTTGCTCACTCAGCCTGGTAGCATCAGTTCCCGCCATGGTCACTCACTCAGCCTGGTAGCATCAGTTCTAGTGCTGGTCGCTCGCTCAGCCAGGAAGCATCGGTTCTAGTGATGATCAGTCAGTCAGTCTGGTATCAACAGTTCTATTTATGGTCGCTACCTCAGCCTGGAAGCATCAGTTCCCGTGATGGTCGCTCACTCAGCCTGGTATCATCAGTTCCCGTGATGGTTGCTCATTGAGTCTGGAAGCATCAGTTCCCGTGATGGTCGCCCGCCCAACCTGGAAGCATCAGTTCCCGTGATGGTTGCTCACTCAGTCTGGAAGCATTAGTTCCCGTGATGGTCACCCGCCAAACCTAAAAGCTTCGGTAACATCAGCTCACACGCTTTGTTAACATCAGGTCCCTTGATGGTCGCTCACTCAATCTGGTATCATCAGATCTAGTGATGGTCCCTCACTTAGTCTGGAAGGATCAGTTCCCGTGATGGTTGCTCACTCAGTCTGGTATCATCAGTTCTAGTGATGGTCACTCGCTGAGCCTGGAAGCATCAGTTCTAGTGATGGTTGCTCACTCAGTCTGCTATCATCAGTTTTAGTGATGGTTGCTCATCCAGTGTGGTATCATCAGTTCCCGTGATGGTCGCTCACTCAGCCTGGTATCATCAGTTCTAGTGATGGCCGCTCACTCAGTCTGGAAGGATCAGTTCCCCTGACGGTTGCTCACTCACTCTGGTAGCATCAGTTGTAGTGATGGTCGGCACATTCAGCACGGTATCATCAGTTCCCGTGATGGTCGCTCACCCAGTCTGGTATCATCAGTTCCCGTGATGGTCGCTCACCCAGTCTGGTATCATCAGTTCTAGTGATGGTCGCTCACTCAGTCTGGTATCATCAATTCCCGTGATGGTCGCTCACCCAGCCTGGTATCATCAGTTCTAGTGGTGGTCGCTCGCTCAGCCTGGAAGCATCAGTTCCCGTGATGGTCGCTCACTCAGTCTGGTATGACCAGTTCTCGTGATGGTCGCTCACTCACTCTCGAGGCATGAGTTCCCGTGATGGTCGCCCGCGCAGCCTGGAAGCATCAGTTCCCGTGATGGTTGCTCACTCAGTCTGGAAGGATCAGTTCTAGTGATGGTCGCTCGCTCACCCAGTCTGGTATCATCAGTTCCCGTGATGGTCGCCCACCCAGTCTGGTATCATCAGTTCTAGTGGTGGTCGCTCGCTCAGCCTGGAAGCATCAGTTCCCGTGATGGTCGCTCACTCAGCCTGGTATCATTAGTTCCCGTGATGGTCGCTCACTCAGTCTCGAGGCATGAGTTCCCGTGATGGTCGCCCGCGCAGCCTGGAAGCATCAGTTCCCGTGATGGTTGCTCACTCAGTCTCGAAGCATCAGTTCTAGTGATGGTCGCTCGCTCATCCAGTCTGGTATCATCAGTTCCCTTGATGGCCGCTCACTCAGCCTGGTATCATCATTTCCCGTGATGGTTGCTCATTGAGTATGGAAGTATCAGTTCCCGTGATGGTCGCTCACTAAGCCTGGAAGCATCAGTTCCCGGGATGGTTGCTCCCTCAGTCTGGAATCATTAGTTCTCGTGACGGTTGCTCATTCATTCTCGTAGCATTCGTACTAGTGATGGTCGCTGACCCAGTCTAAAAGCCTCAGTTCTACTGATGGTCCCCCGTCCAGCCTGGTAGCATCAGTTCCCGCCATGGTCGCTCACTCAGCCATGTATCATCAGTTCTAGTGATGGTCGCTCACTCAGTCTCGTATCATCAGTTCCCGGGATGGTCGCTCATTCGGTCTGGTAGCATCAGTTCCCGTGATGGTCGCTCGCTCAGTCTGGAAGCATCAGTTCCCGTGATGGTTGCTCACTCAGTCTGGTAACATCAGTTCCAGTGCTTGTCGCCCGCCCAGACTGGTATCAACAGTTCTAGTGATGGTCGCTCACTCAGTCTGGAAAGATCAGTTCCCGTGATGGTTGCTCACTCAGTCTCAAAGCACCAGTTCCCGTGATGGTTGCTCCCTCAGTCTGGTATCAGCAATTCTAGTGATCGTCACCCGCCCAGCCTGTAAGCATCAGTTCCCGTTATGGTCGCTCACTCAGTCTGGTAACATCAGTTCCTGTGATGGTTGCTCAAACCGTCTGCAAGGATCAGTTCCCGTGATGGTTGCTCACTCAGTCTGGTAGCTTCAGTTCTAGTGATGGTCGCCCGCCCAGCCTGGTATCATCAGTTCTATTGATGGTCGCTCACTCAGTCTGGACGCATCAGTTCCCGTGATGGCTGCTCACTCAATCTGGAAGGATCAGTTCCCGTGATGGTTGCTGACAAAGTCTGGAAACATCAGTTCCCGTGATGGTCGCTCGCTCAGCCTGGTAGCCCGAGTTCCCGTGATGGTCGTTCATTCAGTCTGGTAGCATCAGTTGTAGTGATGGTCGCTCACTCACTCTGGAAACATCAGTTCCCGTGATGGTCGCTCAATCCGTCTGGTACAATCAGTTCACGCCATGGTCGCTCACTCGATTTGGTAGCATCAGTTCCCGTGATGATAGCTCACTCAGCCTGGAATGATCAGTTCTATTTATGGTCGCTCGCTCAGCCTGGAAGCATCAGTTCCCGTGATGGTTGCTCACTCAGTCTGGTATCATGAGTTCCCGAGATGGTTGCTCACTCAGCCTGGTAGCATCAGTTCTAGTAATGGTCGCTCACTCAGCATGGTATCATCAGTTGCCGTGATGGTCGCTCACCCAGTCTGGTAGCATCAGTTCTAGTGATGGTCGCCCGCCCAGCCTGGTATCATCAGTTCTAGTGATGGTCGCTCACCCAGTCTGGTATCATCAGTTCTAGTGGTGGTCGCTTGCTCAGCCTGGAAGCATCAGTTCTATTTATGGTCGCTCACCCAGTCTGGTATCATCAGTTCTAGTGGTGGTCGCTCGCTCAGCCTGGAAGGATCAGTTCCCGTGATGGTCGCTCACTCAGCCTGCAAGCATCAGTTTCCGTGATGGTCGCTCACTCGGTTTGGTAGCATCAGTTCCCGTGATGATCGCTCACCCAGCCTGGTATCATCAGTTCTAGTGGTGGTCGCTCGCTCAGCCAGGAAGCATCAGTTCTAATGATGATCAGTCAGTCAGTCTGGTATCAACAGTTCTATTTGTGGTCGCTCGCTCAGCCTGGAAGCATCAGTTCCCGTGATGGTCGCTCACTCAGCCTGGTATCATCAGTTCCCGTGATGGTTGCTCATTCAGTCTGGAAGTATCAGTTCCCGTGATGGTCGCCCGCCCAACCTGGAAGCATCAGTTCCCGTGATGGCTGCTCACTCAGTCTGGAAGCATTAGTTCCCGTGATGGTCACCCGCCAAACCTAAAAGCTTCGGTAACATCACCTCACTCGCTTTGGTAACATCAGGTCCCTTGATGGTCGCTCACTCAATTTGGTATCATCAGATCTAGTGATGGTCCCTCACTTAGTCTGGAAGGATCAGTTCCCGTGATGGTTGCTCACTCAGTCTGGTATCATCAGTTCTAGTGATGGTCACTCGCTCAGCCTGGAAGCATCAGTTCCCGTGATGGTTGCTCACTCAGTCTGGTATCATGAGTTCCTGAGATGGTCGCTCACTCAGCCTGGTAGCATCAGTTCTAGTAATGGTTGCTCACTCAGCATGGTATCATCAGTTCCCGTGATGGTCGCTCACCCAGTCTGGTAGCATCAGTTCTAGTGATGGTCGCCCGCCCAGCCTGGTATCATCAGTTGTAGAGATGGTCGCTCACCCAGTCTTGTAGCATCAGTTCTAGTGGTGGTCGCTCGCTCAGCCTGGAAGGATCAGTTCCCGTGATGGTCGCTCACTCAGCCTGCAAGCATCAGTTTCCGTGATGGTCGCTCACTCGGTTTGGTAGCATCAGATCTAGTGATGATCGCTCACCCAGTCTGGTATCATCAGTTCTATTTATGGTCGCTCGCTCAGCCTGGAAGCATCAGTTCCCGTGATGGTTGCTCACTCAGTCTGGTATCATGAGTTCCCGAGATGGTCGCTCACTCAGTCTGGAAGTATCAGTTCCCGTGATGGTCGCCCGCCCAACCTGGAAGCATCAGTTCCCGTGATGGTTGCTCACT
Source organism: Haliotis asinina (assembly GCF_037392515.1). NCBI lineage: Eukaryota > Metazoa > Mollusca > Gastropoda > Lepetellida > Haliotidae > Haliotis > Haliotis asinina. The sequence goes on from NC_090281.1 coordinate 857,132, forward strand.
CAGTCTGCTATCATCAGTTTTAGTGATGGTTGCTCACCCAGTGTGGTATCATCAGTTCCCGTGATGGTCGCTCACTCAGCCTGGTATCATCAGTTCTAGTGATGCCCGCTCACTCAGTCTGGAAGGATCAGTTCCCGTGATGGTTGCTCACTCAGTCTGGTAGCATCAGTTGTACTGATGGTCGGCACATTCAGCACGGTATCATCAGTTCCCGTGATGGTCGCTCACCCAGTCTGGTAGGATCAGTTCTAGTGATGGTCGCTCACTCAGTCTGGTATCATCAATTCCCGTGATGGTCGCTCACCCAGCCTGGTATCATCAGTTCTAGTGATGGTCGCTCACCCAGTCTGGTATCATCAGTTCTAGTGGTGGTCGCTCGCTCAGCCTGGAAGCATCAGTTCTAGTGATGGTCGCTCACTCAGCCTGGTATCATCAGTTCCCGTGATGGTCGCTCACTCAGTCTCGAAGCATGAGTTCCCGTGATGGTCGCCCGCGCAGCCTGGAAGCATTAGTTCCCGTTGTGGTTGCTCACTCAGTCTGGTAGCATCAGTTGTGATGATGGTCGCTCACCCAGTCTGGTATCATCAGTTCTAGTGATGGTTGCTCACCCCGTCTGGAAGCATCAGTTCCCGTGATGGTTGCTCACTCTGTCTGGAAGGATCAGTTCTAGTGATGGTGGGCTCACTCAGTCTCGAAGCATCAGTTCTAGTGATGGTCGCTCGTTCACCCAGTCTGGAAGCATCAGTTCTCGTAATGATCTCTCACTCAGCCTGCAAGCTTCAGTTTCCGTGATGGTCACTCACTCGGTTTGGTAGCATCAGTTTCCGTGATGATCGCTCACTCAGCCTGGTATCATCAGTTCTAGTGGTGGTCGCTCGCTCAGCCAGGAAGCATCAGTTCTAGTGATGATCAGTCAGTCAGTCTGGTATCAACAGTTCTATTTATGGTCGCTCGCTCAGCCTGGAAGCATCAGTTCCCGTGATGGTCGCTCACTCAGCCTGGTATCATCACTTCCCGTGATGGTTGCTCACTCAGTCTGGAAGTATCAGTTGCCGTGATGGTCGCCCGCCCAACCTGGAAGCATCAGTTCCCGGGATGGTTGCTCACTCAGTCTGGTAGCATCAGTTGTGATGATGGTCGCTCACCCAGTCTGGTGTCATCAGTTCTAGTAATGGTTGCTCACCCCGTCTGGAAGGATCAGTTCCCATGATGGTTGCTCACTCTGTCTGGTAGGATCAGTTCTAGTGATGGTTGCTCACTCAACCTGGAAGCATCAGTTCCCTTGATGGTTGCTCACTCAGTCTGGTAACATCCGTTCCTGTCATGGCTGCTCACTGAGTCTTTTATCATCAGTTCCCGACATGGTCACTCGCTGAGCCCGAAAGCATCAGTTCTAGTGATGGTCGCTCACCCGGTGTGATATGATCAGTTGCCGCTATGGTCGCTCACTCAGCCTGGTATCATCACTTCCCGTGATGGTCGCTCACTCAGTCTGGAAGGATCAGTTCCCGTGATGGTTGCTCACTCAGCATGGTATCATCAGTTCCCGTGATGGTCGCTCACCCAGTCTGGTAGCATCAGTTCTAGTGATGGCCGGTCACTCAGTCTGGAAGCATCAGTTCCGTGATGGTCGCTCACTCAGTCTGGTAGTATCAGTTCTAGTGATGGTCGCTCACCCAGTCTGGTATCATCAGTTCCCGTGATGGTTACTCGCTCAGCCTTGAAGCATCAGTTCCCGTGATGGTCGCTCACTCAGTCTGGTAACATCAGTTCTATTGATGGTTGCTCACTCCGTCTGGAAGTATCAGTTCCCGTGACGGTTGCTCACTCAGTCTGGAAGCATCAGTTGTAGTGATGGTCGCTCACTCAGCATGGTATCATCATTTCCCGTGATGGTCGCTCACCCAGTCTGGTAGCATCAGTTCAATTGATGGTTGCCCGCCCAGCCTGGACGCATCAGTTCCCGTGATGGTCGCTCACTCAGTCTGTTAATATCAGTTCCTGTGATGGTTGCTCACTCCGTCTGGAAGGATCAGTTCCCGTGATGGTCGCTCACTCAGTCTGCTAACATCAGTTCTAGTGATGGTTGCTCCCTCAGCCTGGTATCATCAGTTCTAGTGATGGTCGCTCACCCAGTCTGGTATCATCAGTTCTAGTGGTGGTCGCTCACTCAGACTGGTATCATCAGTTCTAGTGATGGTCGCTCACTCAGTCTGGAAGGATCAGTTCCCGCGATGGTTGCTCACTCAGTGTGGTAGCATCAGTTCTCGTGATGGTCGCTCACCCAGTCTGGTAGCATCAGTTCTAGTGATGGTCGCTCACCAAGTCTGGAAGCATCAGTTCTAGTTGTGGTCGCTCACTCGGTCTGGAAGCATCAGTTCCCATGATGGTCGCTCACCCAGTCTGGTAGCATCAGTTCTGGTTGTGGTTACTCACCCAGTCTGGTAGCATCAGTTCTAGTTGTGGTTACTCACCCAGTCTGGTAGCATCGGTTCTAGTTGTGGTCGCTCACTCAATCTGGAAGCATCAGTTCTAGTTGTGGTTACTCACCCAATCTGGAAGCATCAGTTCTAGTTGTGGTCGCTCACTCGGTCTGGAAGCATCAGTTCCCATGATGGTCGCTCACCCAGTCTGGTAGCATCAGTTCTGGTTGTGGTTACTCACCCAGTCTGGTAGCATCAGTTCTAGTTGTGGTTACTCACCCAGTCTGGTAGCATCAGTTCTAGTTGTGGTTACTCACCCAGTCTGGTAGCATCGGTTCTAGTTGTGGTCGCTCACTCAATCTGGAAGCATCAGTTCTAGTTGTGGTTACTCACCCAATCTGGAAGCATCAGTTCTAGTTGTGGTCGCTTTTGTCTAAAAGTTTTCGTTTATGAGGATGGTATCCATGGCTGTAATATGATTGGCTGCTCCAGGGATAAAAGCATGATTTTACCAGTCGTGAAGCTTATGGCAGACTGCGGTTGAAAAGTATCATTAGAAACCAATCTTTATACAATAAAATTGCTTCATACAACTGTAACAATACTCCTGGCAGAGACATTATTGATGGTTAGGGCTTTCCGACTATACACGCCATCATAGGAATGTTCTCGAGTGGAATTCATACGCAGCTTCGATAACGGAGGCATTACGCGTTGTTGTGTCATATCAAGAGGCGTAAAGCCAATTTCTGGACATAGATGACCATACATATTATTTAATTCAATTTAAAAACAAAACAAAAAACAAAATAAATCAAAAACATAATTGTGTTTAGAAATGGTGGCATAATATCGAAACCTAAATCATGGACATTTGAAGATAAACCTGTAAAATGTCTGGCATATTATAGATATGGAGTCCTATTCTCATCATCACTGAAATGGACCAAGAACTTCCAGAGTCTCTCCGCCCAAACTGGAAAAGCCGTCATTCCCATTTACAGTCTGTTCAAGCAATATTCCTCAATATCATTCGAGCCTGTCTGTCACATAATTGACAGGAAAATTAAACCAAAACTGCTCTATGCATCTGAGATATGGTGAATGAAATATCAAGAAAGTATAGAAAAGATTCAAGCTATTTATTGTAAATTATTTCTAAACGTTCGAAAATTTGCAGCAAATAAAGCAATTCTTGGAGAAACTGGACGATATCCATTTTACGTATGTTCACTAGCAAAAGCTGCCTAATACTGGATCAGACTACTAAGAATGAAGGAATACAGATATCCTCACCAATACCATTTAATGCTGAAAAACTTAGATGCAAATAGAATTGGGCATAGGAAATACGGAGTCTGCTATTTTCTTATGGATTCTCACACGTACGGTTCTTCCAAGATGTTGGAAATGAGAATGGTTTTATTTATCAGTTGAAACAACGTTTAATTGATATATATATATGCTCAAACACGGCATGGTGAAATCCCAAACTCAACATATTTAGCGCATTTCAAGACTTTGGATACAGAATCAGAATTCTATATAAAGCACGTTGAGAAAAACCTCCGACGAGTACTATATAAATGTAGATCTCAACATGATTTTGAAGTAAATATTGCAAGGAAGAGTAAGAATGTTGAAAGTGCTGATATCAGTTGTACAAATTGTTATGACTATAGCATCGAAGATGACCTTCATGTCTTGTTTGCTTGCTCAAAGTGTTCCAGTTTACGATTGAAGTTGTCATATCCATATCGAGTTAAGAATATGTATGCAATGATAACACCCTTCTTAAATCAGCTGCAATATTCCTGTTACATGCTTTTCCACCCTCCACGTGATTTTATATATATAGTCTGGTTCATAATTATTGAGAATTTTTCTTCTTACTTTGAGCTATCCTAACACCTCAACTGATTCACTGATACTTAAAACTAAGTAATGGTATAAGGGAGGTAACTCATCTTGGCCTACTGAGTATAGTACAATTAGAGTTACCTCCCCTGAATCTGTAGCAGACGTCATTTTCCTCAGCACTGTCAACAATGTCTGCTGAAGATAAAAGAAGGTTGATTTTTTAGCTGTGTAATCAAGGAATTGATGATGTAAATACATTGGCAGAGAGAACAGGAACTCCTCTTTCTACTGTGTATAGGATTAGGAAGAATTTTAAAGAGGGAAAGGATTTGGGGCACCAGAAAGGAGCAGGGAGACCCAGAAAATTGGACTTCTCAGATCGCGTCCGGCTGGGAATTTTAGCGTCTAAAAAGCAAAGGGCAAGCATCTCCAACATCAGGTATGAAATGATAGAAAGGGGATCAACAGTTGTATCAAAATCTACAGTTAGAAGAAATTTGATTGATCTTGGATGGGAGAAAAAGACTGGAATTCCTTCTCCTCTTATGAAACAAGAACATAAAGACAGGCGTGTTGAGTGGTGTTTGGCACATGAAAACTTTGACTGGGAAAATGTGATTTTTACTGATGAAAGCTCAATATGGGTATATCCCAATAATGTGAAAATATTGACAAAGTCTGCGTCAGCACCGTTGTATCGACGACCTAAATACAGCCCAAAGTTTCATGTATGGGGAGGGATATCCTTATTAGGAACGACCCCGCTGTGTGTGTTTGAGGGAAATCTGACAAGTCAACGCTACACTAACATATTAGATAATTTTCTGCTTCCAAGTGCACATGTGATTTATGGAAATGACTGGATTTTGCAGCAAGATAATGATCCTAAACACACCGCAAAACATGCCAAGCAGTGGTTTCAGGAGAAAAATGTGACTGCATTACCATTTCCTGCATATAGTCCTGACTTAAATCCCATTGAGAACATTTGGGGGATGATGAAGGAATGTGTGAATCAAAAGGGGTTGACAAAAATTGAAGACATGAAGAGAGAAGTGGTCCGATACTGGGACAACATAACTCACGAGACACTAACCTCTCTGATAGGAAGTATGCCTACCCGTCTTAGAGTGTGCCGTGAAGCTCAAGGAGACTTGATAAAATATTAAACTGTTACCTACACAACATGAAAAGGTCAGTTCACTTTCACAATACATTCAATTTTATCTGATTTGTTCTCGTTTAATAATATGAAATGCTTTAGCTATTCTCAATAATTTTGAACCATACTGTATATTCACTGGTTTAATTAATCTTTGCATAATAATTATCTGATTACGTAAAAAACTGAAAATGTAAAGGATATAGGTAAACGGACATTATGACATCTATCTTGCACACGGACTGAAATGGCGGGAGGTTTCGTCTCCTTCGTAGTTTGGACTTGTAGTATAAGTATACTTAGTTAAGTTGTAGTTGTATTATTTGAATAAGTTGAAAAACTGCATTTTGGTATTTATCAACTGTTGGTTTAGACATAAAAGTTTTAAGTTGTACATGACATGTTGCAGCAATAATGTTTCACGAGCTGATATTATCCGTGGTAAACGGAGGATTCTATCTTATTACAACGCAATGTATCTCATGTTTCAATTGTCTTCATTATTCTGTTCAGTCTAAAGAAAGTGTACGTTACCTAATGCAGGGTGTACTTTGCAAACGTTGAGTGTTTTGTTAAATCATTTCTTTATGAGAAAGAGTACCAGGCGTCATTCGTGGAATAGGTAATGTTTACAATACTTTTAGATAAAGACATAAGTGCATAAATCATTGAAATGTCCACTTCAAGATCATGTCACATAATTTTGACTTCAGTTGTATTTTTCTTCAGTAATACAGATGTAAACAGTATGAAAGATTTGAAATTTGGTGTTTAAGGCGTTAAAGTATGGGTGGGTTGATGGGGGACATGGTGTAAGCTCGTTTCAGCTGAGTTTGTCATGTGTATGAAATGAGAAATCATACATATACCTGTGTTAACCTTCCTTCCGACAGCAGCTACAATTAATAGAAAGACCTGTTGACAGCTTTTTATTGAAGTAAAGTGTTCGGCTAGTAATTTTTGGAAAGGACTAGTGACATACAAAATCCACTAGCCCGGAGGTCCAGTTAAAAGTGTCGATCCCTGCTGTTTTAAAATGAAAATATAAATAGAAGATTGTTCTAGTATTTCATTTTTAAATTTTGAAAGAAGCTATAGAATACGCAATGGCTACGAACATATACTGTGATCCAGTGTAATTCAGGGAATTCAGGTGAAATACCATTAACAAGTGGAGGTATCTCAATAACACTTCTTTCACTATATACCGCAATACACATCGCAATATAGAAGGGCGTACCCTAATACATCGCAATATAGAAGGGTGTACCGTAATACATCGCAATATAGAAGGGCGTAATACATCGCAATATAGAAGGGCGTACCCTAATACATCGCAATATAGAAGGGCGTACCGTAATACATCGCAGTATAGAAGGGCGTACCGTAATACACCGCAATACGAAATTTCTGGCCATACACAACCCTGATCAATATCGGTGATGGTCGCTCACCCAGTCTGACAGCATCAGTACCCATGATGGTCTCTCACTCAGCCTGACAACATCAGTTCCCGTGATGGTCGCTCACCCAGTCTGGAAGCATCAGTACCCGTGATGGTCGCTCACCCAGTCTGGTAGCATCAGTACCAATGATGGTCGCTCACTGTTTGGTAGCAAGTCGGTGTGGAGACCTGAATCCTTAACCCGAATCTGGTAAGGATGGAGAGGTGGAGAGGTAGTGAATAAACTGGTCGGTGTGGGTGGGTTTTATGTAGATGGAGAACCACACTGACCACTATATTCACTACATCTCCAACCATCACCCCCAGATCAAACGTGCAAATGTCTCCGCCCTAACCAGCCGAGCCAAATCTATCTGCGATTCTGACCATCTCCAAACTGAAATCAATCGGCTGGTCATGCCAGGCCCTGTGCATGGACTATATATATATGCCATTGCACAAATTTTATTTGGACATTTTAATTTCGGTCTTGGCTTTATTGTTCATTGATATTTTCTGATTTTGAAATGCGTTTTTCACGTTCTGACCTTTGCCTAGAGTCTTATGCCCAGAAGGCGGTGGCTCATGGGCCAATCTGGTAGATTAATTATTTATAATTCTTCTGCTGGAGTATATCATCCGGGTATCCTTGGTGCTGCAAGTTGGAGACCCACTTGCTTTTAGCATTGTCCTTGTCATACTCCGTGGTGGGTGGGGAGCTCGGATGATGAACCGTATTACACTAACCATGGCTTATGAAATCCCACCAAAAAAACCCAAAACGTCCACTTGATATTGACCCTGTTGATACTGAGCACAGACCGTCTGCATCGATTGAATAATGGCCACGTTTCCTTGTAATTGAAACTCCTGACAAGAAACCATTACAGTTGAACCCTTTTGCAGTATCTAAGGGTATTCAAGGTATTGCTGTTGATGTTAAAAACATTAGACGCTTACGTTCGGGTGCACTGCTAGTTGAGTGCGGGAAAAAACAGCAAGCGACCAATCTGATGAGTATTAAATCTTTCGTGGGCATTCCGGTCACGGTCTCTGCTCACAAAACCCTGAACACAAGTAAAGGTATTGTCAGAGATCGTGATCGACTGTTTGCTGACACATCAGAAATTGACATAGCCTGCGAAATGAAAGATCAAGGTGTGCTTTATGTCAAGCGTTTTTCAACCCGGAAAAATAATGAAACTATCCAAACAAACACCTATTTGTTTTCCTTCTCGTCTCCAAACACTCCTAAGTCAGTAAAGGCAGGCTACTGTAACATCCAAGTTGAAACATACATCCCCAACCCGCTCAGATGTTATAAATGCCAGAAATATGGACACGGGGTATCTACCTGTACATTGTCTGTTGTGTGTGCTCACTGTGGTGAGAAGACACACACAACAGAAGATTGTGACAGTGATTTTAAAAAATGCACCAATTGCTCAGGCGATCACTCATCTTCATCGTAACAGTGTCCAATTTGGAAAGAGCAAATGGCGATTAACAGAATAAAGTTTACTCAAAATATCTCCTTTTCTGAGGCAAAAAGACTGGTAAAGAGGCCTGATCTTCCAGAGAGTTATGCTACAGTAGCAAAAACATCATCGGAGTCTCTAAAATAACAAAACCATCCACAGGCTGCCAAACTACCTTGACTTACGTAAATTGCGACTCTCCACAGCTTTTGTACCCTGCTATTTCATCCCAGACTGAGGAATTACTTCCTGGTTCATCAAAGTCTTCTTCTGATGACAAATCATCATCATTTCAGTCACATTCAAAGTCTCAGTCGACAGCTGATAGTCAACAAACGGTGAAAAATAAACCGAAGCCAAAGCCTGACGCTTCAAAACAACAAAGTGGCAGAGCTCCTAAAGGGTCACAAAATAAAATTCAATTGTACAATAAGTATGGGTCTCTTGAAGACATGGACGTTTCTGAAAACGTCCATTCTAGGGCACATAGCTTGTCGCCCTCCAAAAGGGTGCGGGGTAGATCCCCAACAAATCCCCCCAAAAGATAGTTTATTCCAATAATATTGTACAGTGGAACTGCAGAGGAGTGAGGACTAATTTACATGAATTACAGCTATTAGTCCAGGATTTTACACCTTCAGCGATATGTCTCCAAGAGACATATTTAAAACAAACAGATACATTTGACCTTCGTCATTTTAATGCATATCATTGTTTTTCACCTCCGGGTGATAGGGCCACCTGCGGGGCATCCGTTCTAGTCAAACAAAACGTTATTCAAAGCCCTGTTTCACTAAATACTAATATGCAGGTTGTTGCAGTGAGAATTACTTTACATGTAGGGTTTACGCTATGCTCACTCTATATTTCTATATTCTTCGACATTTGCCAAAACTGATCTTCAAGCCCTGTATGACCAACTCCCGCAGCCTTGTATTATAATGGGAGATTTAAATGGGCACAACCCTCTCTGGGGTAGTGTAACTACAAACACTAAAGGTAAGTTGTTGGAGGACTTTTGTTCTGACAATGATTTATGTATTTATAATGATGGTTCCAACACATATTTACACCCGGGGACAGGTACCTATTCTGCTCTTGACTTGTCATTGACGAATTCAGAACTACTAAATGAATTCGAATGGTCAGTCCACGATGACCTCTGTGGAAGTGACCATTTTCCTACTGTATGAAAAGCTGTAACTCAATCCGATGTCCTTCCATCATCAAGACGAAATTTTAAAAAGGCTAATTGGGCTTTATATGAAACGCTGTGTGCTGAAAAACTTAAACCTGAACGTTTTATTGACGTTCCCGATGCTATTAAATACTTTTCTGATGAACTGAATTCCATAGCTGATGAATGTATACCACAGTCCTCTGTAGTTCCACAAATAAGAAAACAATGGTTCAACGATGAGTGCAAACAAGCTAGGAAGGCAAGGAAAAAAGCAGAACATTATTTCCGTCGCCATCCTATGGTGCATAATTTCAATAAATTTTAAATTTTAAATGCTAAAGCACGGCGTACTTTTAAACAGAACAAACGCCAATCTTGGCAAAATTATGTATCCAAAATAAATTCTCGGACACCCATGTCCAAGGTATGGAACATGGTCCAAAAAATTAAAGGCAAAGGTACTAAATCTACCGTCCATCATCTTAAACATGGAGATCAGTTACTTACTGATAAATCAGATATCGCAAATAAACTGGGCGAAACCCTCGTTAAACACTCTTCCGCTTCTAATTATTTACCTAAATTCCAGCAATATCAAAAACAACAAGAAAAGAAAACTATTAATTTCAACTCAGATAATGGGGAAGATTATAATGAAACTTTTTTCTATTCATGAGCTCCATACTGCTCTTGATCAAGCTCATGATACTGTTTCAGGAGCTGATAACATACATTATCAACTCCTGAAGCACTTACCAGAATCCTGCCTAGAAACTCTTCTCAATATTTTTGATGATATTTGGACATCGGGTAACTTTCCTCCGTCATGGCGTGACGCTATAGTAGTACCAATACCTAAACCTGGACGTGATCATACGGATCCGTCCAATTATCGACCTATTTCACTAACTAGCTGTGTTTGCGAGACCATGGAACGCATGATAAATAATCGACTTGTTTGGTACTTGGAAACCAATCACCTTATCGCAGACATACAATGTGGTTTCCGTAAAAACAGAAGTACAGTTGATCACTTAGTGCGTTTAGAATCATTTGTGAAAAATGCGCTGATTAATAAACAACATGCTGTGTCTATCTTTTTTTATCTTGAGAAAGCATATGACACAACCTGGAAATATGGCATTTTAAGAGATTTACATGATTTCGGTTTGCGAGGTCGTTTGCCTCAATTCATAGCCAACTTTTTAAATAACAGGCAATTTCAAGTCCGTGTGGGTTCTACACTGTCTGATCATTACAATCAGGATCAGGGTGTTCCACAAGGCAGTATTTCGTCAGTCACTCTTTTTAGCATCAAGATCAACAGTCTATCTAAAGTTTTAAACGATTTAACAGATGGATCTTTATTTGTGGATGATTTTAATATTTCTTGTCGTGGTAAAAATATGCATACTATTAAACGGCAACTGCAGCTGTGTTTAAACAAAATAGATAAATGGTTTCTTGAAAACGGCTTCAAATTTTCTAAATCAGAAACTAATTGTATACATTTCCGCGTATTGACACGTAAACAATTGTTTTGTTGTGTCATCAACAGTGGTGACGTCATTCAAATCATATTGTGACGTAAAGTTAGAATGACGTCACAAATGAGCAACTCCAGATGCTACCATGAGAACCAGCTGAAACGGCCTGCTGATGACACTTCACTGCTGTGTCGGTATTCGATGTAAACGAGTGCAGACACTAAAACCCCTTTGGTTTACTTTTGTGTTTACAATGTCGATAAACATCATGTGTTGGCCAATTTCCGGGTGTTATTGAGTATTTGAAGCACGGGAATATTTCATTTGAAACCTCCGGCTGACGCCGTCGGTTCCAAATACATTTCACATGATGTTTATCTCCTAATTGTATACACTTCTGTCGTAACTACAAACCCCATAAAGACCCAGAACTATATCTCAGTGGTAACCCAATTAAAGTGGTCAAGGAGGTCAAGTTCTTGGGACTTATTTTCGACTCACATTTGACCTTTTTGCCGCATATTAAATTCCTTAACCCCCTGGATGCCGAGTTTTTTTCAGGCGCACATTTTCATAAAGTTTGAAAAGTGAACGTTGTGCGAGATTTGCGCTCGCGTGGTCCTGGATCTGCGTACGGCTATGAAATTGCACAGACATGTAGGATATTTGATTTCCTATCCGTTGGTATAAATATAATTGCGGCTACCTCAGGGGTTTGAGAAATAGACACTGCTAAAAGTTGTCAAAAACTTTTGTGTGTGTTCAAAAACAGTAAATTTCTCAGTTTTTTATCATGCACCAATAAAAGCACTCTGCTACGATGTTTTTAATTTGGCATCTTTACGGAAAGTGTGAGCGAAGAAAATACAGCTTGATATCTGAACGACATAAGTGTATATGAAATGGATGTATGTGCTAATGCATAACGTCATACTCACAAAATCAAAAATGACCCGCAAAAAATGTCATAAATCGATTTTCTACTATGATGTCATACGTCGACAGAGAGGTCATGCACGTATAAAGATAAGGGGGCATAACTCAGCTATGGTTTACATTAGGTCAATGTAACTCCGATCACATGGAGAGAATTTGCTGTGGATATGGACAGTATATTTTCGTGATGTTTTGTTCACAGTGAACCAAACTATTCCAACACAAATTTCCCCAATGTGAGAGGATACCTTTTGGTAGTTTCACAATTTGTAAGAAAAGATGCAAGTGTACTACATCAAAAATCAGGCAATAGCGATTTGGATGTCCCTATCCGATACATATTTTAGTTCTTAGATTCCCATATTCTCCTGTTTGTGTATATGTGTTTTTATTAATTTTCCATCATTATTAACGGAGTAACAGCAACATTTTCAAACGTAATGAAATAACTGAAAATAATGCGACATTTTAGTTGACGTCACGGCATGTTTTGTGCATTTTGTGACGTCGGAAAAAGACTACTCTGGTTGCTGATTAGTATATATCTAACCTAATTTCCACTCAATGTGTAAAAGATTTCGGCTTCTGTGTCAGAATTCAACACTTTTCAGCCAAAATATAAAATGAATGGTTTTATCACTGAAATAGTGTCCTGAATATATCAACAATTACACGGTTTTACTACATATCTTATTGTGAGCAACACGCGCCCCTGCCTAGCATCAATTTCGCATAAATGAAAATTTCACAACACCTGAATATTCATTGAGTATTCATTTAGGAAAAAGACTTTTCTTCTCATGATTATGAAATCAATTCCCTTCATAAGTATGCAATGAAAGGTACAAAGAGATCGATGTTTCAGTAAAGAAGTATTAGAAAATGGACGTAATGCTTGTCCAAATTAAGACTTGACCTGATGTATATATTTTTAACAATTTCCGTATAAATATTGTTTGAGTTAGACATTCTGCCATCAGATATATTTTAATCGCATTTGAATTGACTTTATTATCGAAAAACAATGATAATGAATCATGAAACGTTTTGACAAACTCGCACCTGGTCAAATAATATTGATAATAGTTTTGTCTATAAAAACGACACGAACCAATACAATGAACAAGACAATTCCTTTAAATAGTAGTATGTGTGCCCCTACATTTGATAAAATGTACAAATCATTTTCATTAATATTATCCGTTTTACTTATAAGTTGGAATTAAATCGTTGTTTATTAACCTGTTCATATGAAACTGCAATATTTGTCCCAACGTATTGAATATTGCACATCACGGGAGTTGCACATGTTGCAGTAATGGCTACGTGTGATCTTCCAACACTTGTGTAGAGGCTTAAAATGTGGTGTAATACACTTACTTAGACAGTTTCCCATGTAAATATTATTCAAACAATCCAAAGCTTTCAAAGAATAAAAACGGATACCTTATATCCACACATGATATGGTGTTGAACATGGATATACGTAGATACTGAAATCAGTTTCATGAAAAAATATCTGAACGATGCGCAAAATATACATCACAATACTAAAAGTGCAATCGGAATGGTATGGGCATTGTGTTTACTCTTGTTCAACCGACCTTCACCTCAAAGAAATTGCCTAATATGTGCAACAATGTTGACGTATGACATCACTACCGATGACCGATTTCTTTCAAAATGGCGGCTTCGCTGAGAAGGGTACACAGGATTTTGCGACGACTTTTTGCTTGATTCAGGGATCTTTTGTATATAAATGTGAGATGTAAGTAATCAGAATTATTCTGACTATCTGTGTCTTGTGATATGTTCTTATCGTTTACATTGTAAATGACGGAAGAAGCCAGAAATGCCGATAAGTACCGTTGTCGTTCTGCGTGATTTTGCGTCAGTCATGGCGTCACGCTGCACTAAAAGTTTGACAGTTTCTTATGAATTACCAAATTGTTTCATTGTATCTATTTTCAATTTGCTATTTTTTGCCACGATACTCTTCCCCTGAATATACTAAGCGTATTGAGCTATTGTAAGCAATGATTAGAGGGCTGGATGTTAGGAAATTTCCGAAAATGCTACGCAGTGTAAAATTGGATTTTTTCTTTGTTTACATTTCAGTCAAGCGCTGTCTTTCGAGCACAGCGTTCGTTTTCATACAAAGTATATTTCGTTTCGTTTTGTCTAGACAGTTGGTATTGGTGACAAAGACCATTTGTAATTTGATTCTAAGATATATGGGGAATTCAATGATGCATTTGTCGCAGCTAACTATGAAGTATACATGATGTAATAGGCTTCTCAATACCGGCCTTCTCGAAACGTGATTTAGTAAACACTATCCAATATGGCGGAAAGCGCACTTCGGCGTTCGTGTAAGTGTATTTTCGAAAACATCCCAACCGATTCTGGGTACATCGGTGACGTTTCAGAATTATCATTCCGGGTTACATGAAAACTTGATATCAGTGATCATTAATATGCTATTTTTGAAATTCATTACTCCTAGTAATTATCCGATTTTCACATTTCAAAACATACTGCAAATAACGCTGTGAATCTCGATTTTGTACAGTTTGAAAAATGGCGACATTTACGAAGAAGCCTATTTTGAATGGCGATTTTAAGCACTTTCGCTTGGTCTGAGATAATAGTGGATGGTATCAAGAAACTGGGAATTTTCCGCAGAATTCAAAACTGTGAAGTACTTATATACTTATGCGTGGTATATTTAGAATTTTATTCGACTTCAAAGTGAGGGGTGAAGAGGAGGGACATATATGTCCCTGTGGCATCCAGGGGGTTAAAGCCAAATGCCTGAAGGCACTCGATTTATTAAAGGTTGTTTCAAATTCAAAATGGGGAGGGGATCAAACTACCCTCCTTCACTTATATAGATCACTGGTCCGATCTAAACTTGATTACGGCTCCATCGTATATGGTGGACCTTGTCAAAGCAACCTAAAACTACTTGATCCTGTGCACCACCAAGGGCTAAGACTTTGTCTCGGTTCTTTTAGAACCTCTCCTATCGACAGTCTATACGTCGAAGCTGATGAGCCTTCTTTCAACTTACGTCGTATCAAACTATCTTTACAATACATTACAAAATTAGCTTCTAATGAGTCTAATCCCGCATTTAATTGTGTCTTTAATCCTCTCTGTGAGGATTTGTATAACAAAACGTCTTCCCTTGTTCCGCCTCTTGGGCTCAGAATTAAGCCATTTCTTGCTGCTTCTAGCATTGAGCTGGAAAATATAGCTCCCTCCCGTCTTCTTTCTTCTCCTTGGCAGTTGGTTAGGCCACAAGTTGACTTAACATTAACTACATTTAAAAAGTCTGAAACCAATGAATTACAGTATAAACAAGAATATAGTCAATTGAAACATAAATATAACAATTATAAATCCTTATTTACAGATGGGTCCAAGGACGGTGGCGCAGTTGCTTGTGCTACTGTCATTGGATCCAGAACAATATCTTCTACATTATCAGACAATAGTTCTATTTTTACAGCTGAAGCTAACGCCATATTAACAGCCCTTAAATATATTCAAAGACACCCGAAACGTAAACAGTATATAATATATTCCGACTCTCTTTCTTGCCCTCGGGCTGTTAAAATATGTCTTGTAAACATCCACTTTTAATAGAAATTATTGAATTGTATAATGATCTTGCTACTGGCCAATACGACATCGTCTTCTGTTGGTTACCCAGCCATGTAGGGATCTCTGGTAACACATTGGCTGACCTTGCTGCTAAAGCAGCACTCAACAAATCTGTGACACCACTGCCTATTCCTTACAGTGATTACAAAGCCCCCATTAGGTGTTATATCCGTGACCTGATGCAGAAGAAGTGGGACACCCAAGTGGGTATAAATAAATTACATGAGATAAAACCTTACATTGGTTATACCCACTTGGGTTGTCAGTCGAGATTTGAAGAGGTTATTCTACGACGATGTCGTATTGGCCACACTAGATATACTCATGCGTACCTGTTAAAAGGTGAGGATCCTCCTTTTTGTATCTCTTGTGATGAGAGAGTTACGGTCAAGCATATCCTGCTTGACTGTGTTGAATTCTCCATCACAAGGGATATGTATTTTACAGTTAAAACAATGAAGGATCTTTTTAGCAGCGTTAGTTTTCATTTAATTCTTGGTTTTTTAAAGAAATTGATTTTTTGATTGAATTTTGAGCAATGTGTTTCTGTAAAAAGATGTATTTTAATAATTGGTAGTTTTGGATTCGTAACTAGAATTGTTAGTGGCTGTACCCTCAAAGGGGGTTGAAGTATTGTAAAATTATTGTCCTCCTGGGAGGGTACGTAAGTCCAAAAACATTTGAAGTGAAATTTGATCTACTACACATTTAGATGTAATATTATTGTCATTTTAATTCGTGGCTAAACTTGCATACAATCGCCAATAGCTGAGGGGATGGTGTAAATCCAACTAGGGATCATGCAGATAGCTAAGGTACTGTAAGTCCCCATGGCCCCAGGTATGGTGATCTACCTTCAGTTGTTGGTGATCAATAGCCAATTGTTATGTGGTGTTATGTAACATAGTTTTCTGCTTTTAAAAATACATTCTCGCTAGTTTTGCCTCTTTTTGTGATACTGTAGTTATTTTACAGTCCGTTGATGGCTGGTTCTTTAATTACCTGTATTTTTGTGTGCATCTACAACATTTCTCGTCACGATATGGCTGCAATATTGCCGATGTGACGTTAAATTTTAACTCACTCACTCACTCCAAACTGAAATAGAGCATCTAAGAAATACATTCATCAACCTCAACGGCTATCCGAAACAACTTATAGACAGAACCATATGATGAACCCCGCAACAGAAAGAAGAACACCAACCAAAACCTGAACCATCCCCAGTTAGAATTACCATTCCCTACCAACCAAGGTCAGATTAGCCACCACATCAGCCGACAGCTCAAGAAAACTCCCGGTATAGGTGTGACCTTCAGGTCTGACAAAACGCTGAAGACCATTCTGAACGCCAATGGCAGATGCACACCAAACAAAACCACTTACAAGCCCAGGGGCTGCATCTACAAGCTTATGTGGGACTGTTTCAGCAGCTATGGAGGAGAGACATCGTGCTCCACTGACATCAGGCTGAAAGAGCACAGAACTTCAGTACAGAAATCAGATCTAAAGTCGGCTCTTTCTGAACATATTGTGAACAAAACGTCACACTCCACTGACTGGCAACCATCATAACATCTAACATCCATGATTAGCGACGACACAAAATTTCAGAAGCTATAAACATCAAGAGATTAGCCTCACAGATGAACAGAGACCAAGGGGTTCACCTACCCAATGCCTGGGAAATCAATTAGACGCAAGGCTTCACCAATCACCCCTTAATCCACTGTTACAGCATCATCCCACCCTTAGTATCCTAGCCAAGCTTGTGTATATTGTTAGACTATCATCCTCACCACCCCACCACCCTCCCTCCCACTCCCCCTCACTACAATACACCAGTCAAATACATTGGCTTCAATTGCTTAATCCACTGTAACAACTCGATACCAGCTTTTGTATGTATATTTAATTCTCTTTTCATCTGCCGTGTTTAATTGTATATACATGTTAGCAAAGCTAATTATTTAGCTAATTATTATGACACGTCTAAATGTGGAATGATATTTAAATTCTGATGTTCCCTTATTTTTCAGATCTGCACTGTCGAAATCTAGATGAAATTTCATAGTGGAAGATACAATAAACTTAATCATAATGAGCAAGCATGGTCATTTTATTAACTGAAACAAAAGTCTCATTTAAGATGAATTTCATGTACTCCTTAATGTGAACGTGTTTTTCTGATTTAAGGTTAAGCTCTATTCAGAAATATCTGACTGATTTTTACCCAAATGCCAAATTTATTCACATTATGAAAACAAATAATGACTGTATCATAAATGATCTTGGTGTTTTTCTTCACCGCTTTAGAAATGTTCCTCTTAAACAGCAAGTGCACTAAGCTGTCATTGCCACATGGAATTAATTGTATTATGGGCCTGTGGCCTTTTACTGAATATACTTATACTTGTCTGTCTGTCAGTCTATCTTTCTGTCTGTCTTTGTTAAAAGACCAACGAAAGGTCAAGGATAGTTTAGATGTAGCTCTCGCGGACCTGTAACGGATGTACGTACACGCTGAAACACAGCTGGGGAACTGAGAACTAGTGATCAATGTGATTTAAATGCCATAGAAAATCGGTTTCACTGTCTTTTACCATGATCGAAATACGTCTGTCTAGGAAGCCAATATTCAAAACCAACTGTCAATGTAGATTCAAGCCAGCAAACATGCGTAACCATCAGGACGAGAACGGCTTATTCTATTCTTCGAGAACCGGCACTGTCCATGCATTACTTCCAATTTCAGTCGAAATCAAACTTGTTTCCATGGAAACGCCAAAAATATTTTGGACGGACGGGGTGCATTTTAATACACACACACACACACACCCCAATCCCCCGCTTTCCCCCTCCCCACATCGGGGGATAATTAGAGGTCTCTGTGTTTTAGACTTTCAGTGTGCTATGCAACCAGCGTGTATTTGGCGTGTATGCCAACTTTGGAAACAACCCCCATTAAAAGACCTCACCCTGAGGACCAGTCACAGTTAGCTGGGCTCGGGACGGTCACACATTAAACGATCAATATACCCCATCGCAGTAGACATCGTCTTCCTTGTCCATTTGTACAGTCGAAGGGAGACTACACCACGAGCGCTGACAATATAGGATTTTATTACGCTTCAAGTAACCCTTGACAACGCTCTGTCACAAACGTATTGTCATGAGGTACTGTCGGCAATGGAAAAAACAAACAATGAGGTTCAGTGGGATGCGTGAGAGGTCATCCAGAAAAAACATGTTTGCTAAAATCGGACAAAACTGAAAACAAATACAAGAAGCCACAGTCATCAATATCCCCCGCATTACCTTCAATTTCAGTCTAAGTTACACATGTTGTCAAGTTTGGTGAAGAAATTTGAACGGTTTTAGAGTTATACTCTGGAAAGGATATATGTGCACGGACGGGCGGGGTGCGTTTAATACCCCACGCAAAACGCGTTGCGGGGGATAACTCGCTGAAAACACTAGCCCAGATAGAATGGTAAACAACACCAATGCTGATGTCATCATGACGGACGACAACGTGGGACAGAACAGCCCCGACGAGGATATCAGCCATGATGATGGTCGTGATATTGCTGATGTTACCCATCCATGAGATCAACGTAATAGGAAGGTGACTTTCGATAACGAGTGGTCAAGGTCGTTCAGTGGAATATCAAGGACGCGTGGTACAAGCATGGTACAACGATCATACACGCTCATGACCTCAACAACCATGCACATTCTTCAATGGAGCCTTATTACAGTGGTGCTTCGTATTGTCAGGCTTGCACATTGGCTAGACCCGTCTCAATGTCATGTCCTTGAGATTTTACACAATGACTTTAAGGTGTTTACTAAATCCCGTATAGAACAAACCTCAAAACGAAGTGCTCTATTTGTAAGAAAGAGTTTATTTCAGAGTATTGGTAGTGTGGATATAGATGTAAGCAGGCATACCATTGGTGCTAAATTAATCAGAAACGGTACACCCGTCTACATTATTGGTGTCCGTCTACCGTCATCAAACGTCCTAGTATGTACTTTGATGTGATGTATGATATGGTTATGCTAGACGTGTATGACGGATGCTCACAACTAGGTACAACAATCTTACTAGGTGATTTTAATGCCAATATCTCTGTACGTCATTCTTTAAAAGGTAGGGCAAAGTCAATAGCACGCGCTCTCGCAGCACGTCACCTTATTTCAGTTGTGCCGCTAGATGGCAGCAGTACATACACATGCGGAACTATTAGAAGCACGACTGACTATGTGTTCATAGACCTTGAACTTCGCAGTAGTGTCATAGGCTATTTTGTAGATACAAGCGTCCCATATTCTGTATCTGATAACAGCCTTATCTTAGTATGTTTCAATATGGACGGTGATAATGTAAGCTATCACGGTGAACGTCCAAACTGGCGGAAAGCAAAGTGTACTGACTTTATGCTATATAGGTATTAAAGTGAAAACTACTTTAGAAATATGCAGCTTGATGTTTCCTATTTTTCATCTCCCGATGAATACTTCGAGTATCACAACAGTTATATCACAGAGTGTCTACATGCTGCAACTGTACTTGCAATTCCTACTTTCAAATTTCAAGCACACTTAAAGCCATACTGGCGAAAGTATGAACTTAACAGACACCATGATCACATGCGTAATTGCCGAAAAAATGGATTTCTAACGGCAAAAGCCATAGCTCAGATAACAAATATTTTATTGAATATAAACAAGCTAAACGTGCATTTGGAAGAAATCACCGTTCAGCTGAGCAACGTTACAGAAATGAAACATTTGATGAAATTTACCAAGCAGCTGAGGTAGACATCCAAGAGTACTTTAGAGTTACAAAACGGTTCAAACGTAAAAGAGAGCAAACACAGTCTCTAACTCATAACGGTGACTCCTGTAACACGCAGGATAGCATGTGTAATCTCTTAAGGTACTTTGGTGACCTGTCAGTACCTCAGGGCCTAGAATGTTTCGATACTGGATTCACAGAGCACGTTGATAAGTTTGTAGAAGATGCTGTACGTAATCCTGTAAATGCGGCGATTCTGCAGTTCTGTCCCCGTTTACTAACGATGGGGTACTTGATACTGTAAAACGCCTCAAAAACAACAAATCTCCAGATCCAGATGGTATTTCAAACGAGCATGTAAAATATGCTTGTCAGTCTGTTGTTGACCATATTGTATCATTATTTAATGCCATTGTATCATTTGAGTATGTACCAAATACATTTACTGATGGTAATGTACTCCAGTTTACAAAGGAAATGGTAAAAGCAAATATGACCCGTGTAGCTATAGACGTATCACTCTTACCCATGTTCTCTCAAAGCTTTTTGAAAGACTACAGCTCAAAAGAATTGAAACATGGACGAAAGCTGAAAACGATTTCCCTCACCCGCTCCAGTTTGGCTTTAGGAAGGGCGCAGGGGCGGAAACGGCAGCGCTTACACTAACTGAAAGTATTGCGAAAGAAATTCACCAATTTATTGTGCCTTCCTTGATAATGAGAAAGCGTTTAACAGAGTCTGGTTAAATGGACTTCTCTATAAGCTTTACAGTTTTGGAATTCGAGGAAAACTATGTCGAATTATATACACTATGTATACATCAATGAAATGATGTGTCAGCACTGGTGGCTGTGTTTCTCATGTATTTGATGTAAAAGAGGGGGTAGGTCAAGGTCGTGTCTTATCAGCTTGGCTCTTCACGCTATATATAGACGACTTGCTTCATAGTAGTGTTGACTCTGAGCTGGGCAGATGTCCACCATGGGCCAAAACACCCGGGGTGCTGTTTGCTGACGACCTGTCTTTGATAAGTGCATACCTGGGTTGACTTCAAAGCCTGCTTGATGTTGTACACAAGTATACGCACACATGGTACTTGCATTTTAATGCCTCAAAGAGCCTATTTCTTGTATTTGGAGATGAGAAAAGGAATGTCAATCCCAAAATATACATTGGTGAGAAGGAAATACCTACCAATACACATGTAAAATCTGCCAAATCCATTCATCGGGCAGAACTATAGAACGTACGCAATCTGTATGTGAAAGGCTTAGGATACTCTTTCATGCCAATAAGAATCATGGCCTATGTTTTGGTGGACTTAACCCACTTTGTTGTGTCCATATCTGGGAAAACGTTATTCTTCCATGCAGTTTGTACTCTTGTAATGTTTGGACTCGTTTACCTGAAAAGGAATATGCTATGCTGGAAACTGTTCAAAACCAGTTTTGTAGGAGTATCCAAGGTCTCTCAAAATGTGGATCATCCACAATAGCCAGAGATAGTCTCGCCCTGGTTACACTACGAAGATATATGCACCAGAAATCTCTGCTATTTCTTAGTAAACTATGTAACGGTAATGTCGAATTTGTTTTGAAGAAAGTGCTTATCCATAGACTTTGTCACTTCAGACAAGCTTCATCACTGGAGAAAGAACGATAAAGCAAGTCATCACCAATATTCCATATGCTGAATCTTGTAACTATGTATGACCTAGATACACATTTGCACAACTATGTAAACCAATCGTCCTTCTTAGCGAATGCTGAGTGGTCTGTACTAGTTAAATAATTAAAGCTCACATATACTCTAATAGGGTACAAACGCAAAGTCACTTGCTGACATCGTTATAAATGAAACCCCGTCATTAAAAATGCTCATTTCGATCTTTAATTACCTTAAATCGACCTTTTTGTCAACAGTGCAAAATTCTCAGCCGCAAACGAAATTTCAACCAATCAGAGCGGCGCGTCTCCGTGACGTAATAGTGGGTATAGAAATGAGGGTCTGTGCAGTATTCATCTACATTTCAGGGGTTGAACTATTTCGTTTACAGGTTTGTACAAACCTGAAATCGCGAAAGTTGTTGAGAAAAATGAAAGCTGTATGTTCTCACAATCTGCTATCATTTAGTGTTGTCTCCTGCTTTGCCTAGTTTTCGAGTTACAACCCTTGTTTTCATAGACGAATCACTTGGTGTCGTTAGGTTGTAATCCGTGTTAGGTGGTATAAACCTACACGTTATTTGTCATCATTCACTTGATGCTCAGTTAATGAATTTATAACAGGTATAATTAATGGTAACGCCACGTAGATTACCCGACAAAGGCCCCCATTTGGCATTTCTTTTGTCTGGATCGATCAAAGCATTAACCGATAACACGCTGATTGATTAATTAGTTTTATGGGGATTTAAATGGGGGATTTGTCAAAAGGTAGTGTTTATGTATGTACATTTACTAATCTATACTGAATACACTCTGTCGTGTTTGTGTCTATGTAAAACAACACCCTTCTTTCAAAGGATTAACCGCCAATACATTGATTGATTGCTCATTATTGGCTAATTAAATAACTTTTTAAAAAGAATAGGTGTGTTATCTTGGGTGACCAATGAAACTCTACAGCAATGTGAAAAACTTTAAACGATACATCACGTTTTCGTATATTAGACTGTTAAAAGACACATCACTTGGGTAATCTGCAGATGAATTATATATCACTTGTTTTTGTGGATATTGATGGATACATTCCTCGAACAAGGTAATAGCCTGACATTGCTCCTATAACTTTAATTTTAATACTTGCATTTTTGTTTTTAATACGTTGTCGTAGCTTTCAACAGAATCATTGTTTTCATCGTTAAGTGTAATGATGCAGACGGCATACACTAGGGCGTGGGTGCGAATTATGTTTCATATAGGCAAACTATGAAATGTCCACATATTAAATTCCTGTTATACATTCGCAGATCGCTTCTTTTTATTAAGTTTCAAAATGTATACAAGTATGAATATAAAGTAATTAGGATTATGAGACCATGTATAAAGACGTTTATTGACAAGTGTCTACATACTGGTGAGTGAACGTTACAAACCAAGTAAATTTAGCAAGTGAAGAAATTTATCGCGCAGTATTTTCACTTCGACCCCGACCTCGCTTAGGTTATGTTTCAGATTGTGTCATGCAAACTCCTTTTGGTAATGATTCAAATACATATTTATATAGTTTTGATTTTCTAACTTGATGAGAACAAACCATACATAATCACATTAATTCAATGGATTTGACTTCACGATTTTTAGAAATGGCGGCGCCCGGTCTTGGGATGAATGCTATTTAAGTTTGTTTTCATCGACTTACAAACGGACAATTACTTTCTACTGGTAGTAAAATATGGACATTAGGATTTTACATGACACTGCTTATAACATACCAATTTCACTCTTGGAAGTGAGGTGGAGGTCAGTATAACATTGCTTGCAATATAAATGTCACTTCGACCCCCACCTTGCTTCCTTGGAAAAAGTCCTTTTGTTAAAAGTTGTGTCATGCAAAATCCTTTTGGCCATGATTCAGATGCATATGTAACTACCAGTAAAAAGTAGTTTTGATATTCTAACTTGATGAGAACAAATCATAATCTCAATAATTCTAACGGACTTTAGCCCGTGACTTCACGATTTTCAAAAATGGCGGCGCCCTGTCTGAGGATGAATGCTATTTAAGTTTGTTTTCACCGACTTACAAAATCAAAATTACTTTCTTCTAGTGGTAAAATATGTATTTTCTTGATGGACATTAGGATTTTACATGACATTACTTGTAACATAACAATTTCACGCTTGGAATCGGGCAATATAAGGGGTCAATATAATATTACTTACGATAATATTGTCACTTCGACCACAACCTCGTTTTGTGGAAGAAAGCGTTATATCCATGCAAAATCCTTTGGTCAGCAATGTGTAGTAAGCAGTCTTGATTTTATAAACTCGATGAAACTTAAACTCCATTTTCTACCCTGGGAGCGTGGTAGGGGGCGAACCATCCGATTTAGTATATACCACAGGCTTCCACAAAGCTCACTTCGCACACACTAGAACAACCAATTTAAGCACAAACTACGGAGTCTGGTGGAAATCAGTGCATAGTGACACCATCACCCGACCCCAAGAAACAATTGACGGCAACACAACAATTCGGCATGTCTTTGGTGACATCGAGAAATCAGCAAAATGACGAGCTTCCTACACATTTCTATACATTTAACTGGAAACCGTTCCTTCTATGACGTCACTGTAGGGCTCTGGCGACAGAGTTACGTAACCTGTCTGCGTTTCGTTTGCGGGCGAGAGACAAGCAGACGACTTTTTTGCAACTTTTAAGCGCTTGGTATTAATTAACCACAAGTTTTTTTAAAAAGAAAATGGTGCTTCGTTTATGACTAACCAGAAGTCTTTCATATGCAGTGACAAAAAGAGTACCAAAAACTTGAGTTTAGTGGTCCTTTAACCCCCTGGATGCCGAGTTTTTTTTCAGGCGCACATTTTTATAAAGTTTGAAAAGTGAACGTTGTGCGAGATTTGCGATCGCGTGGCCCAGGTTTTGCGTACGGCTATGGAATTGCACAGACATGTAGAATATTTGATTTCCTATCCGTTGGTATAAATATAATTGCGGCTACCTCAGGGGTTTGAGAAATAGACACTGCTAAAAGTTGTTCAAAATTTTTGTGTGTGTTCAAAAACAGTAAATTTCTCAGTTTTTTATCGTGCACCAATAAAAGCACTCTGCTACGATTTTTTTAATTTGGCATCTTTACGGAAAGTGTGAGCGAAGAAAATACAGCTTGACATCTGAACGACATGAGTGTATATGAAATGGATGTATGTGCCAATGCATAACGTCATACTCACAAAATCAAAAATGACCCGCAATAAATGTCAAAAATCGATTTTCTACTATGACGTCAAACGTCGACAGAGAGGTCATGCACGTATAAAGATAAGGGGGCATAACTCAGCTATGGTTTACATTAGGTCAATGTAACTCCGATCACATGGAGAGAATTTGCTGTGGATATGGACAGTATATTTTCGTGATGTTTTGTTCACAGTGAACCAAACTATTCCAATACAAATTTCCCCAGTGTGAGAGGATACCTTTTGGTAGTTTCACAATTTGTAAGAAAAGATGCAAGTGTACTACATCAAAAATCAGGCAATAGCGATTTGGATGTCCCTATCCGATACATATTTTAGTTCTTAGATTCCCATATTCTCCTGTTTGTGTAGATGTATTTTTATTAATTTTCCATCATTATTAACGGAGTAACAGCCACATTTTCAAACGTAATGAAATAACTGAAAATAATGCGACATTTTAGTTGACGTCACAGCATGTTTTGTGCATTTTGTGACGTCGGAAAAAGACTACTCTGGTTGCTGATTAGTATATATCTAACCTAATTTCCATTCAATGTGTAAAAGATATCGGCTTCTGTGTCAGAATTCAACACTTTTTAGCCAAAATATAAAATGAATGGTTTTATCACTGAAATAGTGTCCTGAATATATCAACAATTACACGGTTTTACTACATATCTTATTGTGAGCAACACGCGCACCTGCCTAGCATCAATTTAGCTTAAATGAAAATTTCACGACACCTGAATATTCATCGAGTATTCATTTAGGAAAAAGACTTTTCTTCTCATGATTATGAAATCAATTCCCTTCATAAGTATGCAATGAAAGGTACAAAGAGATCGCTTTTTCAGTAAAGAAGTACTAGAAAATGGACGTAATGCTTGTCGAAATTAAGACTTGACCTGATGTATATATTTTTAACAATTTCCGTATAAATATTGTTTGAGTTAGACATTCTGCCATCAGATATATTTTAATCGCATTTGAATTGACTTTATTATCGAAAAACAATGATAATGAATCATGAAACGTTCTTGACAAAGTAGCACCTGGTCAATTAATATTGATAATAGTTTTGTCTATAAAAACGACACAAACCAATACAATGAACAAGACAATTCCTTTAAACAGTAGTATGTGTGCCCCGACATTTGATAAAATGTACAAATCATTTTCATTAATATTATCCGTTTTACTTCTAAGTTGGAATTAAATCGCTGTTTATTAACCTGTTCATATGTAACTGCAATATTTGTCCCAACGTATTGAATATTGCACATCACGTGAACTAAAGCACATGTTGCAGTAATGGCTACGTGTGATCTTCCAACACTTGTGTAGGGGCTTAAAATGTGGTATAATACACTTACTGAGTCAATTTCCCATGTAGATATTATTCAAACAATCAAAAGCTTTCAAAGAATAAACACGGATACCTTATATCCACACATGATATGGTGTTGAACATGGATATATGTAGATACTGAAATCAGTTTCATGAAAAAATATCTGAACGATGCGCAAAATATACATCACAATACTATAAGTGCAATCGGAATGGTATGGGCATTGTGTTTACTCTTGTTCAACCGACCTTCACCTCAAAGAAATTGCCTAATATGTGCAACAATGTTGACGTATGACATCACTACCGATGACCGATTTCTCTCAAAATGGCGGCTTCGCTGAGAAGGGTACACGGGATTTTGCGACGACTTTTTGCTTGATTCAGGGATCTTTTGTATATAAATGTGAGATGCAAGTAATCAGAATTATTCTGACTATTTGTGTATTCTGATATGTTCTTATCGTTTACATCGTAAATGACGGAACAAGCCAGAAATGCCGATAAGTACCGTTGTCGTTCTGCGTGATTTTGCGTCAGTCATGGCGTCACGCTGCACTGAAAGTTTGACAGTTTCTTATGAATTACCAAATTATTTCATTGTATCTATTTTCAATTTGCTATTTTTTGCCACGATACTCTTCCCCTGAATATTCTAAGCGTATTGAGCCATTGTAAGCAATGATTAGAGGGCTGGATGTTGGGAAATTTCCGAAAATGCTACGCAGTGTAAAATTGGAATTTTTCTTTGTTTACATTTCAGTCAAGCGCTGTCTTTCGAGCACAGCGTTCGTTTTCATACTAAATATATTTCGTTTCGTTTTGTCTAGACAGTTGGTATTGGTGACAAAGACCATTTGTAATTTGATTCTAAGATATATGGGGAATTCAATGATGCATTTGTCGCAGCTAACTATGAAGTATACATTATGTTATAGGCGTCTCAATACCGGCCTTCTCGAAACGTGATTTTGTAAACACTATCCAATATGGCGGAAAGCGCACTTCGGCGTTCGTGTAAGTGTATTTTCGAAAACATCCCAACCGATTCTGGGTACATCGGTGACGTTTCAGAATTATCATTCCTGGTTACATGAAAACTTGATATCAGTGATCATTAATATGCTATTTTTGAAATTCATTACTCCTAGTAATTATCCGATTTTCACATTTCAAAACATACTGCAAATAACGCTGTGAATCTCGATTTTGCACAGTTTGAAAAATGGCGACGTTTACGAAGAAGCCTATTTTGAATGGCGATTTTAAGCACTTTAGCTTGGTCTGAGATAAAAGTGGATGGTATCAAGAAACTGGGAATTTTCCGTAGAATTCAAAACTGTGAAGTATTTATATATGCGTGGTATATTTAGAAATGTGAAAATCGGATAATTACTAGGAGTAATGAATTTCAAAAATAGCATATTAATGATCACTGATATCAAGTTTTCATGTAACCAGGAATGATAATTCTGAAACGTCACCGATGTACCCAGAATCGGTTGGGATGTTTTCGAAAATACACTTACACGAACGCCGAAGTGCGCTTTCCGCCATATTGGATAGTGTTTACAAAATCACGTTTCGAGAAGGCCGGTATTGAGAAGCCCATTACATCATGTATACTTCATAGTTAGCTGCGACAAATGCATCATTGAATTCCCCATATATCTTAGAATCAAATTACAAATGGTCTTTGTCACCAATACCAACTGTCTAGACAAAACGAAACGAAATATACTTTGTATGAAAACGAACGCTGTGCTCGAAAGACAGCGCTTGACTGAAATGTAAACAAAGAAAAATTCCAATTTTACACTGCGTAGCATTTTCGGAAATTTCCCAACATCCAGCCCTCTAATCATTGCTTACAATGGCTCAATACGCTTAGTATATTCAGGGGAAGAGTATCGTGGCAAAAAATAGCAAATTGAAAATAGATACAATGAAATAATTTGGTAATTCATAAGAAACTGTCAAACTTTTAGTGCAGCGTGACGCCATGACTGACGCAAAATCACACAGAACGACAACGGTACTTATCGGCATTTCTGGCTTCTTCCGTCATTTACAATGTAAACGATAAGAACATATCACAATACACAGATAGTCAGAATAATTCTGATTACTTACATCTCACATTTATATACAAAAGATCCCTGAATCAAGCAAAAAGTCGTCGCAAAATCCTGTGTACCCTTCTCAGCGAAGCCGCCATTTTGAAAGAAATCGGTCATCGGTAGTGATGTCATACGTCAACATTGTTGCACATATTAGGCAATTTCTTTGAGGTGAAGGTCGGTTGAACAAGAGTAAACACAATGCCCATACCATTCCGATTGCACTTTTAGTATTGTGATGTATATTTTGCGCATCGTTCAGATATTTTTTCATGAAACTGATTTCAGTATCTACATATACCCATGTTCAACACCATATCATGTGTGGATATAAGGTATCCGTTTTTATTCTTTGAAAGCTTTGGATTGTTTGAATAATATTTACATGGGAAATTGACTCAGTAAGTGTATTATACCACATTTTAAGTCTCTACACAAGTGTTGGAAGATCTGCAACATGTGCTTTAGTTCCTGTGATGTGCAATATTCAATACGTTGGGACAAATATTGCAGTTTCATATGAACAGGTTAATAAACAGCAATTTAATTCCAACTTATAAGTAAAACGGATAATATTCATGAAAACGATTCTACATGTCTGTGCAATTTCATAGCCGTACGCAGATCCAGGACCACGAGTTTTTTTTCAGGCGCACATTTTCATAAAGTTTGAAAAGTGAACGTTGTGCGAGATTTGCGCTCGCGTGATCCTGGATCTGCGTACGGCTATGAAATTGCACAGACATGTAGAATATTTAATTTTCTATCCGTTGGTATAAATATAATTGCGACTACCTCAGGGGTTTGAGAAATAGACACTGCTAAAAGTTGTCCAAAACTTTTGTGTGTGTTCAAAAACAGTAAATTTCTCAGTTTTTTATCGTGCACCAATAAAAACGCTCTGCTACGATTTTTTTAATTTGGCATCTTTACGGAAAGTGTGAGCGAAGAAAATACAGCTTGATATCTGAACGACATAAGTGTATATGAAATGGATGTATGTGCTAATGCATAACGTCATACTCACAAAATCAAAAATGACCAGCAATAAATGTCAAAAATCGATTTTCTACTATGACGTCAAACGTCGACAGAGATGTCATGCACGTATAAAGATAAGGGCGCATAACTCAGCTATGGTTTACATTAGGTCAATGTAACTCCGATCACATGGAGAGAATTTGCTGTGGATATGGACAGTATATTTTCGTGATGTTTTGTTCACAGTGAACCAAACTATTCCAATACAACTTTCCCCAATGTGAGTGGATGCCATCTGGGAGTTTCACAATTTGTAAGAAAAGATGCAAGTGTACTACATCAAAAAGCGGGCAATAGCGATTTGGATGTCCCTATCCGAGACATATTTTAGTAATTAGATTCCCATATTCTCCTGTTTGTGTATATGTATTTTTATTAATTTTCCATCATTATTAACGGAGTAACAGCCACATTTTCAAACGTAATGAAATAACTGAAAATAATGCGACATTTTAGTTGACGTCACGGCATGTTTTGTGCATTTTGTGACGTCGGAAAAAGACGACTCTGGTTGCTGATTAGTATATGTCTAACCTTATTTCCACTCAATGTGTAACAGATCTCGGCTTCTGTGTCAGAATTCGACACTTTTTAGCCAAAATATAAAATGAATGGTTTTATCACTGAAATAGTGTCCTGAATATATCAACAATTGCACGGTTTTACTACATATCTTATTGTGAGCAACACGCGCCCCTGCCTAGCATCAATTTCGCATAAATGAAAATTTCACAACACCTGAATATTCATTGAGTATTCATTTAGGAAAAAGACTTTTCTTCTCATGATTATGAAATCAATTCCCTTCATAAGTATGCAATGAAAGGTACAAAGAGATCGCTTTTTCAGTACAGAACTATTAGAAAATGGACGTAATGCTTGTCCAAGTTAAGACTTGACCTGATGTATATATTTTTAACAATTTCCGTATAAATATTGTTTGAGTCAGACATTCTGACATATTTTAATCGCATTTGAATTGACTTTATTATCGAAAAACAATGATAATGAATCATGAAACGTTTTGACAAACTCGCACCTGGTCAATTAATATTCATAATAGTAAAAACGACACAAACCAATACAATGAACAAGACAATTCCTTTAAATAGTAGTATGTGTGCCCCTACATTTGATAAAATGTACAAATCATTTTCATTAATATTATCCGTTTTACTTATAAGTTGGAATTAAATCGTTGTTTATTAACCTGTTCATATGAAACTGCAATATTTGTCCCAACGTATTGAATATTGCACATCACGGGAGTTGCACATGTTGCAGTAATGGCTACGTGTGATCTTCCAACACTTGTGTAGAGGCTTAAAATGTGGTGTAATACACTTACTGAGTCAATTTCCCATGTAAATATTATTCAAACAATCCAAAGCTTTCAAAGAATAAAAACGGATACCTTATATCCACACATGATATGGTGTTGAACATGGATATATGTAGATACTGAAATCAATTTCATGAAAAAATATCTGAACGATGCGCAAAATATACATCACAATACTAAAAGTGCAATCGGAATGGTATGGGCATTGTGTTTACTCTTGTTCAACCGACCTTCACCTCAAAGAAATTGCCTAATATGTGCAACAATGTTGACGTATGACATCACTACCGATGACCGATTTCTTTCAAAATGGCGGCTTCGCTGAGAAGGGTACACAGGATTTTGCGACGACTTTTTGCTTGATTCAGGGATCTTTTGTATATAAATGTGAGATGTAAGTAATCAGAATTATTCTGACTATCTGTGTATTGTGATATGTTCTTATCGTTTACATTGTAAATGACGGAAGAAGCCAGAAATGCCGATAAGTACTGTTGTCGTTCTGCGTGATTTTGCGTCAGTCATGGCGTCACGCTGCACTAAAAGTTTGACAGTTTCTTATGAATTACCAAATTATTTCATTGTATCTATTTTCAATTTGCTATTTTTTTGCCACGATACTCTTCCCCTGAATATACTAAGCGTATTGAGCCATTGTAAGCAATGATTAGAGGGCTGGATGTTGGAAAATTTCCGAAAATGCTATGCAGTGTAAAATTGGAATTTTTCTTTGTGTACATTTCAGCGTCTTTCGAGCATAGCGTTCGTTTTCAAACAAAGCATATTTCGTTTCGTTTTGTCTAGACAGTTGGTACTGGTGACAAAGACCATTTGTAATTTGATTCTAAGATGCATGGGGAGTTCAGTGATGCATTTGTCGTAGCTAACTATGAAGTATACATGATGTAGTAGGCTTCTCAATACCGGCCTTCTCGAAACGTGATTTTTTAAACACTATCCAATATGGCGGAAAGCGCACTTCGGCGTTCGTGTAAGTGTATTTTCGAAAACATCCCAACCGATTCTGGGTACATCGGTGACGTTTCAGAATTATCATTCCTGGTTACATGAAAACTTGATATCAGTGATCATTAATATGCTATTTTTGAAATTCATTACTTCCAGTAATTATCCGATTTTCACATTTCAAAACATACTGCTAATAACGCTGTGAATCTCGATTTTGTACAGTTTGAAAAATGGCGACATTTACGATGAAGCCTATTTTGAAAGGCGAGTTTAAGCACTTTAGCTTGGTCAGAGGTAATAGTGGATGGTATCAAGAAACTGGGAATTTTCCGCAGAATTCAAAGTAGTATTGAAGTATTTATATATGCGTGGTATATTTAGAATTTTATTGGACTTCCAAGTGAGGTATGTAGAGGAAGGACATATATGTCCCTGTGGCATCCAGGGGGTTAAAGCTGAAAAATCACATAATGCTTCTGTAATGAAGTCGAGACTTACTATAAGATATCCTATAAATGTTCACAGACTGTGGTCTGCGAGCTATAAAATGCCGGAATGTTTCTCTAATATTGCTGCACTTCTACGTATCAGCACACTTAGCATTCAGTTTCTTGTGTGTTAGAGTGGCATGGTTGCCCATGACATTGTGAAACATGTATTTCTACATTGTTCCCTCAAATAAAGTAGTAGAAACGCCATGATTGAATCACTAGATGTTGACACCTTTGTCAGTTTATGGAATGACGAAGGCCTCTTTGTGGTCTTCCGAATGTTTATGCCCAAGAGCTTGAAAACGAAATATGGTTTAAATGTATAAAACTAATAGCAAACTCCGTGAAACCCTGGATATATCAACTAAAATACCTGCATTATTTTGGGCTGTGACACTCTATAACCTCTAACCTCTAAACAAACAAACACACACACACACACACACACACACACACACACACTCTCACACACACACGGGGGATAACTCGCTGAAAACACTAGACCATACTATAGATGGCAAACAGGTCGCTCAAACAGGTATGACGACGGACAAATCTCTCCTCCGTAAAGTCCTTTTTTCATGTTTCCCATCTCCTTACCACAGGAACTGTTGTTAGACCGAACTTACTTTAACAAATATTGCACACTTTCACGTATCAACTACATAAATTACAGAGATAAATGTGAAAAAAAGTTCTTTTTCTATTTCCGACAGTACTTTAATGAGAAATGCGTCACGACTACTGTCAGAAATGTGTGTGTCATCAGGACTGCTGTTAGAAATGTCATCAGGACCACTGTTAGAAATGTGTTGTCATGAGGATTACTGTGAGAAATGTGTTGTCATGAGGATTACTGTTAGAAATGTGTTGTCAAGAGGATTACTGTTAGAAATGTGTTGTCATGAGGATTACTGTTAGAAATGTGTTGTCATGAGGATTACTGTTAGAAATGTGTTGTCATCAGGAATACTGGTCTGTTACAATCTGTGAAGTTACTAACTTCTTCACCTTGGTATTCTATTAAGGGACAGTTTTTAGATGCTGCAATAATGCATCTTACAACTATTTATCCTATCACTTCTTACTGGGTTGTACTCTATAAATCTCTTCACTTTCCATCAATGGTTGATACTTCTGAGGACCTCACTGCCCCTGCACAAAGGTGAGAATTTTTCAATAATAATCACCTGAAATATACCAAACACTTTCGTGGGCGCAGCCATGGATGCGTGTCATATATTGCTGGCTTTGTGTGTTGCGATGAATCTATGCTGAGTATGTTTGTAGACACACCTTTGTATTTATAACAAAGAAGAAGATAAAAACGTGTTGTCACTGCAGTTCTGTTGGAATAATGTTCACGTTACATTTCAACTCACTCGCTGGATGTGAAGTTCCACTCTTCAGACATCTGTGGCTTGTTCACTGTAGTGATTGAGTTTAGTTTTATGCTACTTCTTGAAATATTCCAGAAATATCACGGCAGGGAAGACCAGAAATGGGCTTCACATATTTGACCAATGTGGAGAATCGAACCCAGGTGTTGAGTGTGATGAGCCAATGCTTTAACCACTGGGCTACCCCACCACCTCTTGCACAATTGTCTGAGTGTTACATCAGCACTTGTGACACAGTGCTTGAAGTGCACGTAGTGGCCATGGGCGGGACATCATCAATGTCTTCTTCATTAACTATTGCTAATGCATGCTGAGTATTGGGAGCAATGTGGCATGCCTGGAATCAAACAGAGAGGGAGATAGTCATTGCATGTAAAACTTGACAAAGCCAGGTGTCATTTGTTACTGAGTACTGGGTGTCATTTTTTACGGAGTACTGGTGTCAGGTGTCATTTGTTACTGAGTACGGGGTGCCAGGTGTCATTTGTTACTGAGTACGGGATGTCAGGTGTCCTTTGTTACTGAGTACGGGATGTCAGGTGTCATTTGTTACTGAGTACGGGATGCCAGGTGTCATTTGTTACTGAGTACGGGGTGTCAGGTGTCATTTGTTACTGAGTACGGGATGTCAGGTGTCCTTTGTTACTGAGTACGGGATGTCAGGTGTCATTTGTTACTGAGTACGGGATATGATTACACGATGCCATTTAGAAAGTGGTCAAATGCAACATATGTCATATTTGGGATTTCACTTTCTTAGTAAAGTACAAATTCTAGTACTTTTTCGGTTGAGTCCCATCCGGGATTCGAACCCGCACCCTCAGAGTCAGGCACCTAATCGCCAGCACACAAAGTCAGCCGCCTAGCCCCCTCAGCGGTGGAAGTCGCGGTGGCTGAGCGGGCTAGGCGGCTGACTTTGTGTGCTGGCGATTAGGTGCCTGACTCTGAGGGTGCGGGTTCGAATCCCGGATGGGACTCAACCGAAAAAGTACTAGAATTTGTACTTTACTAAGAAAGTGAAATCCCAAATATGACATATGTTGCATGAGTACGGGATGTCAGGTGTCCTTTGTTACTGAGTACGGGATGTCAGGTGTCATTTGTTACTGAGTACGGGGTGCCAGGTGTCATTTGTTACTGAGTACGGGGTGCCAGGTGTCATTTGTTACTGAGTACGGGATGTCAGGTGTCATTTGTTACTGAGTACGGGGTGCCAGGTGTCATTTGTTACTGAGTACGGGATGTCAGGTGTCCTTTGTTACTGAGTACGGGATGTCAGGTGTCCTTTGTTACTGAGTATGGGATGCCAGGTGTCATTTGTTACTGAGTACGGGGTGTCAGGTGTCATTTGTTACTGAGTACGGGATGTCAGGTGTCATTTGTTACTGAGTACGGGGTGCCAGGTGTCATTTGTTACTGAGTACGGGATGTCAGGTGTCATTTGTTACTGAGTACGGGATGCCAGGTGTCATTTGTTACTGAGTACGGGGTGTCAGGTGTCATTTGTTACTGAGTACGGGATGTCAGGTGTCCTTTGTTACTGAGTACGGGATGTCAGGTGTCATTTGTTACTGAGTACGGGATGTCAGGTGTCCTTTGTTACTGAGTACGGGATGTCAGGTGTCATTTGTTACTGAGTACGGGGTGCCAGGTGTCATTTGTTACTGAGTACGGGGTGCCAGGTGTCATTTGTTACTGAGTACTGGGTGTCAGGCGTCGTCGTCCACAAGGATCTGCATGTCAGGGGTCGTCTGTTGCAATGTGAGGTGTCATGTTGCACTGTCTGAGGCATATGTTAGTTCGAGGATTAGTACAATGATTGGAATTGCAGACAGACTGAAAAACTCTATAACAAAGGTTTTTATTAACAATATTTGAACAAATAATTAAAAAAGAATTCATTTAGGCCCCTTTAGCTTCCTCTTTTTGTATTTCTTCTTTCGTGGGCCCAAGGTTTTGGTCTTTGTCTTCATGAAGCCGCTGTCAAACTCTGATACCTCAGGCTTTCTGCTTCGCGGGAGCCCTGGTCTGTTAAAAACATAGGGATGACTGAACATGTCTGGCAGGTGATAGTCTCAAACAATGTCAACAAATTGACAGTCTTTCACCAGTCTCAAAAAGGTGAAAGTCTTTCACCAGTCTCCATAGGGTGACAGTCTTTCACCAGTCTCAATAGGGTGACGGCCTTTCACCAGTCTCCATAGGGTGACAGTCTTTCACCAGTCTCTATTGTGTGACAGTGTTTCATCAGTCTCAAAAGAGTGACAGTCTTTAATCAGTTTCAGTAGGGTGACAGTCTTTCACCAGTCTCATTAGGATGACAGTCTTTTACCAGTCTCAATACGGTGACAGTCTTTCATCTGTCTCAGTAATGTGACAGTCTCTCATAAGCCTCAATAGGATGGCTGTCTTTCACCAGTCTCAACAGGGTGACAGTCTTTCATTTGTCTCAGTAATGTGACAGTCTCTCACAAGTCTCAATAGGGTGACTACCTGTATATAACATCTGTTTCAACATGGTGACAGTGTTACACAATCAGTTTCAAAGGAAGAGTCAATGTTTACTGCCATAGAGTACCACTGTATAACATGTGAAATAGAATGTAGAATATTTCTCTTCACTGGAACAAAGGAATGGTTACCCACCTCTGTTTTCGTTTCTTTACAACATGGTGTCCCATCCTGTCTCCAATACCAGCTGGTGCTTCCCGTAGTCCAAACATTTTGGCAACATGACCAAGGTGAAGGTCAGGGATCTTCAAGATAGACTTTAGGTGATGAGGGTATGTGGCATATGCCCTGATGAACGACTTGAACCCTGGAACCGGTTTATAGGAATGAGATCACAAACACTAAATGACAGATGCCATGATGTTTTGCTGTGATGGAATGACGACTCCCAGATAGTGAAATAAACATGCGGCGCACATGTTGGAACCTGCGTACAAGAAAAGCAGCACTATACTGACACTATATCCTCACTCAGAAATAAACATGTTTATTTGCTCTTCTCTCTCAGACAATCCAGTGACTGACATTATGAGCACTGATCAAACAATGCCTTTTAAAACAGCCACATTTAACAAGTCACTGTTACACCTCCGACATCACAAGAGTATTACTGTTAACTCTTTTAGCCTGGGCAGTACTCACACCACATATCTCTCAACTCACTATTACCTCTCTGAGCGAAGATCAGCATCTCTTCTTGTCCCTGTATCAAGTTCTCGAACCTCATTTGCAGGTGTGTGGCACTCTCCACCAGATCCCGTGGCCTCTACAACAGTAGAAACATGTGAAACATGATTGGAACAGTGAGTTAATTCCCAGACAATCACAATGCATCTTCTGTGAGCTAAGCTACCTGACGATTAAACAAGGCATAAATACATCATAAACTAGATGTTTATCTCCACCCAAATATTGGGCCAATGGAGCATCAACCCACTCTATTGGGTGAGAAATGTGTTGACCCATGCTCTTACACCAGATACTCATTGACCCACTCTACTGGGCCCGGAAAGCTTTGACACACGCTGCTGTGGCCAATCATCATTGAATCCCACTACGTTATTGATAATGTGGAACACCGTGCCACTAGCACAAGTATGGAAGGCAACAATACACAACAGCGCCACTAGCACACATATGGAAGGCAACAATACACAACAGTGCCCCTAGCACACGTATGGAAGGCAACAATACACAACAGTTCCCCTAACACAGGTATGGAAGGCAACAATACACAACAGTGCCCCTAGCACAAGTATGGAAGGCAACAATAGACAACAGTGCTCCTAGCACACATATGGAAGGCAACAATACACAACAGTTCCCCTAGCACAGGTATGGAAGGCAACAATACACAACAGTGCCACTAGCACAAGTATGGAAGGCAACAATACACAACAGCGCCACTAGCACACATATGGAAGGCAACAATGCACAACAGTGCCCCTAGCACAAGTATGGAAGACAACAATACACAACAGTGCCCCTAGCACAAGTATGGAAGGCAACAATACACAACAGTGCCACTAGCACAAGTATGGAAGGCAACAATGCACAACTGTGCCCCTAGCACACATATAGAAGGCAACAATACACAACAGTTCCACTAGCACAAGTATGGAAGGCAACAATACACAACAGTGCCACTAGCACAAGTATGGAAGGCAACAATACACAACAGTGCCCCTAGCACAGGTATGGAAGGCAACAATACACAACAGTGCCCCTAGCACAAGTTTGGAAGGCAACAATACACAACAGTGCCCCTAGCACAAGTATGGAAGGCAACAATACACAACAGTGCCCCTAGCACAAGTATGGAAGGCAACAATAGACAACTGTGCCACTAGCACAAGTTTGGAAGGCAACAATACACAACAGTGCCACTAGCACAAGTTTGGAAGGCAACAATACACAACAGTGCCACTAGCACACGTATGGAAGGCAACAATACACAACAGTTCCCCTAGCACAGGTATGGAAGGCAACAATACACAACAGTGCCACTAGCACACGTATGGAAGGCAACAATACACAACAGTTCCCCTAGCACAGGTATGGAAGGCAACAATACATAACAGTGCCCCTAGCACAAGTTTGGAAGGCAACAATACACAAGAGTGCCCCTAGCACAAGTATGGAAGGCAACAAAACACAACAGTGCCACTAGCACAAGCATGGAAGGCAACAATACACAACAGTGCCACTAGCACACGTATGGAAGGCAACAATACACAACAGTGCCCCTAGCACAGGTATGGGAGGCACCAATACACAACAGTGCCCCCAGCACAAATATGGAAGGCAACAATACACAACAGTGCCCCTAACACAGGTATGGAAGGCAACAATACACAACAGTGCCCCTGGCACAAGTATGGAAGGCAACATTACACAACAGTGCCACTAGCGCAAGTATGGAAGGCAACAATACAAAACAGTGCCACTAGCACAAGTATGGAAGGCACCAATACACAACAGTGCCACTAGCACACATATGGAAGGCAACAATATACAACAGTGCCCCTAGCACAAGTATGGAAGGCAACAATAGACAACTGTGCCACTAGCACAAGTTTGGAAGGAAACAATACACAAGAGTGCCCCTAGCACACATATGGAAGGTAACAATACACAACAGTGCCACTAGCACAAGTATGGAAGGCAACAATACACAACAGTGCCCCTAGCACAAGTTTGGAAGGCAACAATACACAACAGTGCCCCTAGCACAGGTATGGAAGGCAACAATACACAACAGTGCCCCTAGCACATGTATGGAAGGCAACAATACACAACAGTTCCACTAGCACAGGTATGGAAGGCAACAATACACAACAGTGCCACTAGCATAAGTATGGAAGGCAACAATACAAAACAGTGCCCCTAGCACAAGTATGGAAGGCAACAATACACAACAGTGCCACTAGCACAAGTATGGAAGGCAACAATACACAACTGTGCCCCTAGCACACATATGGAAGGCAACAATACACAACAGTGCCACTAGCACAAGTATGGAAGGCAACAATACACAACAGTGCCACTAGCACAAATATGGAAGGCAACAATACACAACAGTTCCCCTAGCACAGGTATGGAAGGCAACAATACACAACAGTGCCACTAGCACAAGTATGGAAGGCAACAATACACAAGAGTGCCCCTAGCACAAGTATGGAAGGCAACAATACACAACAGTGCCACTAGCACAAGCATGGAAGGCAACAATACACAACAGTGCCACTAGCACAAGTTTGGAAGGCAACAATAGACAACAGTGCCCCTAGCACAGGTATGGAAGGCAACAATACACAACAGTGCCACTAGCACACGTATGGAAGGCAACAATACACAACAGTGCCCCTAGCACAGGTATGGAAGGCAACAATACACAACAGTGCCCCTAGCACAGGTATGGAAGGCAACAATACACAACAGTGCCACTAGCACACGTACGGAAGGCAACAATACACAACAGTGCCCCGAGGACAAGTATGGAAGGCAACAATACACAACAGTGCCACTAGCACAAGTATGGAAGGCAACATTACACAACAGTGCCACTAGCACAAGTATGGAAGGCAACAATACAAAACAGTGCCCCTAGCACAAGTATGGAAGGCAACAATAGACAACAGTGCCACTAGCACAAGTATGGAAGGCAACAACACACAACAGTGCCCCTAGGATAAGCATGGAAGGCAACAATACACAACAGTGCCACTAGCACAAGTATGGAAGGCAACAATACACAACAGTGCCACTAGCACAAGTATGGAAGGCAACAATACACAACTGTGCCCCTAGCACACATATGGAAGGCAACAATACACAACAGTGCCACTAGCATAAGTATGGAAGGCAACAATACACAACAGTGCCACTAGCACAAGTATGGAAGGCAACAATACACAACAGTGCCACTAGCACAAGCATGGAAGGCAACAATACACAACAGTGCCCCTACCACAAGTTTGGAAGGAACAATACACAACTGTAACCCTAGCACACGTATGGAAGGCAACAATACACAACAGTTCCCCTAGCACAGGTATGGAAGGCAACAATACACAACAGTGCCACTAGCACAAGCATGGAAGGCAACAATACACAACAGTGCCACTAGCAAAAGTTTGGAAGGCAACAATACACAACTGTAACCCTAGCACACGTATGGAAGGCAACAATACACAACAGTTCCCCTAGCACAGGTATGGAAGGCAACAATACACAACAGTGCCACTAGCACAAGCATGGAAGGTAGCAATACACAACAGTGCCAGTAGCACAAGTTTGGAAGGCAACAATAGACAACAGTGCCCCTGGCACAGGTATGGAAGGCAACAATACACAACAGTGCCCCTAGCACACGTATGGAAGGCAACAATACACAACAGTGCCCCTAGCACAGGTATGGAAGGCAACAATACACAACAGTGCCCCTAGCACAGGTATGGAAGGCAACAATACACAACAGTGCCCCTAGCACACGTATGGAAGGCAACAATACACAACAGTGCAGCAGGCACAAGTATGGAAGGCAACAATACACAACAGTGGCACTAGCACACATATGGAAGGCAACAATACAAAACAGTGCCCCTAGCACAAGTATGGAAAGCAATAATAGACAACAGTGCCACTAGCACAAGTATGGAAGGCAACAATACACAACAGTGCCACTAGCACACATATGGAAGGCAACAATACACAACAGTGCCCCTAGCACAAGTATGGAAGGCAACAATACACAACAGTGCCACTAGCACAAGTATGGAAGGCAACAATACACAACAGTGCCCCTAGGACAGGTATGGAAGGCAACAATACACAACAGTGCACCTACCACAAGTTTGGAAGGCAACAATACACAACAGTGCCCCTAGCACAAGTATGGAAGGTAACAATACACAGCAGTGCCCCTAGCACAAGTATGGAAGGCAACAATAGACAACTGTGCCACTAGCACAAGTTTGGAAGGCAACAATACACAACAGTGCCACTAGCACAAGTATGGAAGGCAACAATACACAACAGGGCCACTAGCACAAGCATGGAAGGCAACAATACACAACAGTGCCACTATCACAAGTATGGAAGGCAACAATAGACAACAGTGCCCCTAGCACAGGTATGGAAGGCAACAATACACAACAGTTCCCCTAGCACAGGTATGGAAGGCAACAATACACAACAGTGCCACTAGCACACGTATGGAAGGCAACAATACACAACAGTTCCCCTAGCACAGGTATGGAAGGCAATAATACACAACAGTGCCACTAGCACACGTATGGAAGGCAACAATACACAACAGTTCCCCTAGCACAGGTATGGAAGGCAACAATACACAACAGTGCCCCTAGCACAAGTTTGGAAGGCAACAATACACAAGAGTGCCCCTAGCACAAGTATGGAAGGCAACAAAACACAACAGTGCCACTAGCACAAGCATGGAAGGCAACAATACACAACAGTGCCACTAGCACAAGTATGGAAGGCAACAATACACAACAGTGCCCCTAGCACAGGTATGGGAGGCACCAATACACAACAGTGCCCCTAGCACAGGTATGGGAGGCACCAATACACAACAGTGCCCACAGCACAAATATGGAAGGCAACAATACACAACAGTGCCCCTAGCACAGGTATGGAAGGCAACAATACACAACAGTGCCCCTGGCACAAGTATGGAAGGCAACAATACACAACAGTGCCACTAGCACAAGTATGGAAGGCAACAATACACAACTGTGCCCCTAGCACACATATGGAAGGCAACAATACACAACAGTGCCACTAGCACAAGTATGGAAGGCAACAATACACAACAGTGCCACTAGCACAAATATGGAAGGCAACAATACACAACAGTTCCCCTAGCACAGGTATGGAAGGCAACAATACACAACAGTGCCACTAGCACAAGTATGGAAGGCAACAATACACAAGAGTGCCCCTAGCACAAGTATGGAAGGCAACAATACACAACAGTGCCACTAGCACAAGCATGGAAGGCAACAATACACAACAGTGCCACTAGCACAAGTTTGGAAGGCAACAATAGACAACAGTGCCCCTAGCACAGGTATGGAAGGCAACAATACACAACAGTGCCACTAGCACACGTATGGAAGGCAACAATACACAACAGTGCCCCTAGCACAGGTATGGAAGGCAACAATACACAACAGTGCCCCTAGCACAGGTATGGAAGGCAACAATACACAACAGTGCCACTAGCACACGTACGGAAGGCAACAATACACAACAGTGCCCCGAGGACAAGTATGGAAGGCAACAATACACAACAGTGCCACTAGCACAAGTATGGAAGGCAACATTACACAACAGTGCCACTAGCACAAGTATGGAAGGCAACAATACAAAACAGTGCCCCTAGCACAAGTATGGAAGGCAACAATAGACAACAGTGCCACTAGCACAAGTATGGAAGGCAACAACACACAACAGTGCCCCTAGGATAAGTATGGAAGGCAACAATACACAACAGTGCCACTAGCACAAGTATGGAAGGCAACAATACACAACAGTGCCACTAGCACAAGTATGGAAGGCAACAATACACAACTGTGCCCCTAGCACACATATGGAAGGCAACAATACACAACAGTGCCACTAGCATAAGTATGGAAGGCAACAATACACAACAGTGCCACTAGCACAAGTATGGAAGGCAACAATACACAACAGTGCCACTAGCACAAGCATGGAAGGCAACAATACACAACAGTGCCCCTACCACAAGTTTGGAAGGCAACAATACACAACTGTAACCCTAGCACACGTATGGAAGGCAACAATACACAACAGCTCCCCTAGCACAGGTATGGAAGGCAACAATACACAACAGTGCCACTAGCACAAGCATGGAAGGCAACAATACACAACAGTGCCACTAGCAAAAGTTTGGAAGGCAACAATACACAACTGTAACCCTAGCACACGTATGGAAGGCAACAATACACAACAGTTCCCCTAGCACAGGTATGGAAGGCAACAATACACAACAGTGCCACTAGCACAAGCATGGAAGGTAGCAATACACAACAGTGCCAGTAGCACAAGTTTGGAAGGCAACAATAGACAACAGTGCCCCTGGCACAGGTATGGAAGGCAACAATACACAACAGTGCCCCTAGCACACGTATGGAAGGCAACAATACACAACAGTGCCCCTAGCACAGGTATGGAAGGCAACAATACACAACAGTGCCCCTAGCACAGGTATGGAAGGCAACAATACACAACAGTGCCCCTAGCACACGTATGGAAGGCAACAATACACAACAGTGCAGCAGGCACAAGTATGGAAGGCAACAATACACAACAGTGGCACTAGCACACATATGGAAGGCAACAATACAAAACAGTGCCCCTAGCACAAGTATGGAAAGCAATAATAGACAACAGTGCCACTAGCACAAGTATGGAAGGCAACAATACACAACAGTGCCACTAGCACACATATGGAAGGCAACAATACACAACAGTGCCCCTAGCACAAGTATGGAAGGCAACAATACACAACAGTGCCACTAGCACAAGTATGGAAGGCAACAATACACAACAGTGCCCCTAGGACAGGTATGGAAGGCAACAATACACAACAGTGCACCTACCACAAGTTTGGAAGGCAACAATACACAACAGTGCCCCTAGCACAAGTATGGAAGGTAACAATACACAGCAGTGCCCCTAGCACAAGTATGGAAGGCAACAATAGACAACTGTGCCACTAGCACAAGTTTGGAAGGCAACAATACACAACAGTGCCACTAGCACAAGTATGGAAGGCAACAATACACAACAGGGCCACTAGCACAAGCATGGAAGGCAACAATACACAACAGTGCCACTATCACAAGTATGGAAGGCAACAATAGACAACAGTGCCCCTAGCACAGGTATGGAAGGCAACAATACACAACAGTTCCCCTAGCACAGGTATGGAAGGCAACAATACACAACAGTGCCACTAGCACACGTATGGAAGGCAACAATACACAACAGTTCCCCTAGCACAGGTATGGAAGGCAATAATACACAACAGTGCCACTAGCACACGTATGGAAGGCAACAATACACAACA
This sequence comes from Haliotis asinina, assembly GCF_037392515.1. NCBI lineage: Eukaryota > Metazoa > Mollusca > Gastropoda > Lepetellida > Haliotidae > Haliotis > Haliotis asinina. Next base: position 901,844 of record NC_090281.1, read on the forward strand.
GTTCCCCTAGCACAGGTATGGAAGGCAACAATACATAACAGTGCCCCTAGCACAAGTTTGGAAGGCAACAATACACAAGAGTGCCCCTAGCACAAGTATGGAAGGCAACAAAACACAACAGTGCCACTAGCACAAGCATGGAAGGCAACAATACACAACAGTGCCACTAGCACAAGTATGGAAGGCAACAATACACAACAGTGCCCCTAGCACAGGTATGGGAGGCACCAATACACAACAGTGCCCCTAGCACAGGTATGGGAGGCACCAATACACAACAGTGCCCACAGCACAAATATGGAAGGCAACAATACACAACAGTGCCCCTAGCACAGGTATGGAAGGCAACAATACACAACAGTGCCCCTGGCACAAGTATGGAAGGCAACATTACACAACAGTGCCACTAGCGCAAGTATGGAAGGCAACAATACAAAACAGTGCCACTAGCACAAGTATGGAAGGCACCAATACACAACAGTGCCACTATCACACATATGGAAGGCAACAATATACAACAGTGCCCCTAGCACAAGTATGGAAGGCAACAATAGACAACTGTGCCACTAGCACAAGTTTGGAAGGAAACAATACACAAGAGTGCCCCTAGCACACATATGGAAGGCAACAATACACAACAGTGCCACTAGCACAAGTATGGAAGGCAACAATACACAACAGTGCCCCTAGCACAAGTTTGGAAGGCAACAATACACAACAGTGCCCCTAGCACAGGTATGGAAGGCAACAATACACAACAGTGCCCCTAGCACATGTATGGAAGGCAACAATACACAACAGTTCCACTAGCACAGGTATGGAAGGCAACAATAGACAACAGTGCCACTAGCATAAGTATGGAAGGCAACAATACAAAACAGTGCCCCTAGCACAAGTATGGAAGGCAACAATACACAACAGTGCCACTAGCACAAGTATGGAAGGCAACAATACACAACTGTGCCCCTAGCACACATATGGAAGGCAACAATACACAACAGTGCCACTAGCACAAGTATGGAAGGCAACAATACACAACAGTGCCACTAGCACAAATATGGAAGGCAACAATACACAACAGTTCCCCTAGCACAGGTATGGAAGGCAACAATACACAACAGTGCCACTAGCACAAGTATGGAAGGCAACAATACACAAGAGTGCCCCTAGCACAAGTATGGAAGGCAACAATACACAACAGTGCCACTAGCACAAGCATGGAAGGTAGCAATACACAACAGTGCCACTAGCACAAGTTTGGAAGGCAACAATAGACAACAGTGCCCCTAGCACAGGTATGGAAGGCAACAATACACAACAGTGCCACTAGCAGACGTATGGAAGGCAACAATACACAACAGTGCCCCTAGCACAGGTATGGAAGGCAACAATACACAACAGTGCCCCTAGCACAGGTATGGAAGGCAACAATACACAACAGTGCCACTAGCACACGTACGGAAGGCAACAATACACAACAGTGCCCCTAGGACAAGTATGGAAGGCAACAATACACAACAGTGGCACTAGCACAAGTATGGAAGGCAACATTACACAACAGTGCCACTAGCACAAGTATGGAAGGCAACAATACAAAACAGTGCCCCTAGCACAAGCATAGAAGGCAACAATAGACAACAGTGCCACTAGCACAAGTATGGAAGGCAACAATACACAACAGTGCCCCTAGGATAAGTATGGAAGGCAACAATACACAACAGGGCCACTAGCACAAGTATGGAAGGCAACAATACACAACAGTGCCACTAGCACAAGTATGGAAGGCAACAATACACAACTGTGCCCCTAGCACACATATGGAAGGCAACAATACACAACAGTGCCACTAGCATAAGTATGGAAGGCAACAATACACAACAGTGCCACTAGCACAAGTATGGAAGGCAACAATACACAACAGTGCCACTAGCACAAGCATGGAAGGCAACAATACACAACAGTGCCACTAGCACAAGTTTGGAAGGCAACAATACAAAACTGTAACCCTAGCACACGTATGGAAGGCAACAATACACAACAGTTCCCCTAGCACAGGTATGGAAGGCAACAATACACAACAGTGCCACTAGCACAAGCATGGAAGGCAACAATACACAACAGTGCCACTAGCACAAGTTTGGAAGGCAACAATACACAACTGTAACCCTAGCACACGTATGGAAGGCAACAATACACAACAGTTCCCCTAGCACAGGTATGGAAGGCAACAATACACAACAGTGCCACTAGCACAAGCATGGAAGGTAGCAATACACAACAGTGCCACTAGCACAAGTTTGGAAGGCAACAATAGACAACAGTGCCCCTGGCACAGGTATGGAAGACAACAATACACAACAGTGCCCCTAGCACACGTATGGAAGGCAACAATACACAACAGTGCCCCTAGCACAGGTATGGAAGGCAACAATACACAACAGTGCCTCTAGCACAGGTATGGAAGGCAACAATACACAACAGTGCCCCTAGCACACGTATGGAAGGCAACAATACACAACAGTGCCCCTGGCACAAGAATGGAAGGCAACATTACACAACAGTGCCACTAGCACACATATGGAAGGCAACAATACAAAACAGTGCCCCTAGCACAAGTATGGAAAGCAATAATAGACAACAGTGCCACTAGCACAAGTATGGAAGGCAACAATACACAACAGTGCCACTAGCACACATATGGAAGGCAACAATACACAACAGTGCCCCTAGCACAAGTATGGAAGGCAACAATACACAACAGTGCCACTAGCACAAGTATGGAAGGCAACAATACACAACAGTGCCACTAGGACAGGTATGGAAGGCAACAATACACAACAGTGCCCCTAGCACAAGTTTGGAAGGCAACAATACACAACAGTGCCCCTAGCACAAGTATGGAAGGTAACAATACACAGCAGTGCCCCTAGCACAAGTATGGAAGGCAAGAATAGACAACTGTGCCACTAGCACAAGTTTGGAAGGCAACAATACACAACAGTGCCACTAGCACAAGTATGGAAGGCAACAATACACAACAGGGCCACTAGCACAAGCATGGAAGGCAACAATACACAACAGTGCCACTATCACAAGTATGGAAGGCAACAATAGACAACAGTGCCCCTAGCACAGGTATGGAAGGCAACAATACACAACAGTTCCCCTAGCACAGGTATGGAAGGCAACAATACACAACAGTGCCACTAGCACACGTATGGAAGGCAACAATACACAACAGTTCCCCTAGCACAGGTATGGAAGGCAATAATAGACAACAGTGCCACTAGCACACGTATGGAAGGCAACAATACACAACAGTTCCCCTAGCACAGGTATGGAAGGCAACAATACATAACAGTGCCCCTAGCACAAGTTTGGAAGGCAACAATACACAAGAGTGCCCCTAGCACAAGTATGGAAGGCAACAAAACACAACAGTGCCACTAGCACAAGCATGGAAGGCAACAATACACAACAGTGCCACTAGCACACGTATGGAAGGCAACAATAAACAACAGTGCCCCTAGCACAGGTATGGAAGGCACCAATACACAACAGTGCCCCTAGCACAGGTATGGAAGGCAACAATACACAACAGTGCCCCTAGCACAGGTATGGAAGGCAACAATACACAACAGTGCCCCTAGCACAGGTATGGAAGGCAACAATACACAACAGTGCCCCTAGCACAGGCATGGAAGGCAAAAATACACAACAGTGCCCATGGCACAAGTATGGAAGGCAACATTACACAACAGTGCCACTAGCGCAAGTATGGAAGGCAACAATACAAAACAGTGCCACTAGCACAAGTATGGAAGGCAACAATACACAACAGTGCCACTAGCACACATATGGAAGGCAACAATATACAACAGTGCCCCTAGCACAAGTATGGAAGGCAACAATACACAAGAGTGCCCCTAGCACACATATGGAAGGCAACAATACAGAACAGTGCCACTAGCACACATATGGAAGGCAACAATACAGAACAGTGCCACTAGCACAAGTATGGAAGGCAACAATACACAACAGAGCCCCTAGCACAAGTTTGGAAGGCAACAATACACAACAGTGCCCATAGCACAGGTATGGAAGGCAACAATACACAACAGTGCCCCTAGCACATGTATGGAAGGCAACAATACACAACAGTTCCACTAGCACAGGTATGGAAGGCAACAATACACAACAGTGCCCCTAGCATAAGTATGGAAGGCAACAATACACAACAGTGCCCCTAGCACAGGTATGGAAGGCAACAATACACAACAGTGCCCCTAGCACAAGTATGGAAGGCAACAATACACAACTGTGCCCCTAGCACACACATGGAAGGCAACAATACACAAGAGTGCCACTAGCACAAGTATGGAAGGCAACAATACACAACAGTGCCACTAGCACAAGTATGGAAGGCAACAATACACAACAGTTCCCCTAGCACAGGTATGGAAGGCAACAATACACAACAGTGCCACTAGCACAAGTATGGAAGGCAACAATACACAACAGTGCCCCTAGCACAAGTATGGAAGGCAACAATACACAACAGTGCCACTAGCACAAGCATGGAAGGTAGCAATACACAACAGTGCCACTAGCACAAGTTTGGAAGGCAACAATAGACAACAGTGCCCCTGGCACAGGTATGGAAGGCAACAATACACAACAGTGCCCCTAGCACACGTATGGAAGGCAACAATACACAACAGTTCCCCTAGCACAGGTATGGAAGGCAACAATACACAACAGTGCCACTAGCACACGTACGGAAGGCAACAATACACAACAGTGCCACTAGCACAAGTATGGAAGGCAACAATACACAACAGTGCCACTAGCACAAGTATGGAAGGCAACAATACAAAACAGTGCCCCTAGCACAAGTATGGAAGGCAACAATAGACAACAGTGCCACTAGCACAATTATGGAAGGCAACATTACACAACAGTGCCACTAGCGCAAGTATGGAAGGCAACAATACAAAACAGTGCCACTAGCACAAGTATGGAAGGCAACAATACACAACAGTGCCACTAGCACACATATGGAAGGCAACAATATACAACAGTGCCCCTAGCACAAGTATGGAAGGCAACAATACACAAGAGTGCCCCTAGCACACATATGGAAGGCAACAATACAGAACAGTGCCACTAGCACACATATGGAAGGCAACAATACAGAACAGTGCCACTAGCACAAGTATGGAAGGCAACAATACACAACAGAGCCCCTAGCACAAGTTTGGAAGGCAACAATACACAACAGTGCCCATAGCACAGGTATGGAAGGCAACAATACACAACAGTGCCCCTAGCACATGTATGGAAGGCAACAATACACAACAGTTCCACTAGCACAGGTATGGAAGGCAACAATACACAACAGTGCCCCTAGCATAAGTATGGAAGGCAACAATACACAACAGTGCCCCTAGCACAGGTATGGAAGGCAACAATACACAACAGTGCCCCTAGCACAAGTATGGAAGGCAACAATACACAACTGTGCCCCTAGCACACACATGGAAGGCAACAATACACAAGAGTGCCACTAGCACAAGTATGGAAGGCAACAATACACAACAGTGCCACTAGCACAAGTATGGAAGGCAACAATACACAACAGTTCCCCTAGCACAGGTATGGAAGGCAACAATACACAACAGTGCCACTAGCACAAGTATGGAAGGCAACAATACACAACAGTGCCCCTAGCACAAGTATGGAAGGCAACAATACACAACAGTGCCACTAGCACAAGCATGGAAGGTAGCAATACACAACAGTGCCACTAGCACAAGTTTGGAAGGCAACAATAGACAACAGTGCCCCTGGCACAGGTATGGAAGGCAACAATACACAACAGTGCCCCTAGCACACGTATGGAAGGCAACAATACACAACAGTTCCCCTAGCACAGGTATGGAAGGCAACAATACACAACAGTGCCACTAGCACACGTACGGAAGGCAACAATACACAACAGTGCCACTAGCACAAGTATGGAAGGCAACAATACACAACAGTGCCACTAGCACAAGTATGGAAGGCAACAATACAAAACAGTGCCCCTAGCACAAGTATGGAAGGCAACAATAGACAACAGTGCCACTAGCACAATTATGGAAGGCAACAATACACAACAGTGCCCCTAGGATAAGTATGGAAGGCAACAATACACAACAGTGCCACTACCACAAGTATGGAAGGCAACAATACACAACAGTGCCACTAGCACAAGTGTGGAAGGCAACAATACACATCAGTGCCACTAGCACACATATGGAAGGCAACAATACACAACAGTGCCACTAGCACAAGTGTGGAAGGCAACAATACACAACAGTTCCCCTAGCACAGGTATGGAAGGCAACAATACACAACAGTGCCACTAGCACAAGCATGGAAGGTAGCAATACACAACAGTGCCACTAGCACAAGTTTGGAAGGCAACAATAGACAACAGTGCCCCTGGCACAGGGATGGAAGACAACAATACACAACAGTGCCCCTAGCACACGTATGGAAGGCAACAATACACAACAGTGCCCCTAGCACAGGTATGGAAGGCAACAATACACAACAGTGCCTCTAGCACAGGTATGGAAGGCAACAATACACAACAGTGCCCCTAGCACACGTATGGAAGGCAACAATACACAACAGTGCCCCTGGCACAAGAATGGAAGGCAACATTACACAACAGTGCCACTAGCACACATATGGAAGGCAACAATACAAAACAGTGCCCCTAGCACAAGTATGGAAAGCAATAATAGACAACAGTGCCACTAGCACAAGTATGGAAGGCAACAATACACAACAGTGCCACTAGCACACATATGGAAGGCAACAATACACAACAGTGCCCCTAGCACAAGTATGGAAGGCAACAATACACAACAGTGCCACTAGCACAAGTATGGAAGGCAACAATACACAACAGTGCCACTAGGACAGGTATGGAAGGCAACAATACACAACAGTGCCCCTAGCACAAGTTTGGAAGGCAACAATACACAACAGTGCCCCTAGCACAAGTATGGAAGGTAACAATACACAGCAATGCCCCTAGCACAAGTATGGAAGGCAAGAATAGACAACTGTGCCACTAGCACAAGTTTGGAAGGCAACAATACACAACAGTGCCACTAGCACAAGTATGGAAGGCAACAATACACAACAGGGCCACTAGCACAAGCATGGAAGGCAACAATACACAACAGTGCCACTATCACAAGTATGGAAGGCAACAATAGACAACAGTGCCCCTAGCACAGGTATGGAAGGCAACAATACACAACAGTTCCCCTAGCACAGGTATGGAAGGCAACAATACACAACAGTGCCACTAGCACACGTATGGAAGGCAACAATACACAACAGTTCCCCTAGCACAGGTATGGAAGGCAATAATACACAACAGTGCCACTAGCACACGTATGGAAGGCAACAATACACAACAGTTCCCCTAGCACAGGTATGGAAGGCAACAATACATAACAGTGCCCCTAGCACAAGTTTGGAAGGCAACAATACACAAGAGTGCCCCTAGCACAAGTATGGAAGGCAACAAAACACAACAGTGCCACTAGCACAAGCATGGAAGGCAACAATACACAACAGTGCCACTAGCACACGTATGGAAGGCAACAATAAACAACAGTGCCCCTAGCACAGGTATGGAAGGCACCAATACACAACAGTGCCCCTAGCACAGGTATGGAAGGCAACAATACACAACAGTGCCCCTAGCACAGGTATGGAAGGCAACAATACACAACAGTGCCCCTAGCACAGGTATGGAAGGCAACAATACACAACAGTGCCCCTAGCACAGGCATGGAAGGCAAAAATACACAACAGTGCCCATGGCACAAGTATGGAAGGCAACATTACACAACAGTGCCACTAGCGCAAGTATGGAAGGCAACAATACAAAACAGTGCCACTAGCACAAGTATGGAAGGCAACAATACACAACAGTGCCACTAGCACACATATGGAAGGCAACAATATACAACAGTGCCCCTAGCACAAGTATGGAAGGCAACAATACACAAGAGTGCCCCTAGCACACATATGGAAGGCAACAATACAGAACAGTGCCACTAGCACACATATGGAAGGCAACAATACAGAACAGTGCCACTAGCACAAGTATGGAAGGCAACAATACACAACAGAGCCCCTAGCACAAGTTTGGAAGGCAACAATACACAACAGTGCCCATAGCACAGGTATGGAAGGCAACAATACACAACAGTGCCCCTAGCACATGTATGGAAGGCAACAATACACAACAGTTCCACTAGCACAGGTATGGAAGGCAACAATACACAACAGTGCCCCTAGCATAAGTATGGAAGGCAACAATACACAACAGTGCCCCTAGCACAGGTATGGAAGGCAACAATACACAACAGTGCCCCTAGCACAAGTATGGAAGGCAACATTACACAACAGTGCCACTAGCACACATATGGAAGGCAACAATACAAAACAGTGCCCCTAGCACAAGTATGGAAAGCAATAATAGACAACAGTGCCACTAGCACAAGTATGGAAGGCAACAATACACAACAGTGCCACTAGCACACATATGGAAGGCAACAATACACAACAGTGCCCCTAGCACAAGTATGGAAGGCAACAATACACAACAGTGCCACTAGCACAAGTATGGAAGGCAACAATACACAACAGTGCCACTAGGACAGGTATGGAAGGCAACAATACACAACAGTGCCCCTAGCACAAGTTTGGAAGGCAACAATACACAACAGTGCCCCTAGCACAAGTATGGAAGGTAACAATACACAGCAGTGCCCCTAGCACAAGTATGGAAGGCAAGAATAGACAACTGTGCCACTAGCACAAGTTTGGAAGGCAACAATACACAACAGTGCCACTAGCACAAGTATGGAAGGCAACAATACACAACAGGGCCACTAGCACAAGCATGGAAGGCAACAATACACAACAGTGCCACTATCACAAGTATGGAAGGCAACAATAGACAACAGTGCCCCTAGCACAGGTATGGAAGGCAACAATACACAACAGTTCCCCTAGCACAGGTATGGAAGGCAACAATACACAACAGTGCCACTAGCACACGTATGGAAGGCAACAATACACAACAGTTCCCCTAGCACAGGTATGGAAGGCAATAATACACAACAGTGCCACTAGCACACGTATGGAAGGCAACAATACACAACAGTTCCCCTAGCACAGGTATGGAAGGCAACAATACATAACAGTGCCCCTAGCACAAGTTTGGAAGGCAACAATACACAAGAGTGCCCCTAGCACAAGTATGGAAGGCAACAAAACACAACAGTGCCACTAGCACAAGCATGGAAGGCAACAATACACAACAGTGCCACTAGCACACGTATGGAAGGCAACAATAAACAACAGTGCCCCTAGCACAGGTATGGAAGGCACCAATACACAACAGTGCCCCTAGCACAGGTATGGAAGGCAACAATACACAACAGTGCCCCTAGCACAGGTATGGAAGGCAACAATACACAACAGTGCCCCTAGCACAGGTATGGAAGGCAACAATACACAACAGTGCCCCTAGCACAGGCATGGAAGGCAAAAATACACAACAGTGCCCATGGCACAAGTATGGAAGGCAACATTACACAACAGTGCCACTAGCGCAAGTATGGAAGGCAACAATACAAAACAGTGCCACTAGCACAAGTATGGAAGGCAACAATACACAACAGTGCCACTAGCACACATATGGAAGGCAACAATATACAACAGTGCCCCTAGCACAAGTATGGAAGGCAACAATACACAAGAGTGCCCCTAGCACACATATGGAAGGCAACAATACAGAACAGTGCCACTAGCACACATATGGAAGGCAACAATACAGAACAGTGCCACTAGCACAAGTATGGAAGGCAACAATACACAACAGAGCCCCTAGCACAAGTTTGGAAGGCAACAATACACAACAGTGCCCATAGCACAGGTATGGAAGGCAACAATACACAACAGTGCCCCTAGCACATGTATGGAAGGCAACAATACACAACAGTTCCACTAGCACAGGTATGGAAGGCAACAATACACAACAGTGCCCCTAGCATAAGTATGGAAGGCAACAATACACAACAGTGCCCCTAGCACAGGTATGGAAGGCAACAATACACAACAGTGCCCCTAGCACAAGTATGGAAGGCAACAATACACAACTGTGCCCCTAGCACACACATGGAAGGCAACAATACACAAGAGTGCCACTAGCACAAGTATGGAAGGCAACAATACACAACAGTGCCACTAGCACAAGTATGGAAGGCAACAATACACAACAGTTCCCCTAGCACAGGTATGGAAGGCAACAATACACAACAGTGCCACTAGCACAAGTATGGAAGGCAACAATACACAACAGTGCCCCTAGCACAAGTATGGAAGGCAACAATACACAACAGTGCCACTAGCACAAGCATGGAAGGTAGCAATACACAACAGTGCCACTAGCACAAGTTTGGAAGGAAACAATAGACAACAGTGCCCCTGGCACAGGTATGGAAGGCAACAATACACAACAGTGCCCCTAGCACACGTATGGAAGGCAACAATACACAACAGTTCCCCTAGCACAGGTATGGAAGGCAACAATACACAACAGTGCCACTAGCACACGTACGGAAGGCAACAATACACAACAGTGCCACTAGCACAAGTATGGAAGGCAACAATACACAACAGTGCCACTAGCACAAGTATGGAAGGCAACAATACAAAACAGTGCCCCTAGCACAAGTATGGAAGGCAACAATAGACAACAGTGCCACTAGCACAAGTATGGAAGGCAAGAATAGACAACTGTGCCACTAGCACAAGTTTGGAAGGCAACAATACACAACAGTGCCACTAGCACAAGTATGGAAGGCAACAATACACAACAGGGCCACTAGGACAAGCATGGAAGGCAACAATACACAACAGTGCCACTATCACAAGTATGGAAGGCAACAATACACAACAGTGCCACTAGCACAAGTGTGGAAGGCAACAATACACAACAGTTCCCCTAGCACAGGTATGGAAGGCAACAATACACAACAGTGCCACTAGCACAAGCATGGAAGGCAACAATACACAACAGTGCCCCTAGCACAGGTATGGAAGGCAACAATACACAACAGTGCCCCTAGCACAAGTATGGAAGGCAACAATACACAACAGTGCCCCTAGCACAGGTATGGAAGGCAACAATACACAACAGTGCCACTAGCACAAGCATGGAAGGTAGCAATACACAACAGTGCCACTAGCACAAGTTTGGAAGGCAACAATAGACAACAGTGCCCCTGGCACAGGTATGGAAGGCAACAATACACAACAGTGCCCCTAGCACACGTATGGAAGGCAACAATACACAACAGTGCCCCTAGCACAGGTATGGAAGGAATCAATACACAACAGTGCCCCTAGCACAGGTATGGAAGGCAACAATACACAACAGTGCCCCTAGCACACGTATGGAAGGCAACAATACACAACAGTGCCCCTGGCACAAGAATGGAAGGCAACATTACACAACAGTGCCACTAGCACACATATGGAAGGCAACAATACAAAACAGTGCCCCTAGCACAAGTATGGAAAGCAATAATAGACAACAGTGCCACTAGCACAAGTATGGAAGGCAACAATACACAACAGTGCCACTAGCACACATATGGAAGGCAACAATACACAACAGTGCCCCTAGCACAAGTATGGAAGGCAACAATACACAACAGTGCCACTAGCACAAGTATGGAAGGCAACAATACACAACAGTGCCACTAGGACAGGTATGGAAGGCAACAATACACAACAGTGCCCCTACCACAAGTTTGGAAGGCAACAATACACAACAGTGCCCCTAGCACAAGTATGGAAGGAAACAATACACAGCAGTGCCCCTAGCACAAGTATGGAAGGCAACAATAGACAACTGTGCCACTAGCACAAGTTTGGAAGGCAACAATACACAACAGTGCCACTAGCACAAGTATGGAAGGCAACAATACACAACAGGGCCACTAGCACAAGCATGGAAGGCAACAATACACAACAGTGCCACTATCACAAGTATGGAAGGCAACAATAGACAACAGTGCCCCTAGCACAGGTATGGAAGGCAACAATACACAACAGTTCCCCTAGCACAGGTATGGAAGGCAACAATACACAACAGTGCCACTAGCACACGTATGGAAGGCAACAATACACAACAGTTCCCCTAGCACAGGTATGGAAGGCAATAATACACAACAGTGCCACTAGCACACGTATGGAAGGCAACAATACACAACAGTTCCCCTAGCACAGGTATGGAAGGCAACAATACATAACAGTGCCCCTAGCACAAGTTTGGAAGGCAACAATACACAAGAGTGCCCCTAGCACAAGTATGGAAGGGAACAAAACACAACAGTGCCACTAGCACAAGCATGGAAGGCAACAATACACAACAGTGCCACTAGCACACGCATGGAAGGCAACAATAAACAACAGTGCCCCTAGCACAGGTATGGGAGGCACCAATACACAACAGTGCCCCTAGCACAGGTATGGAAGGCAACAATACACAACAGTGCCCCTAGCACAGGTATGGAAGGCAACAATACACAACAGTGCCCCTAGCACAGGTATGGAAGGCAACAATACACAACAGTGCCCCTAGCACAGGTATGGAAGGCAACAATACACAACAGTGCCCCTGGCACAAGTATGGAAGGCAACACTACACAACAGTGCCACTAGCGCAAGTATGGAAGGCAACAATACAAAACAGTGCCATTAGCACAAGTATGGAAGGCAACAATACACATCAGTGCCACTAGCACACATATGGAAGGCAACAATATACAACAGTGCCCCTAGCACAAGTATGGAAGGCAACAATAGACAACTGTGCCACTAGCACACGTATGGAAGGCAACAATGCACAACAGTGCCCCTAGCACAAGTATGGAAGACAACAATACACAACAGTGCCCCTAGCACAAGTATGGAAGGCAACAATACACAACAGTGCCACTAGCACAAGTTTGGAAGGAAACAATACACAAGAGTGCCCCTAGCACACATATGGAAGGCAACAATACAGAACAGTGCCACTAGCACACATATGGAAGGCAACAATACAGAACAGTGCCACTAGCACAAGTATGGAAGGCAACAATACACAACAGTGCCCCTAGCACAAGTTTGGAAGGCAACAATACACAACAGTGCCCATAGCACAGGTATGGAAGGCAACAATACACAACAGTGCCCCTAGCACATGTATGGAAGGCAACAATACACAACAGTTCCACTAGCACAGGTATGGAAGGCAACAATACACAACAGTGCCCCTAGCATAAGTATGGAAGGCAACAATACACAACAGTGCCCCTAGCACAGGTATGGAAGGCAACAATACACAACAGTGCCCCTAGCACAAGTATGGAAGGCAACAATACACAACTGTGCCCCTAGCACACACATGGAAGGCAACAATACACAAGAGTGCCACTAGCACAAGTATGGAAGGCAACAATACACAACAGTGCCACTAGCACAAGTATGGAAAGCAACAATACACAACAGTTCCCCTAGCACAGGTATGGAAGGCAACAATACACAACAGTGCCACTAGCACAAGTATGGAAGGCAACAATACACAACAGTGCCCCTAGCACAAGTATGGAAGGCAACAATACACAACAGTGCCACTAGCACAAGCATGGAAGGTAGCAATACACAACAGTGCCAGTAGCACAAGTTTGGAAGGCAACAATAGACAACAGTGCCCCTGGCACAGGTATGGAAGGCAACAATACACAACAGTGCCCCTAGCACACATATGGGAGGCAACAATACACAACAGTTCCCCTAGCACAGGTATGGAAGGCAACAATACACAACAGTGCCACTAGCACACGTACGGAAGGCAACAATACACAACAGTGCCACTAGCACAAGTATGGAAGGCAACAATACACAACAGTGCCACTAGCACAAGTATGGAAGGTAACATTACACAACAGTGCCACTAGCACAAGTATGGAAGGCAACAATACAAAACAGTGCCCCTAGCACAAGTATGGAAGGCAACAATAGACAACAGTGCCACTAGCACAATTATGGAAGGCAACAATACACAACAGTGCCCCTAGGATAAGTATGGAAGGCAACAATACACAACAGTGCCACTACCACAAGTATGGAAGGCAACAATACACAACAGTGCCACTAGCACAAGTGTGGAAGGCAACAATACACAACTGTGCCCCTAGCACACATATGGAAGGCAACAATACACAACAGTGCCACTAGCACAAGTGTGGAAGGCAACAATACACAACAGTTCCCCTAGCACAGGTATGGAAGGCAACAATACACAACAGTGCCACTAGCACAAGCATGGAAGGCAACAATACACAACAGTGCCTCTAGCACAGGTATGGAAGGCAACAATACACAACAGTGCCCCTAGCACAAGTATGGAAGGTAACAATACACAACAGTGCCACTAGCACAGGTATGGAAGGCAACAATACACAACAGTGCCCCTAGCACAGGTATGGAAGGCAACAATACACAACAGTGCCCCTAGCACAGGTATGGAAGGCAATAATACACAACAGTGCCACTAGCACACGTATGGAAGGCAACAATACACAACAGTTCCCCTAGCACAGGTATGGAAGGCAACAATACATAACAGTGCCCCTAGCACAAGTTTGGAAGGCAACAATACACAACAGTGCCCCTAGCACAAGTATGGAAGGCAACAAAACACAACAGTGCCACTAGCACAAGCATGAAAGGCAACAATACACAACAGTGCCACTAGCACACGTATGGAAGGCAACAATAAACAACAGTGCCCCTAGCACAGGTATGGGAGGCACCAATACACAACCGTGCCCCTAGCACAGGTATGGAAGGCAACAATACACAACAGTGCCCCTAGCACAGGTATGGAAGGCAACAATACACAACAGTGCCCCTAGCACAGGTATGGAAGGCAACAATACACAACAGTGCCCCTAGCACAGGTATGGAAGGCAACAATACACAACAGTGCCCCTGGCACAAGCATGGAAGGCAACATTACACAACAGTGCCACTAGCGCAAGTATGGAAGGCAACAATACAAAACAGTGCCACTAGCACAAGTATGGAAGGCAACAAAACACAACAGTGCCACTAGCACACATATGGAAGGCAACAATATACAACAGTGCCCCTAGCACAAGTATGGAAGGCAACAATAGACAACTGTGCCACTAGCACAAGTTTGGAAGGAAACAATACACAAGAGTGCCCCTAGCACACATATGGAAGGCAACAATACAGAACAGTGCCACTAGCACAAGTATGGAAGGCAACAATACACAACAGTGCCCCTAGCACAAGTTTGGAAGGCAACAATACACAACAGTGCCCCTAGCACAGGTATGGAAGGCAACAATACACAACAGTGCCCCTAGCACATGTATGGAAGGCAACAATACACAACAGTTCCACTAGCACAGGTATGGAAGGCAACAATACACAACAGTGCCCCTAGCACAAGTATGGAAGCCAACAATACACAACAGTGCCCCTAGCACAGGTATGGAAGGCAACAATACACAACAGTGCCCCTAGCACAAGTATGGAAGGCAACAATACACAACTGTGCCCCTAGCACACATATGGAAGGCAACAATACACAACAGTGCCACTAGCACAAGTATGGAAGGCAACAATACACAACAGTGCCACTAGCACAAGTATGGAAGGCAACAATACACAACAGTGCCACTAGCACAAGTATGGAAGGCAACAATACACAACAGTGCCCCTAGCACAGGTATGGAAGGCAACAATACACAACAGTGCCCCTAGCACAAGTATGGAAGGCAACAATACACAACAGTGCCACTAGCACATGTATGGAAGGCAACAATACACAACAGTGCTCCTAGCACAAGTATGGAAGGCAACAATACACAACAGTGCCACTAGCACAAGCATGGAAGGCAACAATACACAACAGTGCCACTAGCACAAGCATGGAAGGCAACAATACACAACAGTGCCACTAGCACACGTATGGAAGGCAACAATACACAACATTTCACCTAGCACAGGTATGGAAGGCAATAATACACAACAGTGCCACTACCACACGTATGGAAGGCAACAATACACAACAGTTCCCCTAGCACAGGTATGGAAGGCAACAATACATAACAGTGCCCCTAGCACAAGTTTGGAAGGCAACAATACACAAGAGTGCCCCTAGCACAAGTATGGAAGGCAACAAAACACAACAGTGCCACTAGCACAAGCATGGAAGGCAACAATACACAACAGTGCCACTAGCACACGTATGGAAGGCAACAATAAACAACAGTGCCCCTAGCACAGGTATGGGAGGCACCAATAAACAACAGTGCCCCTAGCACAGGTATGGAAGGCAACAATACACAACAGTGCCCCTAGCACAGGTATGGAAGGCAACAATACACAACAGTGCCCCTAGCACAAGTATGGAAGGCAACAATACACAACTGTGCCCCTAGCACACATATGGAAGGCAACAATACACAACAGTGCCACTAGCACAAGTATGGAAGGCAACAATACACAACAGTGCCACTAGCACAAGTATGGAAGGCAACAATACACAACAGTGCCACTAGCACAAGTATGGAAGGCAACAATACACAACAGTGCCCCTAGCACAGGTATGGAAGGCAACAATACACAAGAGTGCCCCTAGCACAAGTATGGAAGGCAACAATACACAACAGTGCCACTAGCACATGTATGGAAGGCAACAATACACAACAGTGCCCCTAGCACAAGTATGGAAGGCAACAATACACAACAGTGCCACTAGCACAAGCATGGAAGGCAACAATACACAACAGTGCCACTAGCACAAGCATGGAAGGCAACAATACACAACAGTGCCACTAGCACACGTATGGAAGCCAACAATACACAACAGTTCCCCTAGCACAGGTATGGAAGGCAATAATACACAACAGTGCCCCTAGCACAAGTATGGAAGGCAACAATACACAACAGTGCCACTAGCACATGTATGGAAGGCAACAATACACAACAGTGCTCCTAGCACAAGTATGGAAGGCAACAATACACAACAGTGCCACTAGCACAAGCATGGAAGGCAACAATACACAACAGTGCCACTAGCACAAGCATGGAAGGCAACAATACACAACAGTGCCACTAGCACACGTATGGAAGGCAACAATACACAACATTTCACCTAGCACAGGTATGGAAGGCAATAATACACAACAGTGCCACTACCACACGTATGGAAGGCAACAATACACAACAGTTCCCCTAGCACAGGTATGGAAGGCAACAATACATAACAGTGCCCCTAGCACAAGTTTGGAAGGCAACAATACACAAGAGTGCCCCTAGCACAAGTATGGAAGGCAACAAAACACAACAGTGCCACTAGCACAAGCATGGAAGGCAACAATACACAACAGTGCCACTAGCACACGTATGGAAGGCAACAATAAACAACAGTGCCCCTAGCACAGGTATGGGAGGCACCAATAAACAACAGTGCCCCTAGCACAGGTATGGAAGGCAACAATACACAACAGTGCCCCTAGCACAGGTATGGAAGGCAACAATACACAACAGTGCCCCTAGCACAAGTATGGAAGGCAACAATACACAACTGTGCCCCTAGCACACATATGGAAGGCAACAATACACAACAGTGCCACTAGCACAAGTATGGAAGGCAACAATACACAACAGTGCCACTAGCACAAGTATGGAAGGCAACAATACACAACAGTGCCACTAGCACAAGTATGGAAGGCAACAATACACAACAGTGCCCCTAGCACAGGTATGGAAGGCAACAATACACAAGAGTGCCCCTAGCACAAGTATGGAAGGCAACAATACACAACAGTGCCACTAGCACATGTATGGAAGGCAACAATACACAACAGTGCCCCTAGCACAAGTATGGAAGGCACCAATACACAACAGTGCCACTAGCACAATTATGGAAGGCAACAATACACAACAGTGCCACTAGCACAAGCATGGAAGGCAACAATACACAACAGTGCCACTAGCACACGTATGGAAGCCAACAATACACAACAGTTCCCCTAGCACAGGTATGGAAGGCAATAATACACAACAGTGCCACTAGCACACGTATGGAAGGCAACAATACACAACAGTTCCCCAAGCACAGGTATGGAAGGCAACAATACATAACAGTGCCCCTAGCACAAGTTTGGAAGACAACAATACACAAGAGTGCCCCTAGCACAAGTATGGAAGGCAACAAAACACAACAGTGCCACTAGCACAAGCATGGAAGGCAACAATACACAACAGTGCCACTAGCACACGTATGGAAGGCAACAATAAACAACAGTGCCCCTAGCACAGGTATGGGAGGCACCAATACACAACAGTGCCCCTAGCACAGGTATGGAAGGCAACAATACACAACAGTGCCCCTAGCACAGGTATGGAAGGCAACAATACACAATAGTGCCCCTAGCACAGGTATGGAAGGCAACAATACACAACAGTGCCCCTAGCACAGGTATGGAAGGCAACAATACACAACAGTGCCCCTGGCACAAGTATGGAAGGCAACACTACACAACAGTGCCACTAGCGCAAGTATGGAAGGCAACAATACAAAACAGTGCCACTAGCACAAGTATGGAAGGCAACAATACACAACAGTGCCACTAGCACACACATGGAAGGCAACAATATACAACAGTGCCCCTAGTACAAGTATGGAAGGCAACAATAGACAACTGTGCCACTAGCACAAGTTTGGAAGGAAACAATACACAAGAGTGCCCCTAGCACAAGTTTGGAAGGCAACAATACACAACAGTGCCCCTAGCACAGGTATGGAAGGCAACAATACACAACAGTGCCGCTAGCACATGTATGGAAGGCAACAATACACAACAGTTCCACTAGCACAGGTATGGAAGGCAACAATACACAACAGTGCCCCTAGCATAAGTATGGAAGGCAACAATACACAACAGTGCCCCTAGCACAAGTATGGAAGGCAACAATACAAAATAGTGCCACTAGCACAAGTATGGAAGGCAACAATACACAACAGTGCCACTAGCACACATATGGAAGGCAACAATATACAACAGTGCCCCTAGCACAAGTATGGAAGGCAACAATAGACAACTGTGCCACTAGCACAAGTTTGGAAGGAAACAATACACAAGAGTGCCCCTAGCACACATATGGAAGGCAACAATACAGAACAGTGCCACTAGCACAAGTATGGAAGCCAACAATACACAACAGTGCCCCTAGCACAAGCATGGAAGGCAACAATACAGAACAGTGCCACTAGCACAAGTATGGAAGCCAACAATACACAACAGTGCCCCTAGCACAAGCATGGAAGGCAACAATACACAACAGTGCCCCTAGCACAGGTATGGAAGGCAACAATACACAACAGTGCCCCTAGGACATGTATGGAAGGCAACAATACACAACAGTTCCACTAGCACAGGCATGGAAGGCAACAATACACAACAGTGCCACTAGCACAAGTATGGAAGGCAACAATACACAACTGTGCCCCTAGCACACATATGGAAGGCAACAATACACAACAGTGCCACTAGCACAAGTATGGAAGGCAACAATACACAACAGTGCCACTAGCACAAGTATGGAAGGCAACAATATACAACAGTTCCCCTAGCACAGGTATGGAAGGCAACAATACACAACAGTGCCACTAGCACAAGTATGGAAGGCAACAATACACAACAGTGCCCCTAGCACAAGTATGGAAGGCAACAATACACAACAGTGCCACTAGCACAAGCATGGAAGGTAGCAATACACAACAGTGCCACTAGCACAAGTTTGGAAGGCAACAATAGACAACAGTGCCCCTGGCACAGGTATGGAAGGCAACAATACACAACAGTGCCCCTAGCACACGTATGGAAGGCAACAATACACAACAGTTCCCCTAGCACAGGTATGGAAGGCAACAATACACAACAGTGCCACTAGCACACGTACGGAAGGCAACAATACACAACAGTGCCACTAGCACAAGTATGGAAGGCAACAATACACAACAGTGCCACTAGCACAAGTATGGAAGGGAACATTACACAACAGTGCCACTAGCACAAGTATGGAAGGCAACAATAGACAACAGTGCCCCTAGCACAAGTATGGAAGGCAACAATAGACAACAGTGCCACTAGCACAATTATGGAAGGCAACAATACACAACAGTGCCCCTAGGATAAGTATGGAAGGCAACAATACACAACAGTGCCACTAGCATAAGTATGGAAGGCAACAATACACAACAGTGCCACTAGCACAAGTGTGGAAGGCAACAATACACAACTGTGCCCCTAGCACACATATGGAAGGCAAGAATACACAACAGTGCCACTAGCACAAGTGTGGAAGGCAACAATACACAACAGTTCCCCTAGCACAAGTATGGAAGGCAACAATACACAACAGTGCCACTAGCACAAGTATGGAAGGCAACAATACACAACTGTGCCCCTAGCACAGGTATGGAAGGCAACAATACACAAGAGTGCCCCTAGCACAAGTATGGAAGGTAACAATACACAACAGTGCCACTAGCATAAGTATGGAAGGCAACAATACACAACAGTGCCCCTAGCACAAGTATGGAAGGCAACAATACACAACAGTGCCACTAGCACAAGCATGGAAGGAAACAATACACAACAGTGCCACTAGCACAAGCATGGAAGGCAACAGTACACAACAGTGCCACTAGCACAAGCATGGAAGGCAACAATACACAACAGTGCCACTAGCACATGTATGGAAGGCACCAATACACAACAGTGCCCCTAGCACAGGTATGGAAGGCAACAATACACAACAGTGCCCCTAGCACAGGTATGGAAGGCAACAATACACAATAGTGCCCCTAGCACAGGTATGGAAGGCAACAATACACAACAGTGCCCCTAGCACAGGTATGGAAGGCAACAATACACAACAGTGCCCCTGGCACAGGTATGGAAGGCAACATTACACAACAGTGCCACTAGCGCAAGTATGGAAGGCAACAATACAAAACAGTGCCACTAGCACAAGTATGGAAGGCAACAATACACAACAGTGCCACTAGCACACATATGGAAGGCAACAATATACAACAGTGCCCCTAGTACAAGTATGGAAGGCAACAATAGACAACTGTGCCACTAGCACAAGTTTGGAAGGAAACAATACACAAGAGTGCCCCTAGCACACATATGGAAGGCAACAATACAGAACAGTGCCACTAGCACAAGTATGGAAGGCAACAATACACAACAGTGCCCCTAGCACAGGTATGGAGGGCAACAATACACAACAGTGCCCCTAGCACATGTATGGAAGGCAACAATACACAACAGTTCCACTAGCACAGGTATGGAAGGCAACAATACACAACAGTGCCCCTAGCATAAGTATGGAAGGCAACAATACACAACAGTGCCCCTAGCACAAGTATGGAAGGCAACAATACACAACAGTGCCCCTAGCACACATATGGAAGGCAACAATACACAACAGTGCCACTAGCACAAGTATGGAAGGCAACAATACACAACAGTGCCCCTAGCACACATATGGAAGGCAACAATACACAACAGTGCCACTAGCACAAGTATGGAAGGCAACAATACACAACAGTGCCACTAGCACAAGTATGGAAGGCAACAATACACAACTGTGCCCCTAGCACACATATAAAAGGCAACAATACACAACAGTGCCACTAGCACAAGTGTGGAAGGCAACAATACACAACAGTTCCCCTAGCACAGGTATGGAAGGCAACAATACACAACAGTGCCACTAGCACAAGCATGGAAGGCAACAATACACAACAGTGCCCCTAGCACAAGTATGGAAGGCAACAATACACAACAGTTCCCCTAGCACAGGTATGGAAGGCAACAATACACAACAGTGCCACTAGCACAAGTTTGGAAGGCAACAATACACAACAGTGCCCCTAGCACAAGTATGGAAGGCAACAATACACAACAGTGCCACTAGCACAAGCATGGAAGGTAGCAATACACAACAGTGCCACTAGCAAAGTTTGGAAGGCAACAATAGACAACAGTGCCCCTGGCACAGGTATGGAAGGCAACAATACACAACAGTGCCCCTAGCACACGTATGGAAGGCAACAATACACAACAGTTCCCCTAGCACAGGTATGGAAGGCAACAATACACAACAGTGCCACTAGCACACGTACGGAAGGCAACAATACACAACAGTGCCACTAGCACAAGTATGGAAGGCAACAATACACAACAGTGCCACTAGCACAAGTATGGAAGGTAACATTACACAACAGTGCCACTAGCACAAGTATGGAAGGCAACAATACAAAACAGTGCCCCTAGCACAAGTATGGAAGGCAACAATAGACAACAGTGCCACTAGCACAATTATGGAAGGCAACAATACACAACAGTGCCCCTAGCATAAGTATGGAAGGCAACAATACACAACAGTGCCCCTAGCACAAGTATGGAAGGCAACAATACACAACAGTGCCACTAGCACAAGTGTGGAAGGCAACAATACACAACTGTGCCCCTAGCACACATATGGAAGGCAAGAATACACAACAGTGCCACTAGCACAAGTGTGGAAGGCAACAATACACAACAGTGCCACTAGCACAAGTATGGAAGGCAACAATACACAACAGTGCCCCTAGCACAAGTATGGAAGGCAACAATACACAACAGTGCCCCTAGCACAGGTATGGAAGGCAACAATACACAACAGTGCCCGTAGCACAAGTATGGAAGGTAACAATACACAACAGTGCCACTAGCATAAGTATGGAAGGCAACAATACACAACAGTGCCCCTAGCACAAGTATGGAAGGCAACAATACACAACAGTGCCACTAGCACAAGCATGGAAGGCAACAATACACAACAGTGCCACTAGCACAAGTTTGGAAGGCAACAATACACAACTGTACCACTAGCACATGTATGGAAGGCAACAATACACAACAGTTCCCCTAGCACAGGTATGGAAGGCAACAATACACAACAGTGCCACTAGAACAAGTATGGAAGGCAACAATACACAACAGTGCCCCTAGCACAGGTATGGAAGGCAACAATACACAACAGTTCCCCTAGCACAGGTATGGAAGGCAACAATACACAACAGTGCCACTAGCACAAGTTTGGAAGGCAACAATACACAACAGTGCCACTAGCACAAGTATGGAAGGCAACAATACACAACAGTGCCACTAGCACAAGCATGGAAGGTAGGAATACACAACAGTGCCACTAGCACAAGTTTGGAAGGCAACAATATACAACAGTGCCCCTGGCACAGGTATGGAAGGCAACAATACACAACAGTGCCCCTAGCACAGGTATGGAAGGCAACAATACACAACAGTGCCCCTAGCACAGGTATGGAAGGCAACAATACACAACAGTGCCCCTAGCACAGGTATGGAAGGCAACAATACACAACAGTGCCCCTAGCACACGTATGGAAGGCAACAATACACAACAGTGCCCCTGGCACACATATGGAAGGCAACATTACACAACAGTGCCACTAGCACACATATGGAAGGCAACAATACAAAACAGTGCCCCCAGCACAAGTATGGAAGGCAACAATAGACAACAGTGCCACTAGCACAAGTATGGAAGGCAACAATACACAACAGTGCCACTAGCACAAGTGTGGAAGCCAACAATAGACAACTGTGCCACTAGCACAAGTATGGAAGGCAACAATACACAACAGTGACTACCAGTGACAACACCTGGAGGCCCTCTTGCTGTTAACATATTACATAGAGGCATATTATTTCTTGTTACTGGTACATCTGATGACACAGTGACATCATTGTATCACTTCCTATTTATTTGTTGTGTACAAGGTTTGAACATGAATTCTGTCCAGCTCACAAATTTAGCCTGAGTCTACTGTCTGAGGTGTGAAACTTAGTTTTGATCCTGTGTCCATATCCCACAACTGCATCATCCTATGATGAATCTAGACAGGAACAAAAAAACAGACTGGGAGGCAAAAGAGCAATGAAGACCTTGTAGATCCTCCATGTTATATAAATGAGGGGCTATGGGGGGTTAGCCTGTAACGCATGCAAACTGAGCAATTCATCTAATCCTTCAGTTCTCACTCCTTGGTTTTATGCCAAGTCAGAGCTGCAAAATGGCAAGTGTAACTTGTCATGGCACATTTGATAACATGACGGATCAGACATCCAAGCCATGATACTCTCAAATCCTTGAAGCAGAAGAAGGGGTCAGAAGGAATGACGTTTCCAGGTTTCGAGAAATATCAATGGCTTGTTCATAAGGTCAACTGACTCATGCAGGACACCGAATGGTAAGCCCATTTTATGCAGATATGTTGCTTCGGGACAACCTCAATCACAAACAAATAAAGGAAGCTGGTGAGTATTGGATCTTTTCCCTTGTGAATACCTGCCTTGTATGAGTTGTATGACATCTTGCCACAGTGCACATCCATACTGATATGAATAGTAAAAAAGAAAACAGCCTCCACTGGAACACTTCTTGTACTTTTGTCAATTCTGTAACTGAGCCACAACTTCAAGAATGATACCAGGCAGATGTTGAAGGGCAGACTGACCATATAACAGTTGGTGCATAATCTGCTAGGACATTAATTTATCACGAAATGTTCCTGGCAGCAATATTGCATGCAAGACTGTCCATAGTATTGTAAAGATCCTTTGAGTGGTCCATAAGGTCCTGAGAGTGAGTGTTCAAACGAACAACTAAATTTTTCTCCAAAAACAACTCAGGATGATAACATTTATAACCTAAGACGATAAAAAATGATATAACTTGAATTCAACAAACTAAATGTGAATGACTCTTCCTTTTCAAACTAAATATGAGAATTTCCTCTATGTTAAATGACTTCTGCTAAACTAATGGCCTGAACGAATATTTCAGGCCATGCAGATTTGAATTATATCTGCTAAACTCCACAGAGTGTATAAAACATCTGATCACTAACGGCAAAACCTAACTCTGAGCCACACAAACTAGCCCAACCAATCCCGACAACCCACGTGGTCCGCTCACCCCAGCCTAGCAAGCAGCACGTGAATCCTGCTTTTTGTCATGATGATGTGTTTTGATGTGGTGTTTCTTGTCTATGAACACTTACTGTGTTGCGTTTTCAAGCCAAATTTTGCATGTCAAGGAACAAAAAACGTAATCTTCAGAACATACCCCCTTCCATGATAGAACTGTCTATCATTTAAACAAAATAAAAACAACAACAATGTTTCACACAAAAAGCAGATTATTTACAGACGACTATTTACACATGTAACTATCCTGGGAAGCAAAGTCTGAGAACTAATCCAGAGTCCATTCCAATGGACAAATCTTTGTTACGGGTCTTGTCAATCGGGATTTCCCAACTTGTAGGACCACAACTCTCACATGACCATCTTTACCAGGAAACACCTGAAGAACTTTTCCTAATGGCCATGAACCACGTGGAGTATCTGCTGAAACAACGAGGACGATATCATTCACTGCAATATCCTTGCTGGATGACACCCATTTCTTTCTGACTCCAAGAGATGGAAGCCATTCCCTCATCCACCGTTTCAAAAAATGGAGGATGAGTTCCTGAACCCGTCTCCATCTCTTCTTGGGATTGAATGACACATCATCCAGAGATGGTGCAAAAACACCTCCAACTTGTCCAATCAAGAAATGATTGGGTGTCAGTGGTATCTCATCAGCAGGGTGTGCAGACTGATAAGTGAGTGGTCTGGAATTTAAAAGAGATTCAACTCCCACAAAAGTTGTTACCAGTTCCTCATCTGTAACGTCACTCTTTGTCAAAATAGCAAACATTGCCCGTTTAGCTGATTTGATGAGTGACTCAAACACTCCTCCAAAATGGGGTGCATGAGGAGGATTAAATCTCCAAACCACTCCAGATTTTGCCAACGAAGTTTGAACTTTATCTTGATCTATTTGACCAAGAACGTCTTTCAGTTCTTTGGATGCTGCCACAAAGTTTGTGCCATTGTCTGACACCATCTCACTTGGCATACCTCGTCTGGATGCCATCCGAAAGAATGCATTTAAGAATGAATTGGTATCAAGACCATACGCCATTTCCAAGTGTACGGCACGTGTTGACATGCACGTGAACAGACAAAGATAGCGCTTTTGACGCTTTTTTGACCGACCTTGTACTGTCAAAAATGGTCCTGCATAATCAACAGCAGATTGATCAAAGGCCCTCAACGAATATTTCACACGGACTGCAGGTAATGGTGCCATGATTTGAGAAGATGGTTTGGCTTTGCGACGGACACATACGGCGCACTCTCTCTCCCAACTTCTAATTTCCTCTCGGGCAGAAGGAATCCAGTATTTAGCAGACAGAGCTGCTAATGTACTGTTTGTACCCATGTGATGATACTTCTCATGAAACCATTTGACTAAGAGCCTTGTTACCATGTACTTTCGAGGAAGTATTACAGGACATCTGGCATCATATGGGAGGTCAGCATAAGCTAAACGTCCAGCTGATCTCATTAGCCCATCCTCATCTAAGAAAGGCTGTAGTGCTGCAATTTTACTAGAGCTTGCAAGCTTCCTTTTCGATGCCAAAGCAGCATAGTCATCGGGAAAGCCTTTCCTCTGGGTATCAACAATGAGATGTGTTACAACATCATCCATCTCCTCAACCTCAAGCTCACCTTTTTTCCGTAGTGAATGAGGTTTCCGGGCGTTATTGATGAACCGATAGACCCATGCCATGATTCGGCATAACTTTGACCAATCAGAAAACCGAGATGGATCTAACTTTAAATCTACAAGTTGCATTGCATTGGCCCACAATGAGGTCTGTTTCAACTCTAACTTTGGTTTTGATGAACACACCTCAGGCTGAAGTGGCCATTCATTTTCATCATGAGTTAAAAACTCAGGACCGTGTAACCAGCATTTTTCTTTCAGCATGTGTGCAGAAACTCCTCTCGTAACCATGTCTGCAGAATTCATAGCAGATGGTATGTACAGCCATTGACCTGGACATGAATGCTGTTGTATGTATCCCACACGATTCGCCACAAATAGCTTAAACACACGACTTTGGTTCCGAATCCACCATAAGACATTTTGGCTGTCTGACCAAAATGTAGAGCACTGAATTGATGCACCTAAAGCATTCAGAACTGCAGTCACCAGTTTCACACCTAACACTGCTGCCATCAGCTCTAATCTTGGGATGCTCACCGATTTCAGTGGTGCAACCATGCTTTTTGCTGCAACGAGAGATACTGACTTTTCATCATTCTGGGTAGTACTAAGGTATATGACGGCCCCATACGCTCCTTCAGAAGCATCAACAAAAACATGCAGTTTTGCATCAGAGGGCAGACTGGGAAAATTGATGCATCTCTGGAAGCGCAACAATTCCAACACTTTAAGTTCGGATAGCCATTCAAAACAACTGCTTTCAATTTCAGGACTCAACCTTTCATCCCAGGCTACTCCAGATAGCCACATGTTTTGCATGATCATCTTTCCCCTAATGGTGAAAGGAGCTAAAAACCCAAGGGGATCAAAGATCTTGGCAATCTCACTGAGAAATGTACGTTTGGTAATAGTGATGAAAGGTGTATTTTCTCCTTTCCAAAAACGAAATTCATCCAACTCTGCATTCCACATTAGACCAAGAGCCTTAACCGAAGGGAGGTCTTGTAGACTAACATCAATCTTGGAAGATCTATCATCAGGAGGAATGATTTTCAGCAGTTCAGCAGAATTTGACAGCCATTTGTGGGCATGCATGCCCGCTGAATTCCAAACTGCCCTTAGATCTTTGTATAATTCAATGCCCTCTTGTACAGTTTGTACAGAGTCAATGGTGTCATCCATGTATGTAGATTTCAAAATGGTTTCAGAAGCTAATGGATGTTCATCAGTTGAACGTCTTGCATGTTCTTGGGTGACATATTGTGCAAGAAAAGGAGAACAGTTCATACCAAATACAACCCTGTTGAACTCAAACACCTCTGGTTCTTTTGATTGATCCAACGATCGCCATAAAAACCTCAAACAACTTCGATCTTCTGGAGCAATACCAATTTGCAGGTACATCTCTGCAATATCACAGATGATCGTCACAGGGTATTTTCTGAACCGAAGTAATATTTCAAAGACATCATTTTGGAGTTTGGGGCCTTGGAAGACGAGATCATTCAACGAGACACCACAGTTCTTAGCTGAAGCATCAAACACTATCCTAATCTTTGTTGTTTGTCGATCGAGTTTGACAACTGGGAAATGGGGTAGGTACCATGTACCAGCAATGGTTTCATTGGCGTCTGTCACCTTAGATATGTAACCTTTCTGCAAGTACTGTTGTATGACTTCATCATAACCTTTTCCAAGAGCATCATTCTTTAAGAGTTTCTTTTCTACATTTTTCAGTCTATTTAACGCCATATCACGACTGTTTGGCAAACTACTTTTATCACCTTTCCAAGGTATTTGGACTTCATATCTGGAATTTGTGTACGTCAGTGATTCTTGAACTTTATCAAGTGCACACCTATCATCAGCAGACATTGGTAACACTGTTTGGGAAGGAATGTTTTCAACATCCCAAAATTTCTGCAACAGATTATCCAGGTTATCATCTGAACTGGAGTATCCTGAAATTGAGCTAGCAAAGAAAGATTGACTACACTGGATGTCATTGCAAACACCTGACACGTTTCCCACACAAGTCCAACCCAAAGGCGTTTTTCTGGCAACTGGCTCTCCAGGAAGACCAACAATTTCATGGATAGATGAATGGAGCTCTATATAATCCATGCCAATCAGTAAATCAACTATAGGACGACGACTTACTTTTGGAAATGGCACTCCTTTTAGATGAGACCATTTGTGTCTGTATAACTGCCAATCAATGACTGACATTTTACCTGTAACCTTCGTAGTGGTCAAAGCCTCCATTGTTGTATCTACTGATCCATCAGTGCTCTCCAAACCCATTGTCACCAACTTTGTGTCAAATGTTCTGGTCATGTTGTTTAGAACATTGACAGATATCCTTTCAGACTGGCCCTCTAAACCAAGTTCAAATGCAACATCTTCATTTATGTATGAGCAAGTGCTCGCATCATCAAGAAGAGCATTTACCATAATTCTACGCTCTCCATTTTTGAGTATAACTGGAATGGTTCTAAGAGCAGAATAGAAAGATTCCCTGGAGGTTGACATCGTAGTTTGTGATGTTCTATTGACTGATGTTCTATTTGGCACCTGATCTTTCAATGTTGCATCAGGTTTGTGTACATGCAGTAATTGGTGATGATTTGCATTACACTCATTAATGTCACATTTACTGAACCTTTTACATGACTTACCTTGGTGGCCAAAACAAAGACATCTAAAACAGAGTCTTAACTCTTTTGCCCTTTGCCATCTCTTTTCAACTTCAAGTGATATAAAGTTGCGGCATTTCCAAATACCATGTCCTAATTCATGACAGAAGGCACAACCTTTAGATGTACTTCCACTCTGCATGCCAAAATACATTTCGGATTTAGAGCGGCGATTTTCAGAACCACTGTTAACTGAAACACCATGTTTAGCTTCAGAAGCCATTGGCAGAAATTCAGCTTCTTTCACTACCCAATCTCTCAAGCATTCTACTGATTCTTGCCGTTCATGCTCATACACCCATCTCTTGTAATGGGTAATCATACTTTCAGTCATTTTGCTTAACAACAATGCATAGAGGCAACCATCACCAAGTTCCTCAACTTTATCAGCCTCACGCAAGTTGATAACAGCGAGATCAAGCATATCTGAAAATTTATCTAAATCTTTAGAATTTTCCGGTCTCAAGGGTCTAAAATTTCGAATCTCCTCAAGTTTGAGAGCAATTTGCCTGCGTGTACCCCCATATTTACGATCAAGTCGTTCGAGAGCAACGTCATATGCAGTTGCAGAATGACCTAATTTGGCAACAAGTTGAGCAGCAGAACCACCAAGATACTGCTTTAATTGCAATAATTTATATTCATTCGTAGCTGGGGCACGATCCACACATGCCATAAAGGCTGCTTTCCATCCTTCATACAATTTGACATCACCCGTGAACACTGGTATTGTGACTCTTTTCAATTGCCTCCACATGTCCTCCCCAAGATCATGTTTCATGGAAGGCAAACTACTAAAAGTAGGAGGAAGTGCAGTTACAGAGTGCACACTACACGCCTCTGCCTGTTCAACTGGCTTGTCTGCAATTGATACATTATGGTCTACCTTTTTTCTATGATCAACTTTTGGCTTCTCAGATTTGAACAACCTAGACAAACCAGACTTACTACTTCTTGTTGAAGTGGTATCAGAACAATCTCGAAGAAAAGAGTTGGCTTGCCGAATAACAGCATCTATTTCCTCTTCAACTTCATCTAACTCATTTGACAACTTTTGAAAACTGTCATCATTATTTGAATCCTTGTAAATCTGACACATGTCAGCTATAAGACCAACTACTTTGGCCTGTAAAGACCGTGTCCCTAACAACCTTTTTGTTCAAAGGTTCAATCTCCAACAAACTAACTAGCTTGTTCTTAGATTTTGTCAAAGCCGATTTGGACACAGCCTTTTTCTTTTTCAAACTGACAAGTTTCTTGTCTAAATCAACCAAATCACTCGACTGTGACATGTTTCTAACGACTGCCTACTTTGTAGAAAATATGTAATGACAAAACTGTCGAAACTAACTAAAGAATTAACCACGCTCTGCTACCAAATGTTGAAACGAACTACTAAATTTTTCTCCAAAAACAACTCAGGATGATAACATTTATAACCTAAGACGATATAAAATGATATAACTTGAACTCAACAAACTAAATGTGAATGACTCTTCCTTTTCAAACTAAATATGAGAATTTCCTCTATGTTAAATGACTTCTGCTAAACTAATGGCCTGAACGAATATTTCAGGCCATGCAGATTTGAATTATATCTGCTAAACTCCACAGAGTGTATAAAACATCTGATCACTAACGGCAAAACCTAACTCTGAGCCACACAAACTAGCCCAACCAATCCCGACAACCCACGTGGTCTGCTCACCCCAGCCTAGCAAGCAGCACGTGAATCCTGCTTTTTGTCATGATGATGTGTTTTGATGTGGTGTTTCTTGTCTATGAACACTTACTGTGTTGCGTTTTCAAGCCAAATTTTGCATGTCAAGGAACAAAAAACGTAATCTTCAGAACAGTGAGTATTCCCCCGTGTCTGTAGATATGAGCCACAACTGTAGGGATGGAGAATGGAGGAATCTCTCTGATGTAGAAACCAGTGCTGAATATCTAACATGTTTAAGTGTACAGGTTGTACTCCAAGGTGTCCACAGTCTTGAAGAGGTCACATCCTGCAGATGTGGCATGTGGTCCTCTACACTGAGCTTATGACACAAACCAGTCCTTGGATGGGTGACAGTGTTTGGCAGCTTGCTCCTGAGAGTTTCTAGAACGTCAGTCCTGCTCCACAACAAAGCACTTGTGATACATGTGGTCTCACCTTAGGTAAGTGAGTTTGATAAAAATTGCCTCTGTTCAATGAGCAGAAAACGGGCACCTGACTGAATAAAGTAATGTGACTATAACCTTCTAGCACCTAACAGGCAGCTTGGGTTATCTGCGGTAATGAGAATCAGATTGTGATTAAGCGCCAAATGCAATCACTTGGTGTTTGGATACAATATGCTACAGATGATGACTTATTATCACAATATTAAAATCTAAATATTTTAGATATTTAAATACTTCCCTTACCATAGGTCTTGGTAGGTCATAGGCATATTACCTCGAGCTCACCTTAATAGAGATCTGACAGTCATTGATACCTCATGTATCAAAGTGATCCTCCCTCCTGCACAAGCACCGACTATACAAAACTTCACTTTCACTAAGCAGGTCCGAAGAGCCCAGAGAGGGGAGGAGCATCCAGCATTGGGAGGGAATTACCACCCTATAGTAAGGTAAGTATTTAAATGTCTAAAACAGCTAGATTTTAACTTACCTTATCATAGGTCTTACGCATGTGATTTGACAGTAGGACGGTGGTGTCAGGCTCCCGAGGACCGTCACACAACAATAAGACCACAAGCGAAGGGGAATCAGGGAACACTAGCTGACAGAGGGACAGACAGACAGACAGACAGACAGAGATATTATCATACACCCCTCCATGATGGCAATTTCTTTGGAGAGCCACTGGAGAAGCCCAGGTCCTAATCTCATGAAGGTTACTGGCTGAAGGATGAGGAAGATCAGAGCATCGAAAGTGCCCAGGAGGGTTGTATGCAGCCAAACCTGGATGAATAGTCTCTTACTAGACTTTCTCCTAGGTGATGACTTGGCAATATACATCCTAAGAGCCCACATAGGACAACGCAGTAATTCCTCCTTGTCATAGGGTCCTAAGATGGAAGACACTGGAGGAATGGGGAACATTCGGTCTGGTTGTCCTGGCAGTTGCTTCTTCACCACGAAATCCCAAATAAGTCTTAAGTGGACAAAACCCCGGACTGCTCAAAATACACCCTGGTAACATCCAGTGAGTGGATACCGCTAAATCTAGCCGCCGTGGCCAGTGCCAGGAGAAAAGCTGTCTTTCGGGAAAGATTCTCATAAGAAGTAGTGTCCAAAGGTTCATAAGGAGGAGCCCTGCAGATCATCAAGGACGATGTTAAGGTCCCAAGCAAGAGGACAAAACTTGACCTTCTAATCCTCCAGCTTGAAGGTTTTGAGCACTGCTATAATCACCTATAATCACCTGCTTGTCATAAAACAGAGGTAACAGCTGACAAATGAGTCCCTATAGTGTTGCCCTTGAGACACCAGGGGTTCCTAAGAAAAAGGATGAACTGTGCAATGAACTGAAGAGAGGTGTTCTGCGGGTCCTTGGACAACTGTGCGTAAAACTTCTCAAAAGACATTCACTTATCGTATAGAGGGATCAGTGGAAACTTGTTAAAGTGTGAGCAATACCTTTTGCCACATGCATAGAGAAACCTTTGGCCTTCAGTGCTTTCTGCAGATGGTCCAACCATGCACATGGAACCAAGATGGATCTGGATGCAGTTGGCGACTGTGAGGATGATGGAGCAGGTGAGGCCACTCTGGTAACTGTTGCGGATTTCCATTGGCGAGGCAACGCAGGTCTGGAAACCACATCCTGGATGGCCACCAAGGCGCAACCAAAAGCAGATGAATTCTGTCCGTCTGCTTGACCTTGTCTATCACTGCTAGCAACTGTACTGGCGTACTGTATTGGAAAGGCGTACATGTCCAGACCCTCCCACTACAAGGACAAGGTGGCAACTGCCCATGCCTCCAGGTTTGAAATGGGGGATGCGTACGACAGGAGCTGATTGAATTAGGTCGCAAATAGGTCAATCAGAGGATGGCTGTGATTGTGACAAAGCAGGTGGAAGGCTTCTGGATGCATTATCCATTCCGTAAGCGATGGTCTTCCCGGACATAAAAGAGCATCTGCTAGAACATTCCTTCACCCTGGAATGTGCCAAGCTCTCGCCGTGATGCCATTGTCATCCAGGTTACTGGCTAACAGGAATGTCTACTCAATCAGCTGTTTGGATCTGGTCATTCCTTGGATGTGAAACAACCACACCACTAGAATTGTCCAATGCTATCAGGAGTCTGGTGTTCAGTAGAGGTGTCCAATGTTGTACCGCTGGAGATGCCGGTCATCCGCTTGGATGTAAGGCAGGAGGAATCTCTGTAACGACCAGAGCATCAAGCGACTTCTGACTGTCAAGTCCTGGGCTGAAGTGAGAAGACCCAAGAGGGACTGCCACTACCTGAGCATAAGAGGCTTGAATTTTCCTACACTGATCCTGGGAATCGTGATGAGGTTGGAGCGAGTCAGGAACAAGACTCCTAGGAACGTCAGTTCCATGGATGGCCCCAGATGATACTTCTCGATGTTGATAATCCACCCCAGTTGCTCTGGGAGACAGATGGCAAAGTCAAGCTGTTTGTGTAGAACTGACTGTCCAAGTGCTTCATGAGACAGTTGTCTATATAAGGGTCGAAGTCGATGCCCTGAAGATGTAAGAAACGGGTGATTGGCGAAGTAATCCGAGTAAAAAGCCACAGGGCTTTTGAAATGCCAAACGGGAGCACCTTTCACTAGTAGTATGACCCACTGAACATGAATCTCAGATACTTCCTGTGATGATGGTAGGCATCCTAAAGGTTGAGGCTGGCAAGTCAGACCTCGGGCGCAAACTTGGCTTGAAGTTGTTCCTGGGACACCATTTGGAAATGAAGTGCCTCTGGCAGACA
Source organism: Haliotis asinina (assembly GCF_037392515.1). NCBI lineage: Eukaryota > Metazoa > Mollusca > Gastropoda > Lepetellida > Haliotidae > Haliotis > Haliotis asinina. The sequence continues at coordinate 936,391 of NC_090281.1, forward strand.
CAGTTTGTTGCAAGATGCCATGTTGCAAATCTTTCTTGGGCACCAGAAAGATGGGTGAGTAGAACCAAGGAGACTGCTGGGGGTCTAGCACGGTCTCTATAGCCTTCTTGTCTAACAGAGTCTGAATGCTGTCTGCTAGCAGTGATTGCTGGTCTAGAGTGTACTTGCGTCACTGGGGTATTGCAGTCAGAGGTGGTGACACAACGATTGGCAACTTGTAGCCAGTCTTGAGGATGTTGGTTACAAATGAAACTGTCGAGTTTGGCCAGAAGATCTCCATTCTCCTGCCCGTTGGAGTAGAACGAACCAGCATGACTGGCAGTGGGAGGTCCCGCTCCTATCTTCAGCACCCTGAAGTACGAACCTGATGTTGTGTTTGTTGAACACCTGCAGGTAGGGGTCTGATGTTGTGCTTGTTGTGGATGTGGAACTATGAAGCCTTTCCCCCTTCTCCTGCCAGGCATCTTAGGAAGCTACTGGGAGCAGTCCTGCTGATGGCGCTGACCATCGGAGTTGGTCCTGCCTCAACCGCGCCCTCTACAGAAGGCTCCGCAGCGGTGCTTCCCTCTGCTCTCAAAAGTAGATAAGGACACCTCAGTGTTTGTAACTTCCGCATGTTCTCAATATACTTCAGGATCCACCATCAAACAGAAAGTGAGACGTAAAAGGGGCTCTCATCAACTTCTTTTTGAATTCTTCTTGCCACACTCAAAGATGTGCCAGTAAGTCACGAAGAACTTGACCCTGCCATTGGTATAGAGTAAAGAAATGATCAATCCTTGATGCATTTTTCTCTCTTAAATCCCAGGCTGACATAAATAGGTTTCAGCATCCTTTTAAGCGATAGGAAGACAGTGGTGAGCTTGACCGGCGCTTCAGGGATTTATCATGTGCTGCTGTACTATCTGCAAATTCCAAGCTGTGGCTTTCATAATCTCCCTTGCATGACTTCAGAGAGTTGATTGTGATATTTCAGCAAAATCTGCATCCAGGAAGGCAACAACATTGGCAACCATAGGATGAGGCAGCTATATCAATTCTGGAGAAAAACTAATCTCTCTCGGGTCGTCAGTACCAGGCAACCTGTCAGCAAGTACCCCCATCATTTGTCTCATGTAGCATCTCTTGGTTATAATGCGGGGAAGAATAGCGTTCCTCCGGACCATTCCCTGATACAGTAGGAGCATCGTGTCACTGACTAGAGGCAGAAGATGTTGGGCACTGAACAGTGGACGACTACTGAGTCAGAGAAGTGTAAGTAATGTAATGTACGTAGGCAAGGAGGAGGTGACCTAGAATGGGACCAATGATGGCACTTCCTGCGAGTCTGGGGATCTGGAACGTCTCTCCTTATCTGTGGATGACTGGGTAGAGTGAGACCTGGACCCAGATCGGCAGTAGCAACAAAGGTGTGGGCTCCTAGATCGGCAACGAGACCTGGGCGAGCAGGAACAAGACGTCTTAGAGCGACAGGAGTGCTCAGCTTCCAGGTATGGTCCTCTAATTACTGTTTCTGTAAATCCTCTTCATGAGAGACTGTAGAGGAAGGTGCCACCCTAGGGATTCGGTAGTCAGCAGATACAACAGAACTGTTGTGTCATACACACAAAGGAGATACAAACAACAATTTAAATAGTAATAACGTATCAGTAAGCAGCAACTTAGCGAAAACAAAAATATCTGACTCGCAAGACACTTAAGTAAAAGTGAAATTTTTGGAAGGTCCATGCATGCACAGAAAGGGAGATCACGTCTCTTCCCATTCAGGAAACCATTCAAAACCCGAGTCAAAGAACATCGCACCTCTGTTACTAACTCGGACAGCAAATCAGCCATCTCGGACCACATCAAAGAAAACCCTAATCATCAAATAGAGTGGTCTGACATCACAATCCTAGCCAACAACCTAACGGACTTCACCAAACGCAAACTCACCGAAGCCATTCACATCAAACGCCACAAGCCCACCATCAACCGTGACCAAGGATACTTCATTCCATCTGCTTATGATCCACTCCTCTACCAAGCCCAATCTATTGTATAAACATCTCATCCTCCTTCATTGTAACCCCCCTTTATTTGTACATGTCTGGCTTCCATTGACTATCCTTTGTCTACTACTGGCTTCTCCAGCTTTCTGTTTCCCCAATTATGGCATTATGTTGCTCCGGTTATCAATTGTGTTTTCTTTGTATACTATGTTATCCCATTGTTTGTATTAGTATATATATATATATACAAGTTCTGGATTTTATGCCTCATTCATGCTTGACAACGGTACAAGAATCTGCACCGAAACGTCGCTATCACGCAATAAAGAAGTTGTTATCCATACAATTTGTCCTCTTTAGTTTAACAATGGCTACATGGTATAATGAGATCACATTCAGAAGACTGCTGAAACTTTTCATGGTAGTCACTTGGAGCATATTACATAGTACCCATCAAGGTTCAATTTGTTAATTGGAATGATATGGGAAAATGAGCTAACACCCAGAATACAGCTGTGGTAGCTTTTGGACAATCAGTGTCAAAATCTGTCAGTTTATACTGTATAACAGGAGGCTCACCATTTCCTTGTCTGAAGACAGGTCAGTCATCAGCTTCATGAGGACACCCAGCACCCTGTTCATCTTAACCTCCTTCAGGCTGAAATAAATAACTGAAGATTAGATGATCAGACACTATCACACATTACACAGAATCCAGTGACATTATGTTCAGTGAACACCAGGACAAATGAACCTGATGCTGTGTTTGTTGTCATCTGGAAGTATGAACAGGATGTTGTGGTTGTTGAGCACCTGGAAGTATGAACCTGATGTTGTGCTTGTTGAGCACCTGAAAGTATGAATTTATGTTGTGTTTGTTGAGCACCTGGATGTACTAACCTGATGTTGTGTTTGTTGAGCACCTGGAGGTAGTCTACTTCTGAGGGTAGAAGGAAGAGCAGTGACTCTCCCTTTGCCCCTGCCCTGGCAGTGCGCCCCACCCGATGTATGTAGTCTGCCTCCTGAGTCGGAACAGTGTATTGAACAATCCACTGAACATGGGCAAGGTGAAGACCTCGGGCTGCCACATCCTGAAAACAGTATGTACCATGAAACACAAATGAGGTCCACGTTACCCCAACCCAGTTCCATTCTCAAGACAACAATATGTATAAAGAAACACTAACAAGATACACATGTTACCCTAACCCTCTCACATCCTGAAGACAGCAATATGTACCATGAAACACTAACAAGGTCCACGTGTACCCTAAACCCAGTCACATCCTGAAGAGTGAGTATCAAGAAATCCAGTGATCAACAACATGAACATCGATCTGTGCAACTGGGAACCGATGACACGTGTCAACCAAGTCAGTGAGCCTGACCAACCGATCCCATTAGTCGCCTCTTATGACAAGCATAGTCGCCTTTTATGGCAAGCATGGGTTGCTGAACGCCAATTCTACCCCGGACCTTCACGGATCACATCCTGAAGACAACAATATGTACTGTGAAACACTAACAAGGTCCATGTGTTACCCTAACCCTAACTCAATCTAACATGTAGTAACACACTGCCAGTACTTACAGTGCAGAGAAGAACACCATGGGAAGACTTGCTGAATGCTTGGTACACCTCCGTCCTGTCCTGAAACATACAGCAGAATTATCCCAACTCACTCTTAGTTATCTACATTGTCATCTCCCTCTTACTTAACTGTCATCTCACTCATAGTTAACTAATTGTCATCTCCCTCTTAAGTAACTAATTGTCATCTCCCTCTTAAGTAACTAATTGTCATCTCCCCCTTATGTATCTAATTGTCATCTCACTCAAACTTATCTAATTGTCATCTCACTCATAGTTATCTCATTGTCATCTCACTAATAGTTATCTCATTGTCACTTCACTCAAAGTTATCCCATGGGTGAGAAACCCTAGTGAGAAAAACTGTTATCACATATACTCACATGCAAAAGAAACGCAAGTTTCTATCTGAACTGAAGAACCAAATTTGGACCCCTAATTTCATAATACCTTCGGTACATAGTGATGCTTGGCGATGCTTGGAACATTTTCTGTATCATTTTATAAGATCAATGTAGTGGGTATAAAAACCGCCAAGAACTTTGGCATATCCTTCATTGTTCAACAATGCCACGACTAAACCAACATGAGAGGAATCTGGCTATCGGACGTTTACACGCTGGAGAGTCTGTCCAACACATTGCTTGGCACTTTAACGTCAACATAACGACAATCTACCGTCTCCAGCATCGCTATAACACAACACAGTCAACCAATGACCGTCAACGAAGCGGCCGACCAAGGGTCACGACCCCTAGGCAAGATCGTCTCATGACACGGCAACACCAGCGTGATCCTTTCTTAACAGCAAGCCAAACTGCTCGGGATACTGTCGGGACACATAATCGACGCATAAGCCGTGACACCTTTATCCGACGGCTGCACGCCACCAACCTACGATGTCGCCGACCAGCACATCGTCCAATACTCCGACCACACCATAGACAAGCACGACTTCAATGGGCACAGGGTCATCAAAATTGGCGTCAGCGTTAGTGGAGACGTGTCATCTTCTCTGATGAGAGTCGCTTTTGTGTGTCACATGCAGATGGACGGGTCAGGGTTTGGAGACGTCAACGAGAGCGTTTTGCTGACCGAAACGTGTTGGAAAGGGATGCATGGGGTGGTCCTAGTGTCATGATTTGGGCCGGAATTGGACTTAATGCTAGGCTTGGACCAATGTGCTTCCAGAATGTGGGTCAAGGTCGAGGACGCGGCATCACAGCTCAGCGTTACATTGACCAAGTCATCAGACCTCATGTTGCTCCATTTTTTGCCCGACATCGGAATCACATTTTCCAGCAAGATAATGCTCGTCCGCATGTTGCAAGACTTACCATGGCCTTTCTTCAACAGCACAACATAAACGTCATGCAATGGCCGGCCATTAGCCCTGACCTTAACCCCATCGAGCACTTGTGGGATGAGATTCAGAGGCGTCTCCACCAAGTGCAACCAGCGCCTGCAACTGCTGATGACCTGCGCACAGCTGTACTGGAAGTGTGCAGAATGATCCCAAGGGCCTTCACAAATCGTCTGATCAACTCTATGTACAAGAGATGTGTGGCAGTGATCAATGCTAATGGTGGGCACACCAGGTATTGAATGACGTAATTCAAATGATCGAAATCGGAAAATGCAATTGCTGACACAAATTGTAAAGACCTTATTGAGTATGGATACCAATGAACTGTGTTTGCTCAAATTTCTGTAATCTGACTCCACTCGTATTTGTATACTTAACTGTTGAAAAAGAAATACAGTGATGCTACATGTCAGACTTGCGTTTCTTTTGCGTGTGAGTTTATATGTGTGAGATTGATATTGTGTGTGGACGTGTCAGTTACGAGCTCTGAAAAATGGGCATTTCTTTAGCCCAATACAGAGCCAAAATAGGCACATTTTGCCAACCAAACAAGATAAAAGGCCTAAGTATGCATGGACTAAAACTTGAGAGGTGTTACCTCTCGCTAGGAGTGCGTTTAATTTGTCTGATGAGTGTCCTACTTATCACATGTGGCGATGTCGAGTCAAACCCTGGACCCACTACACGACAACAAACCCTGGCTGTGGACGAATCGGGTGCACTTGGCATAAACGTGAGTGAAAAGGACAGCACTGATATATTGACCATACTCCTTGAAATGAAAACTGATATCAAATCTATGAACAAAAACTTTGTAAACCTCAGTGACAAGGTCGACAAGATGGCGACAGATTTCAGCAGCCAACTTCATCATCTACAACAAGAAAACAAAGAGCTAAAGTCAAAACTATCAGCGATGGAAGATAAGATTACTGACTTCGAATCTAGGAACCGAAGAGAAAATCTAATTTTCCATGGGATTCCCGGCGATAAAGGCGAGACGTGGGAACAATCGGAGAGTAAGGTGCGTCAGTTTCTATCTGAAGATTTACATATGGGCAACGCCTACGAGATGGTGATAATACGAGCACATCGGCTAAATCAGCGGAAGCCAGGTTCTCCAATCATTGCGAAATTTCTGACATCTAAAGATAAGAGCGACATCTTCAAGGCATCACGTGCGGACAGGACTGAGGGATCACAACACAAGCGTGTGACAGAGGACTTCCCCCAGAAAATACGAGAGGACAGACGAGCACTTTCACCTTGGTTTGTGAAGGCAAGGAATGCAGGAAACAACCCGAAGATGAGGCAAAATAAGCTTATTGTAAATGGTCAAGTGTTTGTGTATGATAGGAATTCCCAAAACATCGTGAAAGAGAAAGGATCGCACAAAGAACCGCCATACTCAAACAATAACACAACCACGTGGGCCAGTTTGTTTGGACCCGGAAATGAAATAGACAAGGAAGGTGAAGGACGGACACAGTCGGAAGATAAACAAACCGACGAATGATGCGATGGCCATGGCCTTATTTTCAACATTCTGACGTGGAATATCGGCGGTCTACATAAACATGACAATGAATATTCCCAGGTGAAACCTTTGTGTCATAATTTCGATATAGTATGTTTTTGTGAATCATTTGTAAAGGCTCATAACGAATTTTCCGCCTGTTTGTCCGGTTTTCGAGCAGTCAACGCTGTGAGAGATAAAATGAAACAGTTAGGCCGCCACAGTGGCGGAGTCACCGTGTTGATAAAGGAGAAATGGCTACAGGATGATATAATTACAAGACTTTATGATCATTTTCAAAACACTGTTGTTTTACTTTTCTCAACTAAGTGCTTGCATTGGGATAGAGACACTCTGCTTATATTTACTTATATCTCGCCAGAGGGCTCTCCAGTGTATGATGCTAGTGACAGTGATGGAATTGCCATGCTTGAACATTACTTAAATATTATAGCTGCTGATCACCCGGACAAGCAACTATTTCTAGCTGGTGACCTAAATGCTAGGACTAAAGACTTTTTAGACTTCATTCCTAATGATAATATTGATTTTATTGTAAGAGATGTTGATGATTATCCCTCAGATGATTTTGAAATGTCCAGATCAAGTAAAGACAACATACATCATAACAACTTTGGTAAAAAACTGATGGAACTGTGCTGTGCATTTGGAATCCATATCATGAATGGTAGACTATATGAGGATAAACAAGGACAGTTTACTTGTGTTACACATAATGGTTCTAGTCTAGTAGACTACATGATTGCATCAACATCTGTGTTTCCTAGAGTTGCTAATTTTGGTGTTGGTACATGTGATGTGTCTGATCATTTTCCTATTTACTGTTCTCTGAATATCCAGCCACCCAACATTACTGGTGTGCTCGAGTCACCTGTAGCAACAGATCCTCCAACTAGCAATTGCATAGAGAGTAATTCAACAACAGTATGGACTAAATACGTGTGGAATGAAGAGCTCTGTGATATGTTTATCTCTAAGTTCCAAAGCCTGTATGGAAAACTACATAGAGAATTATATCACTATATAGACATTAATATTGAAGATTCATTAAATGTTTTTACTGAGCTGTACCAAAGAGCTGCAGAACACAATAGGAAGGTATTTTCAGGTTTCCATGACATTAATTCCAAACCTCAGCCCCCATGGTGGGACGAAGAACTTGAACAATTAAAACATTTGAAATATAAAGCACTGAGAGACCATAGAGATAATAACTTAGATATATTGATTTATAAAACCCTACGTAAATCATTCAAGAAGACTTTCAACTACAAACGAACAGCTTACTTTGATATTCAAAAAGAAAAACTTATGGCAGCGAGAAACAACCCAAGAGAATTCTGGAGAACACTAAAGCAATCAGGTTCAATATCAACACCTGACAAAACATACGATATAAGTTGTGAAAACTGGTACAATCACTTTTCAGGGCTTCTTACTGAGTGTTCTGGTAATGTGCATGACAGAGATATCAATTCAGAGGTCTACAAGGATGAAGAGCTTGTAACATTAAACTGTGACATTACCGAAAATGAAGTCTTATTTCACATTGATAAACTGGCAAAAAACAAGTCCCCTGGACCAGATGGTATTGCAATTGACTTCATTAAAGCTTCTAAGACATTTATCAGTAATTACTTAACAGTGCTGTTTAATAAGATTTTCCAGGAAAGTATTTTTCCTGTGCACTGGGGCAGAAGCATTATTTGTCCTTTCTATAAATCTGGTGGCAAAAGTAACCCTAATAATTACAGAGGTATTTCTCTTATTGATTCAGTGTGTAAAATATTCACTTCCATTCTTAACAGTAGATTACAGGTTTGGTGTGAGGAGAAGAATATTATTCATGAAGCACAGGCAGGATTTAGGAGCAATTATTCTACCACTGACCACATTTTCTCACTTCAAGCTATGGTTCAGAAATACTCAGTTAAGAAAAAAGGAAGGTTCTACTGTCTGTTTATTGATTTCTCTAAGGCCTTTGATACAGTTAATCACAAAATTCTTCTGTCAAGTCTGAAAAGAGTTGGTGTGGGTGGTAAATTCTATAACATCTTGGTATCAATGTATGATAGGTTGTCAGCCTGTGTTAGAACATCTAAAGGTCTGTCAAGCTATTTTGATTGTAGTATAGGTACTAGGCAGGGCTGCATCCTCAGTCCCCAACTGTTTATTATCGTCATTAATCAGCTCATGCAAAGTATGGAGCAATTTGGCGGCCGTGGTGTATTTATTTCACTTAACGTTAATAACCTATATGCTCTAATGTTTGCGGACGATGTTTCCTCAGTCTCAGATACAGCATTCCAGCTACAGAAGAAGATTCATGGCCTTGAGAATTTTTGTCGAGTCACTGGTATGAAGGTCAATATTGATAAGACTAAGGTTATTGTGTTCAGAAATAGTGGGCCCCTTAGACAGTATGAAAAGTGGTTTCTTTTAGGGCAAAAGCTGGAAGTTGTTTCATACTACAGGTATTTGGGTATCGTGTTTACTCCTAGGTTAGTGTGGACTAAAGCTCACACTACTCTTGCATCACAAGCCAATAAAGCCGTTATGGCTATCTTTAGATTCCAAAAACGTGTAGGTTTTCTGTCATGTGCAGATCTTTTTAGAATATTTGATGCTATGGTAAAACCGATTCTCTGCTACGGTTCAGAAATTTGGGGTGTTACCCACTGTAAAATCATCGAACAAATACAGATAAAAACATGTAAATATTTCTTAAAAGTTGGTAAAAATACTTGCAACAACATGGCACTAGGTGAATGTGGCAGATTCACTCTTCAGCTTACTTATATGTCAAAGGCAGTTAAATATTGGTGTAGACTTTTAACTCTCCCAAGTTGTAGGTTGCCCCACCAGTGTTATTTAATGCTAAAGTCACTAGATGAATCTGGACGAACGACTTGGGCATCTCATATCAAGAATATATTATACAGACTTGGGTTTGGCTTTGTCTGGATTGCACAGGATATTGGTAATATTGATGTATTCATGTCTGTTTTTAAACAAAGACTATCTGATAATCTTTCACAAGACTGGTTCTCATCGCTACATAATACAACCAAGTGTTCTAATTATATACTCTTTAAGTCCACCTTGAATGTCGAATCTTATCTCTCTATAGATATTGCCCCATATTTGAGAAATTCTTTAACAAAATTTAGATGCGGCAAATATAAACTTTGTTCTGAGACTGGCAGATACAACAATATCCCTTATGATTCAAGATTCTGTCACTTTTGCTATCAAAAGAATTTGTATGTAATTGAAGATGAAATACATGTTTTACTTTATTGTAAAGCCTACCTAGACATAAGAAAAAAGTTTCTGGATAAATATTTGAAACACCCTATATCACAACACAGTTTTATAAACATTATGACCTCAAAAAATATAGATGTTATAAAAAACTTATGCCTATTTTTATATAATGTTGGGAAAATAAGAGATTCTGATGTATTTAGATAAACGCATGTAAATTCTAATTATACCTATGTTTGTATATTGGGCCACTGGCCTATTACTGAATAAAATGTCTGTCTGTCTGTCTGTCTGTCAGATTGATATCTAATCCTGTGATTGGCTACTCCATGGTGATGACCTAGGGTCAGGTTATGATGGACTACTTTCACTGATAAGTTACTCATGCTTCAGTCAAACAGCAACCTGCTTCAGTCAAACAGCAACCTGTTACTCATGCCAAAAACAACACACATTACACCTTCCTGTTATTTTCACTATTCAAACATAAAGAGATATTTATACAATGAAAAGCAATTAGAATAAATATAACACAAATCTGAATTTTAATTTATTTTATTAAATGTGCTGTTCATGAATTAAAAATGGCATAAACAATCAGTGATATCTATGTAAACAGTTATGTGGAAATCGCCGTTAGAGATAGAGGCTGGGATTCCCTTTGAATCTTCAACATGTACAACATTGGCACTTTTACCAGGGAGATGTGACAAATGTCATATATCGTCTTACAAACATACCTGTCATGATAACATTAGTGACTGTCCACTGTGAGATTGATTTGCCTTGTGGTTTCTCTGATGATTTGATGACAATGACATTTTCACATGGTAATTCTTTCGATAAATGTCCACTCCCAATTCCGAGCTACTATGTGATTCAAATGTGATCAAACTAACTCAGAACCAAGACACACTCATTGAAACAGTAATGTACAACATGGAACGATTGTGAGGGTTCATGTGGGTTCACATCCTTTCAATCGAACATGTACAGGAACGGCTGATGTACACATAAGCCATTGCTTAAGCTCTTCCTCTGGCGCGTAATAAAGCAAAGTCCATGTGCTCATAACATACAGGATGTAATCAACTCACATTTCACACTGCCAACTCTGCAACAATCCATTCCAGTTTCTGGCTGCGGTAAGGAAGAGTAGTCCCCCATTGATAGTAAATGTAACCTCAGCAAACTCACATTCACGTACACTGGGTACAATTTATTACACACTCAATAATTTTGTCTCTGGTAGATGGGATGACACTGAATGAAAACTGGTACACAAGTACAGATACCCAATGTGAAGAACAAAACAATCTCCCAATGATGACAACCACCAAACTATAATGATGACGGCATAAGCTCAAATATTTTATGCTTGCAAGAATTAAAATCATCCACATTCACATCGTAACATCATTGTTTTACTGTGTTTAATTTTCTGTGGTCTTATCTATTTGCATTTTCACTATTGCCTTGACGACGCAAAGATGTGGCAGAAATGTTTTGGTGGATGGTCATCTTGGAGATGAGGAGTGATTAGGAAGCAAAGTGACGTCACTCATTCATAATGTTGTGTTCAGTGTTACTGTGCAGCTATGATGAGAAAATACATTTGAATCTATTTGACCATAAAACGATGTGATTGTATGGTATGTAATAAATACAAATTCCAAGATAGATGGTATCATACAGAGACTCACTTTCGCTTGCTAAATACATTTTTAAACAACTTGTAAGATAAATGGTATCTAACAGACACTCAGTTAGTAATCTCTATGTCAACTTTCTCATATCTATCACATTGTCTTCCTATTTAGAGTTCATTTCACTTAGATTTGACATCTAATTGTAACCTCCGCATTACGAGTCTAACTCACCTTCTGCTCCATGTCTCCTTGTAACCTCCACATTACAAGTCTAACTCACCTTCTGCTCCATGTCTCCTTGTAACCTCCACATTACAAGTCTAACTCACCTTCTGCTCCATGTCTCCTTGTAACCTCCGCATTACAAGTCTAACTCACCTTCTGCTCCATGTCTCCTTGTAACCTCCGCATTACGAGTCTAACTAACCTTCTGCTCCATGTCTCCTTGTAACCTCCACAATATAAGTCTAACTCACCTTCTGCTCCATGTCTCCTTGTAACCTCCACAATATAAGTCTAACCTTCTGCTCCATGTCTCCTTGTAACCTCCGCATTACAAGTCTAACTAACCTTCTGCTCCATGTCTCCTTGTAACCTCCGCATTACAAGTCTAACTCACCTTCTGCTCCATGTCTCCTTGTAACCTCCGCATTACGAGTCTAACTAACCTTCTGCTCCATGTCTCCTTGTAACCTCCACAATATAAGTCTAACCTTCTGCTCCATGTCTCCTTGTAACCTCCGCATTACGAGTCTAACTAACCTTCTGCTCCATGTCTCCTTGTAACCTCCACATTACAAGTCTAACTCACCTTCTGCTCCATGTCTCCTTGTAACCTCCGCATTACAAGTCTAACTCACCTTCTGCTCCATGTCTCCTTGTAACCTCCACATTACAAGTCTAACTCACCTTCTGCTCCATGTCTCCTTGTAACCTCTGCATTATGAGTCTAACTCACCTTCTGCTCCATGTCTCCTTGTAACCTCCGCATTACAAGTCTAACTCACCTTCTGCTCCATGTCTCCTTGTAACCTCCACAATATAAGTCTAACCTTCTGCTCCATGTCTCCTTGTAACCTCCGCATTACAAGTCTAACTAACCTTCTGCTCCATGTCTCCTTGTAACCTCCACAATATAAGTCTAACCTTCTGCTCCATGTCTCCTTGTAACCTCCGCATTACAAGTCTAACTAACCTTCTGCTCCATGTCTCCTTGTAACCTCCGCATTACAAGTCTAACTAACCTTCTGCTCCATGTCTCCTTGTAACCTCCGCATTACAAGTCTAACTAACCTTCTGCTCCATGTCTCCTTGTAACCTCCGCATTACAAGTCTAACTAACCTTCTGCTCCATGTCTCCTTGTAACCTCCACATTACAAGTCTAACTCACCTTCTGCTCCATGTCTCCTTGTAACCTCTGCATTATGAGTCTAACTAACCTTCTGCTCCTTGTCTCCTTGTAACCTCCACAATATAAGTCTAACTAACCTTCTGCTCCATGTCTCCATGTAACCTGAACATGGACAGACGGTCTGCATCTTTCCCTTGAACCTCACACAGTGTTCTGGTAAACAGCTGATGGTGAAACTCCACTGCATCCTGTGTTCCCATGAAAACAACCATCTTGTGGCCTCTACCCTGCAGCTGAAACAGACAGTTACAGGTACAGGAATAGACAGTTGCAGGTACAGGATCAGACAATCACATGAACAGGAACAGTCATAGGTACAGGAATATACAGTCACAGCTAGAGGAACAGACACTCACAAATAGACAAACAGACAGTTAAAGGTACAAAACCAGACAGTCACAGGTACAGGAAGAGACTCTCACAGGTGCAAGAACAGACAGTAACAGACAGAGGAGCAGGTAGACACAGGTACAGACAATCACACGTACACAAACAATCACAGGTACATGAACAGACAGTCGCAAAAACAGGAACAGAGGGTCACAGGTACAGACAATCACACATACACAAACAATCACAGGTACATGAACAGACAGTTGTAGGTACAGGAACAGACGGTCACAAAGCCAGGAAAAGAGAGTCACAGGTACACACAATCACAGGGCCAAAGACAATATTTGGGATGGGACTTGCCCCAGGGGGAATCTGAATGACCTTTCGCCAAAGTGTTTGAGATAAACTTGGGGAACAGAGAGAAAATCCTTATTTGGGGAGCGGAGAGAACAGGCAGGCCTATACATTGATACACTGATAACATCTCAGAGAAGTTTGGAGGAGTTAGGTCGCGTCTGCAGTGAAAGACAAGAGTGAGCATCTTGAAATCAATTTTGGCTTCAACCGACAGCCAATGCAGATTGGAGGATTGGGGGTTGTGTGAGACAATTTGGATCTTTTAGTGACAACACTGGCAGCAGCACCTTGGAGTACTGTAAATCATGAAATTAATGCATCATGAATTTAATGCAAGTGCAAAGGTCTTGTCTAAAATGTGTCATGAAATTAAAGCGACCTCAGGAAGCTGTATTGATCAGAAAATGCGACACCCTGATTCTTTGATGTTCATTTTCTTTTCATTTCTTTTTACCACACACTAGTGACCTGAACTGAGCTTGTTAAGTAATGAATGAAATGGAGCTGACGATGTTTTGATTACTCTGTCATGTTTGATCATGTGATTGCTTGCTACTACTTGTCTTATGACAACAATTATAAATGTAATCCAACTCGGAAGACTTCTGTTGAAAGGATTTGCTCAAATTAAATTGAGGTGACACATGCTAACATATAAAAAACCTCAGCAACTGTGTAATGTCACAAAGGCAAAATCATGCTGAAGTATGGTACCATGACCAAGCGCCAGCCTGTTGACTTTCCAGCCCCGGCGACAGCCGAGACACCTGGAAAAGCCTCGTGAATGGAGTTGGCCAACAAAGAAATCATCAAGATATCTATGTACACCCCCCGATGCCGTTACATCTTGCAGAGGTGTGAAGAGGAAAAGACCCAACAACAGAGCCAAGAGCCAAGATTGCCAAGTATGCAGTAGATAATGGCAACACACGTGCGGCAAAGCACTTTAGTAAGGTGTTAGACATTAGTTTAAGGGAAAGTGACGTTCATGTTATGAAGAAAGCATACATTGTTGCAAAGAGTAAAGTTAAGCCTGATGAAAACATCACCAAACTTGACCATAAGTCATGTGGCCATCCATTACTGCTAGGGCAGTTCGACCGACTTGTATATGAACACGTGAAGGAGATCAGAGTGGTGGATGGAATCGTCAATCGAAACATCATTTTGGCTACTGCTAGGGGCATAGTGTTACATGAGAACCCGGACTTTGCTTGAAGAAAATGGAGGTCCTATTAAGCTAGACCGGTTGTGGTCAAATTCATTCCTAAATTGCTACAAATTTGTGAAAAGGAAGGCCACTGAAGCAGCGAGGAAACTCCCAGCTGATTTTGATAAAAAGAAGGAAGAGTTCATCAAAGCGGTAGGGGAGACAGTAAAGTCAAAGTAGATTCCAGCCGACCTTGTCATAAACTTTGACCAGACCGATGTCAAAATTGTGCCTATGTCAGGCTGTACGTTAACACAACAGGGTGCAAAACAAGTCGACGCAGTCGGCGTGGATAACAAACGTGAAATCACCATGGTCCTCGGCAATTCCACTTCAGGGATTTTACTTCTCCCACAAGTTATCTACCTGGGAGACAGTCCTGACACAGGTAATACAGTCACACATACAGGTAGAGACAGTCCTGAGACAGGTAATTCAGTCACACATACAGGTAGAGACAGTCCTGACACAGGTAATACAGTCACACACACAGGTAGAGACAGTCCTGACACAGGTAATTCAGTCACACATAAAGGTAGAGACAGTCCTGACACAGGTAATACAGTCACACATACAGGTAGAGACAGTCCTGACACAGGTAATTCAGTCACACATAAAGGTAGAGACAGTCCTGACACAGGTAATACAGTCACACATACAGGTAGAGATAGTCCTGACACAGGTAAATACAGTCACACATACAGGTAGAGACAGTCCTGACACAGGTAATACTGTCACACATACAGGTAGAGACAGTCCTAACACAGGTAAATACAGTCACACATACAGGCAGAGATAGTCCTGACACAGGTAAATACAGTCACACATACAGGTAGAGACAGTCCTAATACAGGTAAATACAGTCACACATACAGGTAGAGACAGCCCTGACACAGGTAAATACAAACACATATACAGGTACTGACAGTCATGACACTGGTAAATACAGTCACACATACAGGTACAGACAGTCCAGGTTTATGTAAATATGGCTACTCATACAGGTACAGACAGTCCTGACACAGGTAAATACAGTCACTCACACAGGTAGAGACAGTCCTGACACAGGTAAATACAGTCACTCTCACAGGTAGAGACACAAATACGGGTACAGACAGTCCTGACACTGGTAGTTACAGTCACACACAGGTACAGACAGTCCTGACACTGGTAGTTACAGTCACACACACAGGTACAGACAGTCCTGACACTGGTAGTTACAGTCACACATACAGGTACAGACAGTCCAGACACTGGTAGTTACAGTCACACATACAGGAACTGACAGTCCAGACACTGGTCATTACAGTCACACATACAGGTACAGACAGTCCAGACACTGGTCGTTACAGTCACACATACAGGTACAGACAGTCCAGACACTGGTAGTTACAGTCACACATACAGGTACAGACAGTCCAGGCACTGGTCGTTACAGTCACACATACAGGTACAGAGAGTCCAGACACTGGTAGTTACAGTCACACATACAGGTACAGACAGTCCTGACACTGGTCGTTACAGTCACACATACAGGTACAGACAGTCCAGACACTGGTAGTTACAGTCACACATACAGGTACAGACCGTCCAGACACTGGTCGTTACAGTCACACATACAGGTACAGACAGTCCAGACACTGGTCGTCACAGTCACACATACAGGTACAGACCATCCAGACACTGGTCGTTACAGTCACACATACAGGTACAGAGAGTCCAGACACTGGTCGTTACAGTCACACATACAGGTACAGAGATTCCAGACACTGGTAGTTACAGTCACACATACAGGTACAGACAGTCCAGACACTGGTTGTTGCAGTCACACATACAGGTACAGAGAGTCCAGACACTGGTAGTTACAGTCACACATACAGGTACAGACCATCCCGACACTGGCAGTTACAGTCACACATACAGGTACAGAGAGTCCAGACACTGGTCGCTACAGTCACACATACAGGTACAGACAGTCCAGACACTGGTCGTTACAGTCACACATACAGGTACAGACAGTCCAGACACTGGTCGTTACAGTCACACATACAGGTACAGACAGTCCAGACACTGGTCGTTACAGTCACACATACAGGTACAGACAGTCCAGACACTGGTAAATACAGTGTCATAGAAATAGTCCATAGAAATATGCAGTCAGTGATACAGGTACAGAGAGTGACCAACATGGCTGAGTCTATGCTCACCTTGCCCAGAATGAAGGCAGCAAGTGTGACCAACTTCAATTTGCTTGGAGTGATGACAAAAAACTGCTGTAGGTTTTGGGGCACAGTGAACATGCTGGCAGAGTCACCTGACTTGTCCTGGCTTTCTGTGCACGCTGAAGATGACATCTCCAAACTGGGTGTGTCAGAGAGGTAGATGTGCTTTGGATCA